>NW_027492510.1:0-445216 GCF_021521415.1 Bidens hawaiensis
GCTCATTCGTTATTCTTCTTAAGAATGAACATAGAGAATGGCTGTTTATTCGTTACATGCGCCTAGGGTTAGGTCAGAGAATGTCATAACATTCCCTGACATTCCCAATCATGCGCCGCCTTTCCGGGAAACGTCGTGCCAAAAAAAACGATCAATGGCCTGAAAAACATGTTTCTACACCGTTTTTCATCCCGATCGTTCCGAATCCAAACTAGGGTGACCCCTAAGCTTGTCATTCGATCGGCTTATACCCAATTACATCCGAATCTTGTGACTTTAATGGTTGAGGGTGTCGGTTTGTCGTTTCGCGACTATATCTAGCTGGTTTGGAACCATATAAGATAATACTATCACTACCTCGGATCAATGCTCGGTTTCCTCTTGTGTTCGGCTAGAGAAAGAGAGAAAAAGAGAGAGAGTGCTTAAGTGTGTGTTTTGGGTGATGTATGGAGATGAGTGGAAATGAATGGATTAATGAATAATTATTGTTTATATATTATGAGTCATGGGCTTAAGCCTGTGGTCTTCTTCCTTCCTTATTAATCCAAGTCCATTACCCACATTTATTTAACCCAACACAAGCCCATATCATAACAACTGATATTATTATCTTATTAACCGTAACAGGAAACAGGTTTATTACAATGTGCTAAAACAAAATAAACCAAATATTGATCATAAACCCTAGATTTCACAATCGATCAATCCATTCAATGATCGCTCAATTGGGTGTTAGGGGTTTAGATCTACAGAAGATAACGAGCATAATATATATACATTAAATACCTTATACGATGATAATCAGATGGCCAATTGAATCGATATGTGGACAACAATAACAAATCCCAGAACATGAATCAATCAGAGATGATAATTTAATTGATTAAGGGGCTTTAGTAGGCGATGGGAAAGAGTGGGTACTAACTGAATGATAAATTGAATTTGAAGCTTGTTAACATGCTTATTCATATACGGATCTAAAGACGGTTAGTGAAAAAGCCAATTCGTATATTATATGATCTGAATTCCTAAATTACAATGTCAGCAAAGTCTGTTATGGCAAGAAGTGTAACATATAAGATTCAACTTCCAAGTTTGATACGATAATTGTGGTCCAAGATGTAAAAACGGGGTCACCGGGTATGCGTAGTGGGTGAGGTCTATGGTTCGGATTAACGGGTCAAATGGGTTAAATGGTTATAATATTCAGATTTTGAACTTTGGTCCCCTGAATATTAGGGGTGGAAACATTACGGTTTTAAGAGTTTCGTATTTAGTTAAAGATGTATATTTTTCTAAGTTATTTTGTATATGATAATTAAAATATAATAAACAGTTAAATAAAATATTAGCTACTCGATAAACATGATAACTTTACCGATAAGAGTTCTCGAACATAAAACGGGTCGGGGTTTTGGTTAACAAAATAATAGATGAAAAGTCTGAGTTGTTACATTGTTGTTGGTAGTGTCGGGTTCTATTATGTTAGGTCAGCTGAGATAAATGATTTCTTACCTTCAGTTGCTCTTGGATCGTTGATTAGAATAGTGTAGAGAGTGTTTGGCTTAAGTGTGTGTTTTTTGATAGTAGAGGCTAAGGTGTAGAATGATGAAGATGGAAAAGATTTAGGGTTTAAGGGGTATTTATACTCCTTAAGCCTATTGACCTTAGGCCCATAACCTTAATGTGGTTATAGTTTATTCACACAACCTCCCCTTGGTTGATTTAAGTAGACTATAATTAGACATTCTTTTAACATATGATTTCTTTAACTAGCATAATAACCTAATAAATTGTGTTAACAATTTTATTTCAGAATTACCAAAACTAGATAAATTGATCATAACTTGTATCTCATCATTTCTAAGTACAACACAAGGAAATATGTTTTGGATAAATATCAAGATATTCTTTTTACCATTTCTAGTTTCCAAGAACATGAGTGAATCGTGAATGAGTGATAATAATCAATCTTGAATTAATTAATTAATTATGATGACAAAACGTATCTCATCAAAATATAATTGCAAAATAATCATGTAATTCACAAAAACTAAATCACATATTCAATATATTCATCGGTTAAAATAAAAGCTTATTCATAGATTTTAGATGGTAAATGGAGTATTAGCTCATAATGAGCATGGCAATGAACATCAAAGAAGATGAAGATAACAAACAAATGATGAAACTAGAACAGTCTAACCAATATTGATGAATCTTTCTTCAATGGTAATGGATGATGGATGATGATGATAGATACCTCCAAGCCTTCAAACTCTTCAATGGATCTTCAATACGAGTTTAAAGTGAGTGTTTTTAAGTGAGAACCTTGTCTAAACCCTCTCTAAGCACACTTGAAACAATGCAACATGTACTTTTATTTATAGGCTATCTGGAGAGGCTGACACACCCCTGTGTCTAGTGAGACACGCCCCGTGTCCAGCTGTCCAGGTGCATATAATGTTCTGTTAAGTTGTACATGATGAGTCACCATAGAGGCGTGCTAGGTGAGACACGACCCCGTGTTTGGAGTGTCAGATATATATATTTTTATTTTTTTATGAAAGATGACCACGGGGGAGTGCTTCCTTGGGCATGGGGTGTGGTGCTTGCAACATGGGGGTGTGTTAGGCTGATTAAACACAATTTCTCTGTTTTTTCTTCATTTTTCTTCGTGTGTACACTTGTTTCTTCGTTTGAGGCTAGAATATACCTGAAAATAGAAATAAAAATTATAAGTAGCTATTTGAACTAGATAATATTATAAAAGATAATATTTTTGAGACTATTTGATGCTTAAAAGATGTATAGTTATATATACATCATCATCAACCTAGATCTAAGGGTATCTAGGTCTAAGATTCAAAGGCTTACTTCATATGTTGCTTTTGTATCAAGCCTTGAACCCAAGAACGTTAATGAAGCTCTCATGGATGAGAGTTGGGTTATTGTTATGCAAGATGAGTTTAACCATTTCACTAGGAATCAAGTTTGGGAATTCGTTCCTCCTCCTAGGGGTCATACTATTTTAGGAACCAAATAGGTTCTTAGAAATAAGATGGATGAAAATGGCATAGATACTAGAAACAAAGCTAGGTTAGTTGCCTAAGGATTTGATCAACAAACGCATTGATTATGAAGACACTTTTGCTCTTGTTGCTAGATTGGAATCCATAAGGATTCTACTTGATTTTGCTTGTGCTAAAGATTTTAAACTTTATCTGATGGATGTTAAAAGTGTGTTTCTCTATGGTGTAATCAATGAAGAAGTTTATGTATCACAACCTCACGGTTTCGAGGATTGTTTCAACCCCCCCCCCCCAATCATGTTTATAAACTTAATAGAGTTGTGTGTGGACTTAAACAATCCACACGAGCATGGTATGATATACTTAAGACATCCTTGCTTGATAATGGTTATATTATGGGTAAAATAGATAATACATTATTTGTTAAGAAGAAAAATAATGATCTATTGCTTGTTCAAATATATGTTCATGATATTATATTTGGTTCTACATGTGAAAATTTATGTGATGAATTTGCTAAGGGTGTGCGCGGTTCGGTTCGGTTCGGTTAAATTCGGTTAATAACCGATATCAAACATGGGCTGAAATTTTGCTTAAAAATACATAAAATAAATGCTTAAATACATGAAATATACAACTACATGAAATGAAGGTATAAATATATGAAATTGAGATATTAGTAGATGAAATGGAGATATAAATACATGAAGCTGATAGTACTAAACTATTAATACGTATAATACATGAAATAGAGGGAAAAAAAGGCTAGAAAATATGTAAAAAATGAAGAGTTCGGTGCGGTTCGGTTAATTTCGGTTATTTCGGTTCGGCTCCGTCGGATTTCGGTTAACGATTCAGTTATTACTCACCCCTAGAATTTGATAACAAGATGCATGATGAACTTGAAATGAGTATGATTGGTGAACTTAATTTCTTTCTTGGTTTGCAAATTAAACAATGTGACGATGACATTTTCATAAATCAATGTAAATATAATATGCTGAAAAAGTTTGATTCTATGAAAATTAAACCTATGGATACACATATGACTACAACTACTACCTTTACCAAGGATGAGGAAGGGGAGGTTATCGATAGTACTAAGTACCGAGGTATTATTGGGAGCTTGCTTTATCTAACTGCACGTAAGCCTGATATTATGTATATTGTTTAGTAGTGTGAAAGACTACATGAAAGTCCAAAGACATCACACTATGCGTCCGTCAAGCGCATCTTTCGCTATATCAAAGGAACTAAAGAGTTAGGTCTATGGTATCCAAAGGGGGAAGGTGTATATATCATGTGATTTTACCGATGCGGATCTTGGTAGATGCACAATTGATAGAAAGAGTACAAGTGGTGTATGTGCTTTCATGGTACTTGAACTAACATCATGGTTCTCAAAGAAACAAACCTTCGTTGCTCTTTCCACAACCAAAGCTGAATATGTTACCGTCGGTAGAGCATATGCAAATCACACCCTGGCTTTAATGGTTCTCAAAGAAACAAACCTTCATTGGTCTTTCCACAACCGAAGCTGAATATGTCAACGTCGGTAGAGCATATGCAAGTCACACCCTCGCTTTAAGCGGAATATGGCAAGGTGTAACGTACAGACCACTCATAGCTCATAACACTATTAAAGTGGCAATAATTATATTTATTACATTTTGTAACGTAACAAGTACAACATTATTCATAAATAAGAATTAACATGAAAAACATCATCAAAACAATAAATAAGTTCTTTATTCAAATAACCTAAGGTATACTAATGATCTTCATCCTTAGCACGCCATCGATTCAACCTGTAGCACGTTGAAAATAATATATTTGTCAACAATTAAGTTGGTGAGTTTTCATAAGTTTTTGCGTAAACATATATATATATATATATATATATAATGTGCGATTCAACTTTCGTAAGGCAATAAATATCCAAGCGTAAAGTAAATGAAATCAATTAATGCCGTCCTCCTGTTCTTTTAGTCGAGGCCGTAGTAAAAGGGTAAATGAAAACCACCTTACGAACAACCAAAGACATAACGTTAGACGGCGCAAGTACGTCCCATTGGACCCACCCACTATGTGTATGCGTTTGCATAACTTCCACCATAAGAATAGTAAACACATTGCAAGCAAGTTCACGTATAATCATAAACAATATGCAAGAATAATATTAACATGTACGCTAATTGTGAATCGGTTTATAAATAAGCACATAACTCACGTGATAAAACTTGTGACATGCTACACCCCAAAAATATTAAAAGCCTTAAAATGGGGTTACGAAGAACTCACTTGGAATAAGGAATACGGTAACAAGGAGATGGTAACAATATAAGCAACTAGATGGTTCCGCGATAAGTCCCGGTAGTTTGTCCTAGTTATTAAAGTATAACAAACATAAACATCCTAATGAGGTAAAATAAAGGAAAAACATGAAACATGATATGACGGGTTTATAACGGATTTAGGGATTGTTAAAAGGGTTTATTATATTTTATATAATATTTGATTAAATTGTACTTAAGGTTTTATTAGTTCAATTATTAAAAAGAAGAAAAAATCATATTTGATTTGTAAACAATATTTATAAGGTTTAGCTTTAAAATATAAATACCGAATTATATATATATATATATATACAAAACTAATTTAAGGCTTCTATTTTAAAGTTTAACGGGTTCGGTTTAGTTAAATGAGTGTAAACAATATTAGTTTTAATATAGTAAAGTCTTTAATAATTAAAAAAGGATTAAAAACAATTAATAAATAAAATAAAATAAAGATCAACAAAAATTAGGTCTGGGGGAATCGAACCGCGCCCCAGGCCAGTTCAAGAATTTAACAAATTTGCACTGGCCATTTAAGCTAGTGTCGCACATGCTTAGAACACAGAAAAGATTATACTTATGTAACAGTTTGGTTATCCCCAAATCAATAATGAACCCTAATTTGTTTAATTCGTTTAATTCGTTATAGTTAATAAAAATTTATTTTGGGCTCTTGTTAAGCACGAAATTCTGGTTAAGAAACATGTTTCAATTACCTGGATCAAACACGAATTGAAGGAGAACAAGGAGTTAGGGTTTACGGCTATGGATGAAATTAAATGAGGTCTGTTTATGTTACAACTATGAAATTAGGATAGAGGTTTGTTTCGTGATGGTGAGATGAAGGTGTGGAGTAGTTTAATTGAGTTTGATCATATATTTATAGGCTAACACGTTCATACTCATCCGCGACCTAAGTTAACGAAAATGGTTCGTAATTGATTCGATCTAGCTGTCAATTACGCGTTATACTATAATAAAAAGGAGCATGTATGATAAGGCTCCAACTAATTAATCAAATTCCGTGATTTATGGGTTAAATAAATAAAAAAAAATTGGAAGGGGGGAGGCTGTCGGCGAGGGGGAGAAGGGAAAGAGGAGGGAAAACTTCTGTTATATTGCCATAAGTTCCCTCAAGATTGGTTTGGTGATCAATTGTGGTGAATAGTATATTGTAGGGCCTAAAAGTACACATAGTAGATACTTAACAATTTAGAATATGAGTAAGTATAATAAAGACAAAGATAATTAATAATTGGACGTTTTTATTAAACAAAAAGATTCGATTACAAATGAGTAATAAAACGAGTACAAATTCCAATAAAAAGTAAAATAAAACTGACGAATGTCACAGCATTCCCAACTTTTAGGAAATTTCATCCCGAAATTAGGAATTAACATCCGTAGCAAAAAGATGTGGATACTTATACTTCATTAGGTCTTCACGTTCCCAAGTGACTTCTGCACCGCGCTTAGTTTCCCAACGAACCTTGACCAAAGGGATTCGGCTACGCTTGGTTTCCTTTTCCATTCGATACGTAACTTGTTGAGAGGGATATGAAGGTTATCGTAAGCTAGACACTTTCGAAGGTTCGAAACATGAAACACAGGATGGATACCTTGAAGCTCTTGCGGGAGCTCGAGGCAATAAACAACTTCTCCGATTCGTTCAAGGATTTTGAACAGACCAACAAAACGGGAAGCTAGTTTACCTTTCATACCGAAACGGACTACTCCTTTCCAAGGTGAAACCTTGAGGAGGACAAGGTCGCTGACTTCAAATTCTAAAGGTCGTCGTCGTTTATCAGCGTAAGACTTTTGGCAACTTCTAGCAGTAAGCATATTATTACAAATTTGAGCTATTTTGTCGGTGGTATCTTGTACCATTTCGGGTCCAGTGAGCTGAGACTCACCGATCTCATTCCAACAAATAGGAGAACGGTATTTACGGCCATAAAGCGCTTCTAATGGAGCCATTTTGATGCTCGAATGATAACTATTATTGTATGAAATCTCAACCAACAGAAGATGAGTATCCAAACTACCATCAAAATCAAGCTCACAAGTTCTTAGAATGTCTTCAATAGTTTGAATGGTTCTTTCAGACTGACCATCCTTTTGAGGATGATAAGCGGTGCTAAGATCTAGACGGGTTCCCAAAGCGGTTTGAAGTGAAATCCAAAAATGAGACACGAAACGACCATCACGGTCAGATATAATTCTCAAAGGTATACCATGGAGACAAACAATCTCTTTGACATAGATTTGAGCGAGCTGATCGATTGAAAGCTTTTCCCGAATGGGAATGAAATGGACTGATTTGATTAATCGATCGAGGATTACCCGAATACTATCATATTGCCTTTTGTTGGTAGGAAGTTTTATGAGGAAGTCAATCGTAATGTTCTCCCACTTCAAGACTGGAATAAAAGGTTTCACGAGCAAACCAGCAGGTTTTTGGTGCTCGGCTTTTACCTTAGCACATTTTAAACATTTTCCGACATAGGTAGCGATATCTTTCTTCATGTCGGGCCACCATAAAGTAGTTAAAAGGTCGAAATGCATTTTATCCGCACCTGAGTGGATAGAATATCGTGACTTGTGAGCTCCGTCCATTATAAACATGCGAAGATTGTCACGATCTGGGACCCAAAGGCGGTTAAGAAAATAGAGCAAACCATCACGCTTGGTTTCGAGTTGGTGTTCAGCAGCACACGACATCTCTTTGTACAAATTGCTTTTAGTGACAAAGATTTTTTGGGTCTCAAAGATACGTAGCTGAAGATCGGTCTAGATAACAACGCTTAGAAGAAGAATGCTTTTGACATGGGTTTTGTGACTAAGGGCATCAGCTACTACGTTTGCTTTACCAGGATGGTAAAATATTTCGCAATCGTAGTCACTAAAAAGTTTAGCCCATCGTCGTTGCCTCATGTTTAAATATTTTTGGTCAAAAATATGTTGGAGGCTCTTGTAGTCGGTGAATACCACACATTTCGTTCCATACAAATAGTGTCTCCAAATTTTCAACGTGAATACAACAGCATCGAGCTCAATGTCGTGTGTCGTATACTTCTTTTCATGAACCTTAAGTTGTCCTGACGCATAGGCGATGACCTTCCCTCGTTGCATGAGAACACAACCGAGACCTTGATTCGAGACATCACAATAGACAACAAAACCCTCGTTTCCTTCGGGAAGGGCTAGGATAGGAGCGTCGCAGAGCGTACGCTTCATGCTTTGAAAAGATTCATCTTGCTTATCCCTCCACTCATTTGGTTTACCCTTATGAGTTAAGGCGGTGAGGGGTAAAGCGATCTTTGAAAAGTTCAAAATGAAACAACGGTAATAACCAGCGAGACCAATAAAGGATCGAACTTCCGTAGGTGAAGTCGGGGTCTTCCAATTTTTAACGGCTTCGAATTTAAAGGGATCAACATCAATGCCTTTTTCGTTAACGATATGACCAAGGAATTGAACTTCGTTTAACCAAAACTCGCATTTGGAAAACTTGGCTAAAATTTGTTCTGTCTTCAACAACAAGAGGATATCATGCAGATGTTTTTCATGGTCAACTTTAGATTTTGAGTAAATGAGAATGTCGTCGATAAATACGATCACGAACTTTTCAAGATACGGCTTGCATACGCAGTTCATGAGGTCAATAAATACCACAGGTTCATTAGTCAAGCCTAGAGGCATAAACATAAATTCGTAATGACTGTAACGAGTTCAAAAAGCAGTTTTGGGTATATCATCCTCATGAACGCGCAATTGGGGATAACTCGAACGAAGATCGATTTTTGAAAAGCAAGATGCGCCTTGAAGTTGATCGAAAAGGTCGTCAATTCTAGGCAAAGGGTAACGGTTCTTAATCATGAGTTTATTGAGTTCACGATAATTAATACACATTCGAACGGAAGCATCCTTCTTTTTAACATAAAGGACAGGTGCACCCCAAGGCTATGAACTTGGGCGGATGAAACCTTTGCTAGAGAGTTCTTGGAGTTAACTCGCTAGCTCTTACATTTCCGAAGGTGCGAGACGATAAGGAGCTTTGGCTACGGGGTTCGCAGCAGGCATTAGATCAATACAAAACTCCACTTCAGGAGTAGGAGGTAAACCAGAAACATCTTCAGGGAAAACTTCGGGAAAATCACGAACTACCGGAATGTATTTTATTGTCTTCTTTTCTTGTTTCTTTTCCAAGACGTTGGCACTAAAGGCCACATACTTTTTACGTAAGTATTTTTGGGCATGAGTAAACGACATATGCTTAAGCTCCTTGGAAGGCTTTTCGCCAAAAATACGCAAAATCCGATCGTCGTCTAGTGGAATTCGAATATACTTTTCAAAACACACGATTTCGGCACGGTGTTGGGCTAACCAATCCATGCCTACTATGATATCAAAACTTCTGAGTTGCATAGGAATGAGATCAATAGGAAAATCATAGTCGTTGAGATATAGAGTACAACCACAAACAACCAAGTCAATCAAGATAGTTTTACCATTCGCGACTTCAACCCTAAATGACCTTTCGAGTTTAGAACGAGACGAAGAAAGCATATGCTTGAAATCAAAAGACACAAACCTTATATCGGCACCAGTATCGAATAAAATGGATGCATAAACTTTATTAACCAAGAATGTACCATTCACCACATCATTGTTCTGTTGAGCTTGATTTGCATTGATCACGAATGCCCTCCCGCGAGCATTGGGGACGACTGGTGTAGCTTGAGATGTCGAGGCTTGATTGGCTTGAACCGGTTGAACAACTTGGTTGGCCATAAGTTCCGAAACTGGTTGAAAGGCCTGAACTTGATAGGCTTGAGCAGGGTACACAGGCGGAGCGGCCATTTGGACTTGATATGCGAGACGAGGACACGCGTTGCGCAAATGACTAGGATCTCCACAATTGAAACATGCTCGAGGGGTGGGGTAGGCTTGAGCAATGGGTTGAGATTGAGTTAAAACACGGTTTTGGTTGAAAGCGTGGGGAGTGCGGGGTGGTTTGGTGAGGGTTGGTTGGGTACGCATGAGTTCGAAACATGCGCTTAGCAGGTGTCCAAAATGGCCACAATTGGTGCATTGTCGGCAAGGGATGCCGAGTTGATGGTGTCGTTGGCAAATTTGGAAAAACGGGTGAGGTCCGTGGTAAGGTTTCTTTGGGGGTGGGGCTTGAAGGTTTTGGGTTTGGGTTTGTTGGTATTGAGGTTGAGGTGGGTTTTGTTGGGTTAAGGCATAGTTTTGCTTTCGTTTCTTGGAATGGTTCTTGTTGTTGTTGTTGCAGTTTGGTTTGGGTGTGGCTTCGGCCTTGACCTCTTTGGAAGGTTCGGCCTCGGTTTTCTAAACAGTCTTCTTGCTGCCTTTGAAGGTTCCCGCCTTAACGTGGTTGTCAAACAAGGATGCAGCAAGGAAAACCGCCTCACGAAGAGTTTTGGGAGCACTGCTTTGAACCGAGTCTTGGATTTGTCTTGGTAATCCCCGCACATACTTGCTAATCTCACGAGAGAGAGGAGTGACAAGATGTGGCCCCGAGATGCTAAGCTCGTTGAAGCGAGCGATGTAAGTAACGTTATCACCACCCTCTTGCTTAAGATTCAAAAATTCCACCTCAAGATTCATGAGTTCATTAGGTGGACAGAACTCTTCGCTCATGATTTCCTTAAGTTCCTCCCATGGAAAGGCCATGGCTAATTTAGCACCACGAGTGGATTTTTCTTGCACCCACCAAGTTAGGGATCTTTTTCCGAAGACACTTGAAGCAAAGCGTGTCTTCTTGTCCTCGGGACATTCGATGGAGGAAAGTACTCACCATACTTTGGTACCATTCCAGTAGGGCAGGGGCACCTTCAGAGCCATCAAACTTAAGAGGATTCGTATCGGTGAAGGTCTTGTATCGACAAGAGTTGGAGTTCGAACTTGAAGTAGCTGAGTTCGAATTGGAAGCAATGGTGTGGGGCATTTGAGCCACCATTTCCGGGACCACAGCAGCCAGTTGCTTAGTGATCTGGGTTGTCATCTTGCGGCTGGAGTTTCTTAAAGGACAACGAGGGAAATGATCAGACATGCTGAAAAGAGAGTACAACGCGCGTGAGTTATCGAGTGACGATTTCTGGAAGTGGAATGCTTAAACCATTTGAATAAAATACAAAAAAAATTGTTAATACTAAAATCACATGAAAATTATATTGAAATTAGGATTTTCATTTACCACCATGACTTGTATGCAATTTAAGAGCAGGAGTGAAACCATTCTCTATTCACAAAGGAAAATGGCCACGTTTAACAACTTAAAGTTATGGTTCGTATGATGTTCGGTGTGGTATGATTTGGCCTAATAAGTTCCAGCACCCTTTTCGAACCCTCCAGGTAAGCAACCATGTCCCACGTCTGATTGGGATTTATGCGCATTGTCTATCCTTAGGTTTAAAAACCGTGGTGTCAAGGGTTCGAAAAACAAGTGTGTCCCCCTTCCATTTATGACATACTCGTCACGTAGAACCATCTTCGAGAGGATTGAAAGTCGTTTTTCTTTTTTCCATAAATTGTAAAGTAAAAACAAAAAGAAAAGAAAAAAATAATTATAAATGAATAAAAATAAAATAAATTGTTTAGGCATAAGCCTTGGAGTTTGTGTGTGAATATGGGTACAGGTGACGCTATAAAACATAATAAATTCGAGCGTATGAATGAACTTTTAAAAAAAGTGTGGGCACATAGCACATAGGGTATACATGCAAATTCAGAGCCCTAAAACAAACTATAACTATACTAGGCCGATACGTCTAACAACCTATCATATAGTTATGGCTCTGATACCAATCTATAACACCCTGAATTTAAGCGGAATACGCCCGGGTGTAACGTACAGATCACCCATAGCTCGTAACACTATTAAAGAGGCAATAATTATATTTATTACATTTCGTAACGTAACAAGTACACCATTATTCATAAATAAAAATTAACATGAAAACACTTCATCAAAACAATAAATAAGTTCTTTATTCAATGAAAACACTAATGATCTTCATCCTTAGCACGCCATCGATTCAACCTGTAGCACGTTGAAAATAATTTATTTGTCAACAATTAAGTTGGTGAGTTTTCATAAGTTTTCGCGTATACATATATATATAAAAGGCGCGATTCAACTATCGTAATGCAATAAATATCCAGGCGTAAAGTAAATGAAATCAATTAATGTCGTCCTCCTGTTCCTTTAGCAGAGGCCGTAATAATAGGGGAAATGAGCACCACCTTACGAACAACCGAAGTCATAATGTTAGACGGCGCAGGTGCGTCCCGTTGGACCCTCCCACTATGTGTATGCATTTGCGTAACTTCCACCATAAGAATAGTAAACACGTTGCAAGAAAGTTCACGTATAATCATAAACAATATGCAAGAATAATATTAGCATGTATGCTAATTGTGAATCGGTTTATAAATAAGCACATAACTAACGAGATAAAACTTGTGACATGCTACACCGCAAAAATATTAAAAGAGTTAAAATGGGGTTATGAAGAACTCACTTGGAATAAGGAATACGGTAACGAGGAGATGGTAACGATATAAGCAACTAGATGGTTCCGCGAGAAGTCCGGGTAATTTTTCCTAGTTATTAAAGTATAACCAACATAAACATCTTAACGAGGTAAAATAAAGGAATATGATATGACGGGTTCATAACGGATTTAGGGATCATTAAAGGGTTTATTATATTTTATAGAATATTTGATAAAAGTGTAGTTAAGGTTTTATTAGTTCAATTAAAAGAAAAAAAAATCATATTTGATTTGTAAACGATATTTATAAGGTTTAACTTTAAAATATAAATGCCGAATTATATATATATATATATATATATATATATATATATATATATATATATATATATTTACAAAACCAATTTAAGGCTCCTTTTTTAAAGTTTAACCGGGTTCGGTTTAGTTAAACGAGTGTAAACAATATTAGTTTTAATATAGTAAAGTCTTTAATAATTAAAAAAGATTAAAAACAATTAATAAAATAAAAGATCAACAAAAACCGGGCCTGGGGGAATTGAACCCGTGCCCCAGGTCGGTTCAATGTTTTAACAAATATGCACTGGCCATCTGAGCCAGTGTCTCACATGCTTATAACACAGAAAAGAATCTACTTATGTAACAGTTAGGTTATCCTCAAATCTATAATGAACCCTAATTTGTTTAATTCATTTAATTCGTTATAGTTAATAAAAATTGATTTAGGGCTCTTGTTAAGCACGAAATTCCAATTCAGAAATGTGTTTCAATCACCTGGATCGAACGAATTGAAGGAGAACAAGGAGTTAGGGTTTGCGGCTAAGGATGAAATTAACCGAGGTATGTCTCTATTAAAACGGTGCAATTAGAATAGGGGTTTGTTTCGTGATGGTGAGATGAGGGTGTGGAGCACTTTAATTGAGTTTTAATCATGTATTTATAGGCTAACACGTTCAAAATCAGTCGCAACGTAAGTTAAAAACAATGGTTAGTAATTGATTCGTTCTAGCTGTCAATTACTCGTTATACAATAATAGGAAGGAGCATGTATGATAAGGCTCCAACTAATTAATCAAATTCCGCTATTTATGGGTTAAATAAATCAAACAAATTGGAAAGGGGGTTGTCGACGACGGTGATATGGGAAAGATGAGGGAAAACTTTTGTTATATTGCCATAAGGTCCCTCAAGATTGGTTTGGTGATTAATTGTGGTGAATAGTATAGCGTAGGGGCTAAAAGTGCACATAGTAGATACTTAACAATTTAGAATATGCGTAATTATAATAAAGACAAAACTGAAAGACATAATTAATAATTGGACGTTTTTATTAAATAAAAAGATTCGATTACAAATGGGTAATAAAACGAGTAGAAATTCCAATAAAAATATAATAAAATTGATGAATGTCATAATGCACATGCGTTCTAGATGAAACAAACACTCATGAACTATGACGTAAGTACTTCTTCCATACCTATATTTTGTGAAAATAAAAGTGTTATAGATCTTCGAATCCTGTGTTGCATTCTAGAACTAAGCATATAGACACTAGGCATCATTTTCTTAGGGATAATGTGCAAAAAGTCATATTTATACAAATAATGTTCCATCAGAAGAATCATAGCCCATATATTCATCAAGCCTTTAATAAAGGAAACTTTTCAAATCAAGAGATTAGGTCTAGGAATGTTAGAGCACAATCCTTGATCAACCTCATCTATATGGATGGCTAACTCATGTGGAAGATGGCTAAATGAGCTCTCACGGTCAATAGTCACGGTCGATCCAACCGACCATCAGCGCTGGTTGTACCCTGGAAGGCTTAGGAGTGAAGAAGTCTATGGTCGACTAGGCCGACTATGAACTAACCGCCAGATCGACCGCCGATGAGGTAGTTTTTGAAATAAAAATGTACTTAGGTCTACTGTCGATCAGACCAACCGCACGTCGACCGTTGGTGTCCTGATGAAACCTTTACACTATTTCCTAGAAATTTTGATTCTCACTAACCTCCAAAACCTCATGTGGAAAATCTCATGACACCTATTGCTTTATTCTTCAAACAGTGAAAGGTAACTTTTACCTATAAAAAGAGCTTATCTTGACCAAGATCTTCTTAATTCTCATTTTCTAGTCAAATCAAACTCTTCCATTTCCAATGCAAGATTATGGATGAGCTTATTGTATATTGGTCCAATTCATGTATTACCACTTTTTTGCGTGCATAAATATCTAGGTTGTGGCAATTTTAAATCCTCACACTTAAGTTGGTGAGTTTTCATAAGTTTTCGCGTAAACATATAATATATATATATATATATATATATATTTATTTATTTATTTGTTTATATATAATGCGCGATTCAACTTTCGTAAGGCAATAAATATCCAAGCGTAAAGTAAATAAAATCAATTAATGTCGTTCTCCTGTTCTTTTAGCCGAGGCCGTACTAAAAGGGTAAATGAAAACCACCTTACGAACAACCAAAGTCATAACGTTAGACGGCGCAAGTACGTCCCATTGGACCCTCCCACTATGTGTATGCATTTGCGTAACTTCCACCATAATAATAGTAAACACGTTGCAATCAAGTTCACGTATAATCATAAACAATATACAAGAATAATATTAACATGCACGCTAATTTGTGAATCGGTTTATAAATAAGCACATAACTCACGAGATAAAACTTGTGACATGCTACACCCCAAAAATATTAAAAGCGTTAAAATGGGGTTATGAAGAACTCACTTGGAATAAGGAATACGGTAACGAGGAGATGGTAATAATATAAGCAACTAGATGGTTCCGCGAGAAGTCCCGGTAGTTTGTACTAGTTATTAAAGTATACCTAACATAAACATCCAAATGAGGTAAAATAAAGGAAAAACATGAAACATGATATAACGGGTTTATAACGGATTTAGGGATTGTTAAAGGGTTTATTATATTTTATAGAATATTTGATTAAAGTGTACTTAAAGTTTTATTAGTTCAATTATTAAGAAAGAAGAAAAAATCATATTTGATTTGTAAACAATATTTATAATGTTTAGCTTTAAAATATAAATATCGATTTATATATATATATATATATATATACAAAACTAATTTAAGGCTTCTATTTTAAAGTTTAACGGGGTTCGGTTTAGTTAAATGAGTGTAAACAATATTAGTTTTAATATTGTAAAGTCTTTAATAATTAAAAAGGATTAAAAACAATTAATAAAATAAAATAAAGATCAACAAAAACCGGGTCTGGGGGAATCGAACCGCGCCCCAGGCCAGTTCAAGATTTTAACAAATTTGCACTGGCCATTTAAGCCAGTGTCGCACATGCTTAGAACACAGAAAAGAATATACTTATGTAACAGTTTGGTTATCCCCAAATCTATAATGAACCCTAATTTGTTTAATTCGTTTAATTCGTTATAGTTAATAAAAATTGATTTAGGTCTCTTGTTAAGCACGAAATTCTGATTAAGAAACATGTTTCAATTACCTGGATCGAACACGAATTGAAGGAGAACAATGAGTTAGGGTTTAAGGCTAAGGATGAAATTAAACGAGGTCTGTTTATGTTACAACTATTACATTAGGATAGGGGTTTGTTTCGTGATGGTGAGATGAGGGTGTGGAGTAGTTTAATTGAGTTTTGATCATGTATTTTTAGGCTAACACGTTCATCTCAGCCACGACCTAAGTTAACGAAAATGGTTCGTAATTGATTCATTCTAGCTGTCAATTACACGTTGTACTATAATAGGAAGGAGCACGTATGATAAGGCTCCAACTAATTAATCAAATTCTGTAATTTATGGGTTAAATAAATCAAAAAAATTGGAAGGGGGGAGGTTGTCGGCGAGGGGGAGAAGGGAAAGAGGAGGGACAAATTTTGTTATACTGCCATAAGGTCCCTCAAGATTGGTTTGGTGATCAGTTGTGGTGAATAGTATATTGTAGGGGCTAAAAGTACACATAGTAGATACTTAACAATTTAGAATATGCGTAAGTATAATAAAGACAAAACCAAAAGACATAATTAATAATTGGACGTTTTTATTAAATAAAAAGATTCGATTACAAATGGGTAATAAAACGAGTACAAATTCCAATAAAAAATATAATAAAATTGACGAATGTCATAATGCACATGCGTTCTAGATGAAACAAACTCTCATGAACTATGACGTAAGTACTTTTTCCATATCTATAATTTGTGACAATAAAAGTGTTATAGATCTTCGAATCCTATGTTGCATTCTAGAACTAAGCATATAGACAATAGGTATCATTTTCTTAGGGATAATGTGCAAAAAGTCATATTTATACAAATAATGTTCCATTAGAAGAAACATAGCCCATATATTCATCAAGCCTTTAATAAAGGAAACTTTTCAAATCAAGAGATTAGGTCTAGGAATGTTAGAGCACAATCCTTGATCAACCTCGTCTATATGGATGGCTAACTCATGTGGAAGATGGCTAAATGAGCTCTCACGGTCAATAGTCACGGTCGATCCAACCGACCATCAACGATGGTTGTACCCTGGAAGGCTTAGGAGTGAAGAAGTCTATGGTCGACCAGGCCGACTGTGAACTAACCGCCAGATCGACCGCCGATGAGGTAGTTTTTGAAATAAAAATGTACTTAGGTCTACTGTCGATCAGACCAACCGCACGTTGACCATCCAATCGACCGTTGGTGTCCTGATGAAACCTTTACACTATTTCCAAGAAATTTTGATTCTCACTAACCTCCAAAATCTCATGTGGAAAATCTCAAGACACCTATTGATTTATTCTTCAAATAGTGAAAGGTAACTTTTACCTATTAAAAGAGCTTATCTTGACCAAGATCTTCTTAATTCTCCTTTTTTAGTCAAATCTAAACACTTCCATTTCCAATGCAAGATTATGGATGAGCTTATTGTATATTGGTCCAATTCATGTATTATCACTTTTTTGCGTGCATAAATATCTAGGTTGTGGCTATTTTAAATCCTCACACTTAAGGAAATATCTCACTTACCCATGGCTCCAAAGTCCTCCATAATCAATCTTTCTCCAAAACCTTTGAGCCCTCACTCCGTTGGCACTAATTTCAAGTTACTCAATAGTCGAAGAATTCTTCAAGGAAGGGTCATTAAGACCAATAGTTTGTCTAATCATAGTGTCTATCACTACTTCATGACCGTCGGTTGGCAATTCCTCAAAGACAATGACAAAATGGTGTACCCACGTCATTTGTATAAATTGTATATTGGCTTTAATTATGATTCAAGCTTTTCTATTATCACATTGACCATGTATAATCACCAATAGTTCTGGAATTTTGTAAAACTTTGTGATACTCTTCACAATCCAACCGATGGTCCCAAGGACTTTACCAAAAGTCTTGACTTGATTAACATCGTGATTGTCTATAGTCAATAAATGGTTGCTAACATTTGTACTCCCCAAATGTGTGACATTCTTTATTTTTCAAACCCGAAACCCTACTCATTTAGAAACTTTTATTTTCGACTCATTTTAATAACTTGTGACTTATATTATTATCGTTATGTTTAAT
Source organism: Bidens hawaiensis (assembly GCF_021521415.1). Lineage (NCBI taxonomy): Eukaryota > Viridiplantae > Streptophyta > Magnoliopsida > Asterales > Asteraceae > Bidens > Bidens hawaiensis. Next base: position 18,483 of record NW_027492510.1, read on the forward strand.
TTAAATTCTCGATTATGCACTTTTTATCCTCTACACTTAGTTTTTACAACTTGTGATCAAATATTCATAAACCAGGGTCTAGATCTGCCATTAACCCAAATCTCTCCACTGTATATCTCTCTTCTTTCCCGTCAACCCCCTCTTCTTCTTCACGTCACACAATCATAACCCACTGATTACGGCATATTTCCATGGATTGATCAAACTGACCGCTTCCTAACCTCCATGTTAATGATCTATATGACAAACTTGGGTAATTAGCAACCAACCCTTAAAGAATTCATTTAATTCGATTGAACTCAAATCAAGGACTGATTTGACCTAGAATCCCCAAAATTACCATGTTAGAATGAAATTCACGAGTACCACACATTACCTATTATATCACGATGCTAACTTGTAAGGCCCGGTCCCGGTGCCCTACTTTGGCATTGGATTTACTCATAAACACAATTCTAAATATCAGAGTGAATTAAATTTTTCGCGGAATATAAAAGAATCAAACATTCATTACAAAATATTAAAATATTGTCTTTAAATTTTCAAATTATCTAAACATAAAACGTCCTAACTTTTCTTCACTAGATAACAGTCAGCTCAGTTCATGTCATGTGTCCCCCTTAAGCCAGCTACTTCATCCTATTTGCCTGCGTGCATACTAAAATTCAGCTACACTGAGTGAGTTCTAGTTAATCAGGAAACATACATTGCATTCATATATATATATATATATATATATATATATATATATATATATATATATATATGTATCTGTATATATATATTACATACTTAATCTGTTTCTTTCTTTCATACATACGTACATTCATACTTTTATATTTTCAAACTTGCATTCTTTACAGTCAAACTTTATACTATCATACTTACATTCTTCCACACTTTCATACTTTCGTGCTTTATTACTTACTAATACATAAATAACTATCTCTACGTTATAAAGAGCATTTCTCCCTACTTCCTCGAGTATTATTAGGGTCGGGTTCCCTTTATACCTCGGATATTATTAGGGTCCGGTTCCCTTCTGCCTAGGATTTTATTAGGCTCCAGTTCCCTTCTTCCTCTGATATTGTTAGGGTCCGGTTCCCTTTCTACCTCGGATATTATTAGGGACCGGTCCCTTCTTCCTCGAGTATTATTAGGGCTCGGTCCCTTTCTTCCGTACCTTACAGTTCTTTTATATTTATTTATAACTTTCATACATAGCTAACATATATCATTCATACACCATATATAAACAATCATATCTTCAAACTATCACCTGGCAGTACATGCAATATCCGAATATCGTTCTCGTACCGCCAAGCATTCATTCATAACTTCCACATAAATCATATAAGGAATACACTTACCACTTAAGTAAAGTGTATTAACTAATCACATCGAGTATGCACACAGCTCCGAAAACATAACAAGGAAATGGGGCTAGAAACTCACCTGAGTCCAGCTTCTTTCGGAATTGATTGTAACACATTTCTTCAGTTGGGCACGGCTAACTGTGTAATAATTATAAGTATCAATTAACTACCTCTAACTATATCATCAAATCGAATCACCATTAAAATCGAATCACAATTCTAACTGAATCGCAATTCAAATTGAATGGCAGATTCTAATCGCATGACAGTTCTAATCGACTAACCATTATAATCTAATGACCATTCTAATCGAATGACCATTATAATCGAATAACTGTTCTAATAGAATGGCAATTCTAATCGAATGGTAAATTCTAATCAAATGGCAATTCTAATCGATAGACCATTCGATTCGATTACTTTGTCCATTCGATTCGATTACTTTACCCATTCTATTCGACTAGTTTTCTCATCGATTCGATTACTTTTCCCATTCGATTCGATTATTGCCCATTCGATTCGATTACTTTTTCTTTTGAATCAAGTTTCTCAAGAACTCGATTCATATATGGTTTCCATTCTTATCACTATCCAGCCTTTCCTTTCGACTCGTTTTGCATAAGAAAAAAGCTTTGGTCTATAACCACATCGTTTTCTTGCACTAACCCGTTCCAAACGCTACCCGTTTGTACCATTTCATTCCAGACATTTCGTTTACGTTCAAGTTTACATTTTTCTCACATAGTAAGGTCCAATTTACTATCCTACCAAGTTTCATTCAAAACCGACTTCGTTTACCCGTCCTTCTCACAAACCAAATACTACTCGTTTTACCCGAAACGAAACAACTAACCCATCTAGTCACAATTTTATTAGTTTATCAATAATCATGGCCTGTTCTATCATCCTACCAATTTTCATGTAAATCCGTAAAGAAAAAGTAAACTTTTTTAACAAAAACGTACATTTGATGTTTATTTTTGAAATCACTCGAATAGACCAAAACCATATCATACGAACTCAGAATTGAGTGATTCAAGCGGCCAAGGAACCGCCTCGCCGAGATCTACCAGCTTCGCCCACTGCTGCCACCCGAGGCTGCCGCTACAGTTGCTGGAAAAACTCCATTTGTGTTGTTACGATTTTGCTGATGAATACCGGACTTCCCGACTTCTGATGGAAGATCTGATCGGTGGAAATTTTCATTTCTATGCCTTGAACACTCAGTTGTAATCTAAGACCGATCCAACGGTTAGATCTCCAGGAATCATTCTGTCTTTGTGGGCTATTTTCTCAAAAAACGGGAATTTGGTAAAGAATGAGGAGGTGTGCGTTTCTTGAGGTGTGGAGGAAATGATGAAAATGAAATGAGATGGTAACTATTCTTATTAGATAGGGTTAGGGTTTCATGTTTAACTTTCCATATAATTACACTTATTACCCTCATACTTTAGATAATTACATTTATCTTTTATACTTTATTTAACCCCCAATTCATTTAAAGTATCAAACGAAATTTGGGATGTTACAAGTCTACCCACCTTAAAAGAGGTTTCGAGGAACCTGCTTAGTCCTTGTAAAAGGAATACTTCTTGTATTCAAATCCTTTCTTGAACCGACTTAGCTTCCCATCTTACCGATTTATCCTTTTGTCTCACAATTATCGAGTGATGTTCATTAGTTTTAGCTGTCTTAGTTAGCTTGTTCATGAAGTCCTCGATGACATGCTTCCTTATATAGACTTAGAAAGTCCCCATCATTACCTTAAGCATGATTTTATTTCTTGTCCTTCAAATAGAAACATTACACTTACCGACACAACACTTAGCACCGAATGACCCCTTTTATCCAATTACAACTTTTAGCAATTATATTGATTTGTATTCTATTCAAAACATAAGAAAACCTTTCTAGTTTCTCTTTAAGGATTATTTCTTGAAATCCTTTTGTCTATTTCTTAAGATAGAACACTACTTGCAATTCTTGAGCACATACATTGCATAACTTGTCGGAGAACTCCTTAAGTTACCACTTAAACCTTCTTTCATTCTCAACTCTGCATCAACGCGTAGGGTTCGTGAGTTATAGTTGTCTAAGGTAGCTTGATCATGAAGTCCATGATGATACATCTTCCTTTTCTAGACTAATCAAGTCTCACCTTGTTTTATGAATCCATTGTTATTTGTTGCTGCATATCAAGCTGTTTGATAGATCATAACTATTAATATTAACCGACTTCATTTCCGGGCATGTCTTGACCTTCATATGCACATTTACAATATCATTCTATCCCTTCCATTCTAGACGACTGTCACACCCCAACCTACGGCGGAAATGCTGGGGCGTGAACTGATTGCTCACAGCTTTTCAAAGGTTACTATCATGCATTATTAAAAGTGTCGATATCTATTAAATAAATTTCTAAATAACAAATATCCATACAAAATCCAAATACACAAGTACATATATCAATCAATAACAATAAATCTCATTAAGTTTTATTCTAGCATAAATCCTTAAGTGATCTTGTACTTCACATCAAATGATAACCTGCATATGCATTGAAAATAAAGAAGTTTTGTCAACACAAGGTTGAGTGAGCAACACACTAGTTTAAATGTTCATATAGAAAATAAGTATTTGCAACAAGTCATATGAGAATAACAAATTAACCAAATGAGCAAGTATAACTGAGACGTTGAGAAGCACAAAGCTATAACGACTGGCGTATGATCATACTAGACTGAGATTATGTTGGACCTCTCTGAATGCGGAAGCATACAAAGAAAATAAGCACATAAACAAGTAAGGTATAAGTTGTTAACACATAAGACAATAGTTGCATTTTTTGTGTATAAGTATATATGAAAACTACAATTTACACATATGTCCCCAAAACGTGGAAAAAGAAGTAAAATAGGGGAATGTGGTACTCACCTCGATAGACGAACAAAGGTGATTGAGAATATTAAGAATGCGGGAAATTCACACACGAACGTTAAAGCCTAATAAAGAACAAAGAGAAGTACGAACACACTAAGTAAAGTACAAGATAGCTTGTAAAAACTCCATAAGTTAATATTAAATTAATATTATATCCCTTAAATATAAATATATAAAAATATTATATGAATAATTATTAGTTTGTTAATTGTATATAAAGTATATAAAAATAAATCACATATTTAATAATAAATATTTTTAGTTTGTTATATTATAAATATATTTATAATTAAATGTTTTCTTATAATATATATGTTAAAACATAAACATTAGTTTGCGTATATATACATATATGTTTACATATACGTACATATACGGACGAAAGATGTGAGAAAACACAAGCTTTAAAGGGTCGGTTCTTCTAAATTATATTCATAAACCGAACCGCTTTTATCAAAAAAAAATATCACGTTTATCGAGTAAGTTTTAAATATATTTTAATTTCTTATTATATTTATTTATTAAATATAAATTTACTTTGAAAGATATACATTTGTAACCCCAAACTATACTTTAATCTCTTTTTGTTTCCACGCCCTATCATGAGGGACTAAACTGCAAATTTTAATATATTAATATATGATAATCCTTAACCCAATAACCCAAACCCGATGACCCGTACCCATCTCGCAAATCCGACCTATTTTGGCTAGCTTGGACCAAAATCATCGACGTAAACATCGAAATTGAAGATTTATACGCGCTATACTTACTTTGTGCGGCTTAACCGACGCTTTATTTTTGGTAATTCGATTATAAACGATTCGAGATTCCTTATTAATCTAGCTGGCTCCAATCTTCTCTTAATATACATGATAACGAGCCTTATGTATGAATTAAACTCGTATGTACAATCATCTAACCCTAGCCGTCCATAACCCTCTAATTAATTGTATATTTACCAGCTGCTACCTGTTCGTTCATCACCTCTAACCGCCGCCCACTGTTGTGACCAGTCCATCCACTTTCGATCATCGATTCAGGTAATTGAATAGTGTTTTACGATCGTCGTGATGTCCTCTTTGAAAGCCCTAAGGTTTAAACGGGTATCAGGATCTGAATGGATCAATTAATGTTATTAGGGTTCATACCCAAACTTTGTTTAATATGCTTCTGTATATAGTTCTTCATTTCGGGCCTTAGTTTCATTTGTTGGTTAGCCCAGCTGGTTAATTCATGGCTTACGGAGTGGCATGTCATGGGTTCGAGTCCCTGCCACCCCGTTTATGTTGTTTTTTTTTTTATTTTTGGAATCTTTTATTTTTAAAACCATTATTAAACAATAATTATAATAATAACTAGTAACTAAACAACCTTTTATAAAATCGATTGTGATATTTATGTTTTTCCCGCATTATAGAATCGTCCATATGTATATGTATATGTATAGATATGTATAATTACTATCACGTAATTTATATCTTGGATTATAGATGTAATTAATATTAAAAGGGTAAATTTTTATATTTGACAAATTAATTAATTATGAAAGATGTATTTCACTTCTACACAAATATTTTTATATAAAACTTTAATCTAATTTCTATACATATATATTTTAACGAATTTATTTAATTTTATGAGATGTATGTTATACAAATATTACTATATAATAAAATACAATACTAATAATAATTAAAAAAGAATTTACACGCTAAGTAATGATATAACTTAATAATAATCATAATTGTCGAATTTGCTTATCCGATCTTGTACTTTACTTAGCATACCCGTTTTCTCTTTGTTCCTCTTTAGGCTTTAACGTTCTCGTGTGATTTCCCGCATTCCTAGTATCTCAAATCACTTTTGTTCGTCTACGAGGTGAGTACCACATTCCCCTCTTTTTTTTACTCGTTTTTCCACGTTTTGGGGATATATGCGTAAATTATATTTTTCATATATACTTATACACAAAACTGCAACTATTGTCTTATGTGTTAACAACTTATACCTTACTTGTTTATGTGCTTACATGCTTTACGTGAACTTCATTCGGAGAGGTCCAACATAATCTCAGAATAGTATAATCATACGCCTGTCGTTAGCCTTTGTGCTTCTCGACATCTCAATTATACTTGCTCATTTGGTTAACTTGTTATTCTCATATGACTTGTTGCAGCTACGTATTTTGTTTTATATACTATATGTACAACTAAACTGGTGTGTTGCTCACTCAACATGTGTTGTTGACAAAATTCTATTTTAAACGCTTATGCAGGTTATCGTAGAAATTTAATGCAGGTTGGTGAAGCCTTAGTGAAGAATTTAAGTTAGAAATGATATGATCAAGAATTTAATTTGTAATTGTTGTTTGTTTAATAAGTTGTATTTTTTGTACTTGAATTATTTGAAGTTATTAAATAGATATTGAAACTTATATTGTGCATGATAGTAACCTTGAGAGCTGTGACAATCAGTTCGCGCCCCGGCATTTCTGCCATAGGTCGGGGTGTGACAATTAATATTAATAATATACTTAATAAAATGTTTAAAATAAATATCAAAAATAAAACTGAAAAATCGGGGTGGCAGGGTCTCGAACCCGCGACCTGCCCCCCATAATTTATATGAACTAACCAACTGGGCTTAACCAGTACAGCAATATAACCCATAACCAAGTAATTATAAACATAAACATATTTCAATGAGTTACATAAACCCTAACAAATCGATCTACTCAATCTCGTTATAATCAACCAAATCGAGTATGGGGATTTTGTTTAACATCAAAACGCGATCCTATATATGTATGTATTTACCTCTAATAATGAACGTAAGCGGGTTAATCGCTTCAAACAGGTGTCGGCCACGAAATTTAATGAACGAGCAAGAAAACGGAAAAGTTAATATAATTAAGTATAGGGCTATTGTTGGCGACGGCTAAGGGAAGGTTGGTTTGAAATTTAATTGCATTTATGAGATAGTTTATATAGAAAATGATATTATGGTTCCATCCGTGAATAATAAGCTAAGGCCCAATTAAACTTTGGTTGATGGATTTGGGATCAAGAACAAGTTAGGGTTTATAATTAATTAATTCGGGTTCGGGTTGGGTTTGGATCCAAGTATAAACGGGTTAGATGAATAAAATGAATAATAATATTACTAATTTTCGTATATGGTCCCTATACTTTGAGGTTGGAAATCATATCGAGCTAGAACTTGAAGTTTAGGGTGTGTTTTGGATGTAAACAATAGTCGTTATAGTATTATATACATTTATTTAATAAATAACAATTAACTAATAAACGTGCACTAACTATTATTGATTAAAATAATCCAAACAAAACGGTCGGGTTCTAGTTCATAAATCAAAAACGAGAAAAACCGGGTTATTACAAGGACTTTCCTCTCATGATCACATGTTTATCAGTGACAACACTAATAGCTGGTGTTAAGATTCAATTAAAATAAACATAAGTCTAAACCATCTCCACACCTTCCTTGCATGTCTTATGTCCTTGGTTTCTGGCATCCTCCTGCGGTGTGATTGCCAGCTCCATATTCGTAACCCTTGTGGTTGTTCTTATCCACGTAGGAAAGGTATCATGTCCTCTCACAGTGTCACATACCATAAACTCATTTTTTTACTCGACTTCTACTTAAGGGTTTCACTTGCATCAGTATCTGTCTTCATTGCAATCAACCTCTTTCCTTTTGAAAACTCGATGAAAACTGAGTATCTAGACTTATGAGCTTCATCTAGGAGTTGGCCTCGAAGATCTCCATGACGTAGAATCCTCAGGCGACCAAATATGATTTTTACCTCATAAGTATTATCTTCCAAACATCGGTGTAACCCGAAAATTCATTCCTTTTTCATCTTGCTCTCGTGCTTTATGACTTCCATTGCGCCTCACAGACCACACTCATGCAAGCCTAAGTGCTAACATATTATACGACTTAGTCGTCGTGATAACCTCTTCACATTTATGGCCTAGTGCGTCCGCGACCACATTAGCCTCACTAGGATAATACTTGATTTCACAATCATAATCCTTTATCAACCCTATCCATCTCTTATGCCTCATATTCAGTCTTTTCTGTTTGAAGAAATACTTCAAACTTTTATGATTTGTATAGATGGTACACTTGGAACACTTAGAATATGATTCCTCTTTCTTCATCACCTCCAACACTTCTCTCAAATGTTTGGCGTGGTCGGACTCATTCCTTGAATAAATCAAAATTATCTTCAATATAGGAAATGACGGATTTTTCCAACATCGGACGACATACCCCATTCCTCATAACCATAAAGATGCTGGAGCATTCGTCAATCCAAACGACATCTTGAGAAACTCGTAGTATCCATATTGATTCTGAAATGTTGTCTTAGGGATGTCTGGCTCTTTCACTTTCAACTGATGATCCCCATATCTTAGATATATTCGGGAGAACCAACTAGCACCTTGCAACTAATCAAACAAATCGTCAATCTGCGGCAATGAATATATATATTCTTCTTCATAAGCTTAACCAACTTGCGGTAATCTATACATATTCTCATGCTTTTATCTTTCTTCTTCACGAAAAACACCGTTACACCTTGTGGGGAAACACTTGGCATTGAAACACCTTTGTTGAGGATTTCTTGCGGTTGGGATATTAACTCTTTCATCTCGGACGGCGCCAGGCGGTAATGTGCTTTCGCTACGGGTTGTGCTCCCGATATTACTTCTATCTATAATTCTACTCCTCATTTCGGTGGTAACCCTGGAAGGTCCTGTGGAAACACTTCTGGATAGTCACACACTATAGGAACATCTTTCACTTCTTTCGTCTCGGTCGTAGCTTCGACAACATAAACCAGGTAGGCATTGCACCTTTTCCTGAACAAACCTTCAGCTTTTATCATTGAAATGACGTTAAGCCCTGAACTTTCCTTAATACCATGAACCGTACTGTACCGCCATCCAAAGACTTCAAACTTATCAACTTACTCTTACATGCTATATGAGCCTCAAACTCAAATAGCAAATCCATTCCCACACGACATCGAACTCTCTTAAGGTCAAACATAAAGAGTAACGTGGAACTCACGTCCCTCTAGTTGTAACTTACAATTCTCATTCTTTAACGAAAGTATCGCTAGTGGTCTCTTCCATAAAGTTTAAGGTACACAACTACATTATTCTTAGCGTCTTCCTTACGTGTTCGCTACACTAGGTAGCCTCATCCTTTCATGTATGTTCAATTAGGATAACTTGACAACCACCTGTCCATATCGATCATCTCTACTTTGTCCTCGCTCGCTTTGTTACACATGATCCCAGCAAGATCCCTTATGGAGTTAACTATTGCAGCCCTACTACATGTCTTGACTCATTCTAGTTAGCTTCTCTCTATTTCTTTCATGTTGCTTCCACGTGGATTTCCTAGTTTGGGCTGCCTTTGATGCTTCAGTGAACATTGTTGGCATTGTAGTGCGAAACAATTGAGCAACTCCCTTAGTGTATATGACTACAAGCTCCAAGCATGATCCTTCTTCATAACTTCCTAAAGTCAAAGTCCTATTGCTTTCGTATATCTCTTTGTAACACATTCTTCAAACAGGTGTCTATTTGGCACGTGTCCTACCACAACGTCCAGTACGACCTCCGCATGCTCGTCTGTTTGTATCAGTCATTTATCTTATCTCTATGGAAACACAAACATTATCACTCTAGGAATTATTTAGCACATGATTCGTAAGGTAAGTAGTTAATGGCAGTGTCCAAGTGTAATTAACTCTTTACATTACTCCTCAAGTTCTGTATACTTCCCTTTATGATATCACTTGTGCTAGTTTCTACTTCTCACACAATCAAGTAAACATACATACAACCTACATTCTTATCCCTAGAAATTAAGTTTGCATACAAACATTCTTTATTTAGCAATTAAGCTACATCATACATTCTTCTACCTTCATTTAACATGCAAACACATATACTTCTAAATCATTACATGAACTTAACCATGTATTTTATCGTTTTCGAGCTTTCTTGAGCGACACATGGCTTTCTTGAACTGACATCTTCTTTGTTTTTTTCTTAAGTCTCATTTCCTGTTCGAGTTTAAGCATGTAGGATTCTTATGTCTCTCGAACTTATGCTCTGATGCCAGCTTGTATGGCCCCGGTCCCGATGCCCTACTTTGGCGTTGGATTTACTCATAAACACAGTTCTAAATATCGTAGTAAATTAAAAATTTTCGCGTAATATAAAAGAATCAAACATAATTACAAAATATTAAAATCTTGTCGTTAAATTTTCAAATTGTCTAAACATAAAACGTCATACCTTTTCTTCACTATATGACAGTCAGCTCAGTCCATGCCATGTGTCCTCCTCAAGCCAGCTCTTTCATCCTATTAGGGCTTGGTCCCTTTCTTCCGTACCTTACCATTCTTTTATATCTATTTATAACTTTCATACATAGCATACATATATCATACATCATATATAAACAATCATATCTTCAAACTATCACCTGGCAGTACATGCAATATCCGATGATCGTTCACGTACCGTCAAGCATTCATTCATAACTTCCACATAAATCATATAATGCATACACTTACCACGTAAGGTATGTTTACCAACTAATCACATCGAGTATGCAAACAGCCCCGAAAACTTAATGTGACACCCGGTAAATTCCCAACCCCTTAAACTAAGTAATCAACCTAATAATTAGGTGATTGTAAATATTATGCGCGCCATGATAGTCAGCGCGTGCATTTGTTATGTGCGCCCTGCGCGAGCGCGCTATGTTAAGGATCAGCGCGGGCACATTATGTGCGCCCGGCGCGAGCATATGTTAGAATCAGCGCGGGCATTTATGTTTGCCCTGCGCGAGCGCGCCATGTTAGTCAGCGCGTGCATGTGTTATGTGCGCCCTGCGCGAGCGCACCATGTTAAGAACCAGCGTGAGCATATGTTATATGCGCCATGCGTGAACGTTTTGGCCTTATGTTTTCATGTAACTTAAACGTTATGTTGTCTATGGGTTGACCATCCCGCATGATGCTAAGGCGGGTGCATCCTACATCGTTTATGCGCGTGCGGAAGGGAACTAACCTACCCGCATGGCGGGAACGTTGAGAGCTAGTTTGTCTGAAGCTCCAGGATGGAATTGACTTCAACATGACTGATCACTATGTTGAAATACCAAAACCACCTGGAGAATCTACAAATGAAACTCAAATGTCCCTAACTGCGAGAAGGTTACGCACCTACCCGCAGCAAAGAAATGTTCTACACGCAGAAAGCTATGCGCACCAAGTTATACGCGCAGAACACTTAGTCAAAATGATCAGATTTAAGGAAATTGTCCCCGCCCAAAAGAGGGCGGTTGCGTGTTTCAGAAAACTTCTACTTTTTACTGTACACTGTCTAAAGCACTGAAAAAGCAAACTGTAAAAGTCAACTGCCAGCCACCCACTCTCACCAGCCACAGCCCTGCATGTCCTGTCCATATCAAATCAGAATCTTTAATCTACTTTTCTACTCTTTTTAATAAATAATAATAATTTCCATACTTTATCATCATTTCAAAAGATTACAATTCCCTAAAGCAAGGGATTATGTTCCCTTGAGTTTGCCTATAAATTTGTAGCCTAAATTATCACCCAAAACACACTTCAAAGAACTACAAACTTGCACTAATCCTTTCCCAAGCATCCGTTGTTTCCAGCTCCGATCCTGTTACTAGGTAAGCCGAGATTATAACCTTGAGATCTACTTTCCAACCCCTATATCTTGATCTTAATATATATACTTGTTATTTAATCGTATTCTAGACCTTCGATTCCGAGGCCAACACCAAGAAAACCTGAATCTCGATTAATCCCTTAACAAGAACCACAGGTGAGTCTCACAGCCCCTATTTTCACTGTTTTCACCATTTTAAACTGTTTTCGGGGCGAGGGACACGTATTTAAATAATGTTTTATCATGGTATATTTACAAGCTAAGCAAACAATTACGTGTTTAAGTTATGTTTCATGATGAGCAATGCGAACAGTTATCTATGGTTTTTCGATGATAGTGCACCAGATTCGAGTAAGTGATCACTTTACCATTGGAACTCTAAGGGTAGGGACTGCTGGTTTGATCCGCCCACTCGTAGGGGTCGCACCTCTTACACAGACGAGTGCCTAGTATGGTCATGGGGCAGTACTATGGGTTTGAGCCCGCTCGTAGAGGTCGCTCCTCTTACGCAGACGAGCGCCTTGTTTTCCGGCACAACGTCCGCGCGTAACCCGCGGGACGGTATTACAGCATATATTCGCTCGTAGTGGCAGCACCACTTACACAGACGAGCACAGTTTTCCAGAAGTGTCCGCGCGTAACCCGCGGGACGGTATTACGTTATTTTAGCTCGTAGTGGCAGCGCCACTTACACAGACGAGCACAGTTCCCAGAAATGTTCGCGCGTAACCCGCGGAACGATTTTTTTTATCAGAATATGTTGATAGAGCTATGTTTTACCAAGCATGTGTTTTAATGATGCTAACAGAATTATGTTTCAGAATGATTATGATGCAATACGATTTATCAAGTTACTAAAACTTGTGAACTCACTCAGTTTATACTGATTCAAATGTTTTTACGTGTCTTTCAGGAGATAACTAGGTAGCGCATGGAGTCACACTTAGAGCACCACACGCTGAACATCTAAAACAAGCTTTTTGGAAGATTTTGGTTTTATCCCCTCGATGCGCACGGTTACCCGCCGCGCAAGGGGATATGGCGAGGAAATCTTCAGTTTTATACTTGGATGTTTTTTTTGTAATCTTTGAACAATGTAACGTGTTTGTACTAAACTTCTCATGCGCAATAAAAACCTTTGAATGTTTTGCAATGGCCCGTGCTTAATTATCAATCCCCACTCGTGCGCGCCCGGCTGTTTCCGCCGCTCAGGGCCGGGTGTGACAGATTGGTATCAGAGCACTGGTTATAGCGAACTAGGAAAAGAAGTTTTTAACCTAGACTATAACCTTTGGGGAATCGCATGAAATATTTTTCAAAAAAAAAATTTTCAAAAGAAAAATCACACACGCACTTAGGAACACGGGTCACAGTGTCTAGAGATAAGAACATTATGTGCTCTGAGTACATGCGCTAAGTTTGTTATATTTTCTTTTTATGAAAAGAATGCCTCCAACCAGAGCCAAGGGAATTACCATGACACCCGAGGAGCTCGCAGAAATAATCGCGCAGGCGATTGCAACGCATGAGGCCAGCAAGGCCGAATCTAGTCAGGGTCGCCAAGAGAACGAGACCCCAGAACCCGAATCAGGAGCCTTGGACAAAGGATGCTCCTATAAAACATTCATGGCCTGTAGGCCTTGGCCGTTCAAAGGCACCGAAGGAGCCATTGGGCTCTACAATTGGATTGACAAGATGGAGACAGTTCTCTCCATCAGCGGATGTAGTGAAAACCAGAAGGTCCTTTACGCGACCTGCATGTTCCAAGAAGCAGCTTCATCTTGGTGGAAGCTCCAAGTAAAGACTTTGGGGCGAGAAGTTGCTCTTCACAAGACCTGGGAAGAATTGAAAGAAATGTTGATGAGAAAGTTCTGCTCTCGCGCAGAAATTCAGAGCTTGCAACAAGAATTCTGGAACCACACCATGGTAGGAACGGATATCGATGCCTACACCAATCGTTTCAACGAGCTTTGCCAGCTGGTGCCAGACATGGCAAACACAGAAGAAAAGAAAATCGAGAGGTACATCTTTGGGTTACCTCCTGTCGTTAGGGTCCCGCTCAACGCCGCCGCACCTCCGACCTTTGACGAGGCGGTTGCGCGAGCCATCACCCTTACAAGGGATACGGTTCGTGCGGGTATGTTGACTGCTCGCTTGAACGAGCAGCGAACCTCTGACTCCAAGAGGAAATGGAACTCCCACCGAGGATCAGACTTCAAGCAGCCACCGCCCAAGAAGCAGGTAAGCACAAGGGTTTACGCGATTCAGGCCGCGGAACCATCAAGGAAAGGATACAGCGGGCCTTACCCATGGTGCAACAAATGCAAGTACCACCACGAAGGCGAATGCGCGAACGTCACGTGCGCCAAATGTGGCAGACCAGGACACAAGACGGTGAATTGCCGTGCTAAAGAAGCTGGAGCCAATGACAACTGCTACGCATGCGGGAAGTCTGGACACTTCAGTCGGGATTGCCCACAGAAAGGAAACCAAGCTCGCGGGAGAGCTTTTGTGATCGGCGCGGGTGAAGCAAAGGAAGAACCGAATGTGGTAACCGGTACGTTTTTGCTTAACGGTCATTATGCATCTGTCTTATTTGATACTGGCGCTGACCTAAGTTTTATATCCCATGAGTTTAAAAACTCCCTGGGCTTAGCGACCAGTAGGTTAGACAAACCTTATACTATAGAACTAGCCAATGGTAGGCAGTTATGCGCGAATGAAAGGACTGAGCAATGTGTGTTAGTCATGGGAGGTCATGAGTTCAATATAAACTTGTTGTCAATAGATTTGGGAAGTTTCGATATTGTGGTAGGTATGGATTGGTTGGTCGAAAATCTCGCGGAGATTGTTTGTCATGAGAAGCAGGTTCGAATTCCACTGATGAACGGAGAAACTTTGATGATTCAAGGGGAAAGAAGGGGAGTTGCGACGAAACTGATTTCATGCCTAAAGGCGCGTAAGTGCCTAAGGAAAGGGTGCTACGCCTTCCTGGCGCATGTAGTAGAGAAAGGAGATGAGCGAAGAATTGAAGACTTACCAGTAGTACGCGAATTTCCAGAAGTTTTTCCTGAAGATTTGCCCGGGTTACCGCCGCCGCGACAAGTCGAGTTTCGTATTGATTTGGTCCCAGGAGCTGCGCCAGTAGCTCGAGCGCCTTATCGCTTAGCTCCATCTGAGATGCAAGAGCTATCCAATCAGTTACAGGAACTATTGGATAAGGGTTTCATACGCCCAAGCTTTTCACCTTGGGGAGCTCCAGTACTGTTTGTAAAGAAGAAGGATGGTTCGTTCCGGATGTGTATTGACTACAGGGAGCTGAACAAGCTGACAGTCAAAAATCGGTACCCCTTACCGAGGATTGACGACTTATTTGACCAGTTGCAGGGATCCAGTTATTATTCGAAGATAGATCTACGGTCAGGATACCACCAACTTAGGGTCCATGAGGAAGACGCACCAAAGACAGCCTTCCGAACCAGATATGGCCATTATGAGTTCTTAGTGATGCCTTTCGGGCTAACTAATGCGCCAGCTATATTCATGGATCTGATGAACCGTGTGTGCAAACCATACTTGGACAAGTTTGTGATTGTGTTTATAGACGATATTTTGATTTACTCTCGAACCAAGGCCGAGCATGAGCAACACCTGAGAATGATTTTGGAATTGTTAAGGAAAGAAAAGTTGTATGCGAAGTTTTCCAAGTGCGAGTTCTGGCTTAGAGAAGTTCATTTTCTCGGTCACGTTGTAAACAAGAAAGGAATACACGTCGATCCTTCTAAGGTTAAAGCCATCGAAAACTGGGAAGCGCCAAAAACCCCAACTGAGGTGAGGCAATTCCTTGGGCTAGCTGGCTACTATCGACGCTTCATTGAGAACTTCTCCAAGATAGCTCTACCTCTGACCGCGCTAACTCAGAAAGACAAGGCGTTTATTTGGGGCAAGAATCAGGAAGCGGCATTTCAAATGTTGAAACAGAAGTTATGTAGTGCGCCAATCTTATCCCTGCCCGAGGAGACAAGATGTACCAAGATGTTAAAACACTGTATTGGTGGCCCAATCTTAAAGGCGCCATCGCGATGTATGTCAGTAAGTGCCTGACGTGTTCAAAAGTAAAGGCTGAATACCAGAAACCATCGGGGTTGCTTCAGCAGCCAGAAATTCCCATGTGGAAGTGGGAACAAATCTCTATGGATTTCATCACCAAACTACCAAGGACACCTGGGGGTTATGACACGTTATGGGTTATTGTAGATCGGCTAACTAAGTCAGCACACTTCCTGCCGATTAAAGAAACTGATAAAATGGAAAAGCTAGCCCGACTATATATTCGAGAAGTAGTTTCAAAGCATGGAGTCCCAGTGTCCATCATTTCTGATAGAGATAGTCGGTTCACATCAAGGTTTTGGAGATCGTTACAAGGAGCTCTAGGTACTCGCCTTGATATGAGTACAGCTTATCATCCTCAAACGGATGGGCAAAGCGAGCGAACAATCCAGACATTGGAAGATATGCTGCGCGCTGTGCGCGATCGATTTTGGAGGTAGTTGGGATACCCACCTCCCGTTGGTTGAATTTTCTTACAATAACAGTTATCACACAAGCATTAAGGCTGCGCCGTTCGAAGCTTTATATGGGCGCAAGTGTAGATCCCCACTGTGTTGGGCTGAAGTGGGCGACAAGCAAATGACTGGTCCAGAAGTGATCCAAGAAACAACAGACAAGATTTTTCAGATAAGGGATCGCCTTAAGGCAGCACGCGACAGACAGAAAAGTTATGCTGATATAAGAAGGAAACCGTTGGAGTTTCAAGAAGGGGATAAAGTACTTTTGAAGGTCTCTCCATGGAAGGGAGTCCCCCGTTTCGGTAAGCGAGGAAAGCTAAATCCGCGCTACATTGGACCTTTTGAGATCCTGGAGAGGATCGGTCCAGTTGCTTATAAACTCCGTCTACCCGCCGAACTCAGTGGAGTTCATGATACGTTTCATGTATCCAACCTCAAGAAATGTTTATCTGACGAAACGTTGATTTTACCGGTGGAAGAAATTCATATTGACAAACAGCTGCACTTCGTAGAAAAGCCTATAGCAGTAACCGATTGGAAAGAACAAAGGTTGCGCAGAAGCAGAATCAAGTTGGTAAAAGTTCAATGGAACTCAAGGCGTGGGCCTGAATTCACTTGGGAAAGAGAAGATCAGATGCGCATAAAATACCCACACCTCTTTCAGAACATGGCTTCTGCCAGCAACGTCTCCTAAATTTCGGGACGAAATTCGTTTAACGAGGGGAGAATGTGACACCCGGTAAATTCCCAACCCCTTAAACTAAGTAATCAACCTAATAATTAGGTGATTGTAAATATTATGCGCGCCATGATAGTCAGCGCGTGCATTTGTTATGTGCGCCCTGCGCGAGCGCGCTATGTTAAGGATCAGCGCGGGCACATTATGTGCGCCCGGCGCGAGCATATGTTAGAATCAGCGCGGGCATTTATGTTTGCCCTGCGCGAGCGCGCCATGTTAGTCAGCGCGTGCATGTGTTATGTGCGCCCTGCGCGAGCGCACCATGTTAAGAACCAGCGTGAGCATATGTTATATGCGCCATGCGTGAACGTTTTGGCCTTATGTTTTCATGTAACTTAAACGTTATGTTGTCTATGGGTTGACCATCCCGCATGATGCTAAGGCGGGTGCATCCTACATCGTTTATGCGCGTGCGGAAGGGAACTAACCTACCCGCATGGCGGGAACGTTGAGAGCTAGTTTGTCTGAAGCTCCAGGATGGAATTGACTTCAACATGACTGATCACTATGTTGAAATACCAAAACCACCTGGAGAATCTACAAATGAAACTCAAATGTCCCTAACTGCGAGAAGGTTACGCACCTACCCGCAGCAAAGAAATGTTCTACACGCAGAAAGCTATGCGCACCAAGTTATACGCGCAGAACACTTAGTCAAAATGATCAGATTTAAGGAAATTGTCCCCGCCCAAAAGAGGGCGGTTGCGTGTTTCAGAAAACTTCTACTTTTTACTGTACACTGTCTAAAGCACTGAAAAAGCAAACTGTAAAAGTCAACTGCCAGCCACCCACTCTCACCAGCCACAGCCCTGCATGTCCTGTCCATATCAAATCAGAATCTTTAATCTACTTTTCTACTCTTTTTAATAAATAATAATAATTTCCATACTTTATCATCATTTCAAAAGATTACAATTCCCTAAAGCAAGGGATTATGTTCCCTTGAGTTTGCCTATAAATTTGTAGCCTAAATTATCACCCAAAACACACTTCAAAGAACTACAAACTTGCACTAATCCTTTCCCAAGCATCCGTTGTTTCCAGCTCCGATCCTGTTACTAGGTAAGCCGAGATTATAACCTTGAGATCTACTTTCCAACCCCTATATCTTGATCTTAATATATATACTTGTTATTTAATCGTATTCTAGACCTTCGATTCCGAGGCCAACACCAAGAAAACCTGAATCTCGATTAATCCCTTAACAAGAACCACAGGTGAGTCTCACAGCCCCTATTTTCACTGTTTTCACCATTTTAAACTGTTTTCGGGGCGAGGGACACGTATTTAAATAATGTTTTATCATGGTATATTTACAAGCTAAGCAAACGATTACGTGTTTAAGTTATGTTTCATGATGAGCAATGCGAACAGTTATCTATGGTTTTTCGATGATAGTGCACCAGATTCGAGTAAGTGATCACTTTACCATTGGAACTCTAAGGGTAGGGACTGCTGGTTTGATCCGCCCACTCGTAGGGGTCGCACCTCTTACACAGACGAGTGCCTAGTATGGTCATGGGGCAGTACTATGGGTTTGAGCCCGCTCGTAGAGGTCGCTCCTCTTACGCAGACGAGCGCCTTGTTTTCCGGCACAACGTCCGCGCGTAACCCGCGGGACGGTATTACAGCATATATTCGCTCGTAGTGGCAGCACCACTTACACAGACGAGCACAGTTTTCCAGAAGTGTCCGCGCGTAACCCGCGGGACGGTATTACGTTATTTTAGCTCGTAGTGGCAGCGCCACTTACACAGACGAGCACAGTTCCCAGAAATGT
This sequence comes from Bidens hawaiensis, assembly GCF_021521415.1. Taxonomy (NCBI): domain Eukaryota; kingdom Viridiplantae; phylum Streptophyta; class Magnoliopsida; order Asterales; family Asteraceae; genus Bidens; species Bidens hawaiensis. The sequence goes on from NW_027492510.1 coordinate 37,646, forward strand.
TCGCGCGTAACCCGCGGAACGATTTTTTTTATCAGAATATGTTGATAGAGCTATGTTTTACCAAGCATGTGTTTTAATGATGCTAACAGAATTATGTTTCAGAATGATTATGATGCAATACGATTTATCAAGTTACTAAAACTTGTGAACTCACTCAGTTTATACTGATTCAAATGTTTTTACGTGTCTTTCAGGAGATAACTAGGTAGCGCATGGAGTCACACTTAGAGCACCACACGCTGAACATCTAAAACAAGCTTTTTGGAAGATTTTGGTTTTATCCCCTCGATGCGCACGGTTACCCGCCGCGCAAGGGGATATGGCGAGGAAATCTTCAGTTTTATACTTGGATGTTTTTTTTGTAATCTTTGAACAATGTAACGTGTTTGTACTAAACTTCTCATGCGCAATAAAAACCTTTGAATGTTTTGCAATGGCCCGTGCTTAATTATCAATCCCCACTCGTGCGCGCCCGGCTGTTTCCGCCGCTCAGGGCCGGGTGTGACACTTAACAAGGAAATGGGGCTAGAAACTCACCTTAGTCCAGCTTCTTTCGGAATTGATTGTAACACGTTTCTTCAGTTGGGCACGGCTAACTGTGTAATAATTATAAGTATCAATTAACTACCTCTAACTATATCATCTAATCAAATCACCATTATAATCGAATCACAATTCTAACTGAATAGCAATTCTAATTGAATGGCAGATTCTAATCGCATGACAGTTCTAATCGAATAACTATTCTAATAGAATGACCATTTAATCGAATGACTATTCTAATCGAATGACCATTCTAATCGAACGACAGTTCTAATCGAATGGTAGATTCTAATCAAATGGAAATTCTAAACGAATGGCATATTCTAATGAATGACCATTCGATTCGATTACTTTATCCATTCGATTCGATTGCTTTACCCATTCTATTCGACTACTTTCCTTATTCGATTCGATTACTTTTCCCATTCGATTCGATTACTTTTCCCATTCGATTTGATTACTTGCCCATCTGATTCGATTACTTTTTTTTTAATCAAGTTTCTTAAGAACTCGACTCATATATGGTTTCCATTATTATCACTTTCCATGTAACACCCCGTAACCGCAGCGGAAACGTAAACGGGATGCAATAGACACCTCTGATATCAACCACATTGTTTATAAAGAAAACTGAATACATTAATATACTTCAAATTACATTATCTCGTATATCATTACCGTCTAGGTGATACACACATCATACAATACGATACATAAATCTATTTATTATAATGTATCCTAACATCCCGCACGCAAATCTTACACACATCAAGCACTTAGCACGTAAGCAATCACTTCATCTTAATTGTACCTGAAAAGCATGTGAGAAAACGGGTCAACTACGAATAGTTGGTGAGTTTCACTAATTTAAACAACTGTGACAGATCATTATAATAATCATATATTAGCGATGTAATTATGCTGAGCCCACAAGTGAAACCTCTGTTAACCCAGTACTGTACCCGTTCCGGGGGCAATGTTAACCCAGAAACACTTCTAGGGACATCTGGAGACACTGTTAACCCAGTACAGTACCCATTCCGGGGGCAATGTTAACCCAGAAACACTTCTAGGGACATCTGGGGACACTGTTAACCCAGTACAGTACCCATTCCGGGGGCAATGTTAACCCAGAAACATTTCTAGGGACATCTGGGGACACTGTTAACCCAATACTGTACCCATTCCGTACGATTCCAGTACAATCAAATATTTATAAATACACGCAAATCAATGCGTTCAGTATGTACTTAAACATTTCAATAGTAACATGTTTTCCGCCCCGGGAAAATATTTAAAAACAATTCAGAAAAAGGGGCTCGTGAAACTCACCTTAGCACATGCAAGCAGGTAACAACAGTCATTATCAGTTAACAAGTCCAATCTGTAATATGATCCCTACGATCGTTACTATACAATTACTATTAATATAGCTTTAACTGTGTTAACCAGTACATCTGGGGACACTGTAACCCAGTACTGTATCCGTTCCGGGGGCAATGTTAACCCAGAAACACTTCTAGGGAAATCTGGGGACACTGTTAACCCAGTACCGTACCCATTCCAGGGGCAATGTTAACCCAGAAACACTTCTAGGGACATCTGGGGACACTGTTAACCCAGTACTGTACCCATTCCGGGGGCAATGTTAACCCAGAAACACTTCTCCGAACTCATATTGTGATATCGTTTACAGTTCAATAGTCAAAATTAATATTAGTTAGTTTCCCCGTTTTGCGTGCCTAGCACGGTTATCCATTTTTACGTTTCAAAAATGAGTTGGGTCACACACGACCCGAAAATAGTTGTTGACTGATAATTTAATTAATGTTGTGAAATTAGAACTCGGTTTAGACGCCCCGATTGGCCGCGGGACCCGTTTCCGTCTTTAGTGCACCGGAAACTGTTAAATCGGGTAAAATTACCCAAATCATCCGAATTATTTTCGGATGATTCATTTTTACTTGTTTAACTCAATTATATGAAAATAGTTCATTTTTAGGGGTTTTTATACACCGGTCAGCTCGTTTAGGCGAACTTTACCGGTTTACGCGTTTTAAACTTTAAAAGTTTGTTTTTGCACAAATAATTATCCGTTTAATCTCGGATCTTGAAATTTTTCACAAATCACTTTTTGACAGTGGGGAATTTTATAAAAATATTTCCAGAATTAATTTTTTATTTAAAATTTATTTATCTATTTTTAAACACCATTTAAACACTAAATATGTCGTAAATACCAAACGAACTTAGAAAAATCCCAAAATATTCCTGGATGACCCCTGCCATCTCCATAGTCCCCTGTAATTTTTCCAGAACCAAAATCTCTTTTTACATACCATTTTCACTAAAACCGAACTAGAAAACCCTAGAACTCGTTTAACCGAAAAGCCTACTTAGACTTCTCTAAATGACCTAAAATTTTGTGTGTGACTTATACATATTATAAAAAGCTTATCTGCAATTTTCCAGAATTTTTCATGATATTTAACTATTTTTCACCATTTTTAGCCAAAACCGAGCATTAAATTCACCAAATATTCATCCTTTGTCCAAAAATTACCAAAATTACACAGAACTCATATTTTCATATATCTAACACTTCTGTAAAATTTCATAACCTAACTCCAAACCATCCACAATCTGTCTAAAAATCCATAACCGAACATAAACCGAATATACCTTTTGTTTTCCGCCACTACAAGCTACAAACTCGTCTTTCCTCCTTATCTACCACTAAATACAGAACCTACAACCAACATACCACAATACCAAGCAAGTTACACTCACAATCAAGCCTCTTACACTATAGTTTCGGTTATTGTTTCAAAACTAAAGTTTAAACCGTAAAAATTCGTTTTTGGTTCGTTTAACTCCTTTCTTGGACCAAGATCCCTTGTATAACCCGTATACATCACTTGATCATGCAAGAATCGGTTTTCATCTTTGAAACCTCATTTTCTTGCAATTAAACCCAAGAAACGAAGATGGAAACGTAATTAACTCGATTTTTACCTCGGTTTTCTTGCTAAAACTCGGGTTTTTAGATGATATTGTGGAGAGGGTTGATGAACATGGAGATGTTTGTAAAAAAAAAAATAACAAAGAATGGGGTTTAACCCCTTCTTGTCCGATCGGAAGTATGAGGGGGTGGGGTGGGACCCACCTTTTCATTCTTAGCCACACATTTGGATTCCTGAAATCTGGATAATGTTTTGGATAATCTGGTTCAGTTCGTTTTTTGGTTAAATGTTTAATTCCGCTTAAAACGAGGCTAAAACGGTCGTTTTTGGCTTAAAAATGAAATTTATATAAAACCACTTTAAAAACTTTAAAAACTTAAACCATGACTTTCATTAACTTAAAACATCATATTATTAATAATTGCGCATCTTTTTCGGCTTGATCGATCGTCTCTTGCTTGGTTTGGTATTAAAGGTTTCGTTTAACGTACCGACGTACCATTAAATCGAAAATCCTTTTTCTGTGCTTTAATTCACTTATCCCGAAGCTTTAATACTTCGTAAACACCACTAAATATCATAGATATCGTCTATAATTGAACCCTCGATTCGTTCGGGTTTCAATAACTATCGATCGATTAATCGCATGTTCAATACGATAAGTTATATAATCACGTACAATCAATACAGTGAACCATGTATTCTCGTATAATTACTATGGTAATCCATGTACCCGACATTAAATATAACGTAACTATTGTCTACCGGTTAGGGTATACCTGGTTTAGTCGGGATCGTTACATTCCAGCATTTCCTTTCGACTCATTTTGCATAAGAAATAAGCCTTGGTCTATAACCACATCGTTTTCTTGCACTAACCCGGTTCAAACGTTACCCGTCTGTCCCGTTTCATTCCAAACGTTTCGTTTGCGTTCAAGTTACATTTTTCTCACATAATAAGGTCCTATTTACTATCCTACTGACGGGTGAACCGTAGGGAAGCCGTTAAGCAAGCTAAAAGATATAAATGCATATGTTTAACCAATTAATTTCATGGAATTAACTGACTATGGTTACTCATATAATTGTAGGTATAAAGAGATAGGGGATGAAATCACGAGAACGTAGGCGAAAACGACGAACAAAACGGAGTTGAAACGAGAATGATATGAAGAAAACTTGAAAATGAGAAAGTGCTCCACCGTGGGCCATGGTCTAGACCGTGAGCCACGGTCCAAATTATCAATAATGACCAGAACTCACCGTACTATGAGTTCTGGGCACCGTGGGCCACAGTGCGGAGCAGTAACTACCGAAAACCTTTGTTTTTATTCTGTTTTTGGTGTCTTTTCACCTATCTTCCATTCTAGAACACCTTAGACACGAATTTTGGATTCCAAGAACAATATTTTGGGATTGTAATCATTAGCTTGGTGTTTTTGATTCATATGCATACCCTAATTGATGTGATGATGAATCAAACTATGTGTGGCTAGTTCTCTTTCTGTTCTCTCCCGAATTGTAAGGATTTCAATTAAATATTTATGAATCGTTATGTTATTTGTGGGATAGTAGTTTGATCTTATCATTGTATTGCAATGGTGATAATGAGTTTGATTAGTAATTGTTAGTATAGTATAATTCGTGTTCTTGTCTATCAGTTCTTGGTGCCATAAGCAGTCGGGATTTATTGGAAGGGAATTAGGGTTAACTATACTAAACTGATTATCGAGTGACAACCTTGCGTTTTTATAATCCAAGTACTTAGTCCTCTTTTATCACAATACAACACATTTTCATGAACTATGTCTATGTAGTTCATCCCAAAAGTAAACGTTAACATTATCAACATTGGAAACCTGAAATCGGGAGGGAGCATTCTTTTTATTAATTCAGCTAAAAATCGTTAAATTTTTTTCAGTTATTTTCGTTAATCAAAATCAACAAATCAAATACTTGACTTTATTTTTTGCATTTAGTTTAATATAGATTAATTACAAGGCTAGTTAGTGAAAAATTTTCCACAAACTCTCTGTGTTCGACACCCGCTTACTGCTTCTAATTAGTTGTAATCAGTTTATTTTTGAGTGAGTCTTTGACCTCACGTCACCTACCAAGTTTCATTCAAAACCGACTTCGTTTACCCGTCCTTTTCACTAACCGAACACTACTTGTTTTACCCGAAACAAACAACTAACTCGTTTACTCACAAGTTTTGTTGGTGCATTTTGTGACCGTCGCTATGCAATTCTGATCAGCGGAAACGATGTACGAAGTTAGGACAACTTCGCCATAGGCGAAGTTACAACAACTTCGCCATGGGCGAAGTTGTAACAACTTCTGCCATAGGCGAAGTTAGAACAACTTCGCCTACAGGCCCAAGCCCGTGAAGTTGTTTATATATATATATATGTGTCTTGGTTAGGTTTGTGTATCCAGAAAGTTAGAGAGTTTTGTGTTACAGTTCATTTGTCTAGAGAGAAACCGAGAGGGAGAGTCGTGTGGGACGGCCCGAGGTAGAGCTCACCTCGGGTCGGCCGTGTTTCTGTTTATGTTCGGTATGTAACGTGTTTGGTTATTATATAAAAGATCTGCAGATGTGTTTATCCCGTTCGTGTGTTTGTTCGTGTATGTGTTTGTGTGTAATCGTGTTCTTCGTCTTCTACACCATTAACGAGTCTAGGAGGATTCCGCACTCCTAGACCTCGTGCGGATCTCGTATCGATCGGCGACGCCCCGGGGGTACTTACAAGTTTATTACTTTATCAAGAGTAAAGTGTCATTTTCGTCCATGTGGTTTGACAAATAATGCGAATTTAGTCCAAAAAGTTTATTTTTTTCATATGGACCCTCCACGTTTCCCAGTTCTTGCAAATTACATCCGAATCACTAACTCTGTTAAATTTAATCGCTAAGTCAGGGGTAGATATGTCTTTTCACTATTTCTTTATTATAATACTTATTTTAGTGAACTACGGTTTTCGTCCTTGTGGTTTGTCCAAATCTGCGATTTTAGTTCAATAGTTTCAAGTTTCGTACTTGTGGTTTGTCCAAATCTGCAATTTTCGTACTTGTAGTTTCATTTCACTTGCAATCAAACCCGAATTTATTAACCTCGTTAATTTTGGTCGTTAATCCATTTGTGTGCCCCTCACGTGACTACCAGTTAATCCATTGGTCATTAAACCATAAGGACGAAAATGTAACTTTAATCCTTAAACGTAAAACACAATAATGAATACACATAACACAATGGCATGAAACGTAAGACACAATGGTAAATACATATAACACAATGACCTGAAACGTAAAACACAATAAAATCTACATATAACACAATGACTTGAACGTAATACATAATGAACATAATACTTTTTGTCTCAACTTAAGTGAATATTGATCACAATGACTAAAACACAATGGTAAGTTAAAAGAAAAATGCTGAGCATAAAGACACAATATGTAATCTTTGTTTTAATTTTTATCTTTAATATTGGTACCAATTGAAAAAACACAATGACCAAAATTTGTAACACAATGCATAGAAAAACTCAATTAAAAAACACAATGAACAACCAAATAACATAATATAAAAAAACCCGCTAACTTTTTTTTTATTTTTATATAACAATATGATATTCATATTAAAGATAAAAAAATGTTTGTTATTATGGTAAACAAAAAAATTCTAAAAAAATGTCGTATGAAAAAGTTATAAAAGGTATAAAATGATGAAGGAATTGGCCTATGCCTTGCATATGAAAAGAGAAAGTCATCATAAGTGGGTTATTACCTTCATGTCCTTTTCATTAATTTTTATTCTTAAATTTATCTCCTCCATAAAAGTTTAAGATCAATGGATTACATTCCTTCTCACCTTTCTCATTTTTATTGCACTTTGAATTTTAACTAGCTTTTGTTTATATATATATATATATATATATATATATATATATATATATATATATATATATATATATATATGTAACATCCTAAAATTTTTATAATGTTAAATAAAAGAAAGTTATGTTTAGTGATTTCACGTTTTAGTTATTTAATGTCGAGTAAGGAACGGGTCATGGGCTTAGATTACGTAAGATGGGTTAAATGAGAATGGGCCTTGGGCCCGTGGGCTTGAGAGATATAAATACCCATCCCAAGCCCAAGATATCATTTTATTTCCATCTTTCTCTTTTACACACTCAAAAACACACACATAACCGACCGAGATCCGAAGTCGAGACCCGAGATTGTGCTGGTAGATCTGAGTTGGAAAGGTAAGAACTAATCCCGCAGAGCTAATATTACTGAAAATGGTTAGGATTTGACGGGTTAATCGGACCCGAAACACAACTGCCCAAATCGGACCCCTAAAACGTCGATTTTAGGCCGATTTGATGGTTGGGATTTGTAGGCGCCGATCATACGATTCCGTGGGTACCAAAATCGAGTTATTTGGCTAAGAAACGAAGGAGTTATGGGCAAACAGATCTGCAGCGCGACAACTTCGCCTTCATCTGGGCAACTTCGCCTTCAAGCGATGAACTTCGCCTGCAAGCTAAGTTCGCCTGATGAACTTCGCCTGCAAGCCAAGTTCGCCTGATGATAAGTTCGCCTGAAGCCAAGTTCGCCTGATGGCAACTTCGCTGAAATGGTAACTTCGCCTGAGGTTTAACTTCGCCTAAAAGCCAAGTTCGCCTGAGGTTTAACTTCGCCTAAAAGCCAAGTTCGCCTGAGGTTTAACTTCGCCTAAAAGCCAAGTTCGCCTAAGGTTTAACTTCGCCTGAAGCCAAGTTCGCCTAAGGTTTAACTTCGCCTGAAGCCAAGTTCGCCTAAGGTTTAACTTCGCCTAAAGTAAAGTTCGCTTAGAAAATAAATTAAAAACCTAATGGAAAATGTGTTAAGGCAGTTATCGAAAATAAAATTTTTCCAAGCTGACCTGGCAGCTTAACCCCAGCCAGGGGCTCTGCCCCTTGGACCCCGCTAGGGGCTGCCGCCCCTAGAACCCCGCTGCCAGGGGCGCTGCCCCCGGACCCCCGTTCGTTGTGGGTCATATATAGATAGAAATACAAAACGAGAAGTAGTAGTTAATTGATATGTGTAAATATTATACAGTTAGCCGAGCCCAGTTAAAGAAAGGAATTACGATCAACGGCGAGCGTAACAGGATCCAGGTGAGTTTCTAGCCCCATTCCTTGTTATGTTTTCGGGGCTGTGTGCATACTTGATGTGTTGTTAATACATTTATCCTAAGTGATAAGTGTATGCCATATGTGATATATGTGATATGTATGAATGATTGCTTGATGGTACGTGAACGATCTTCGGATATTGCACGTACTGTCAGGTTGTAACGTTATAAACATGGTAAGTATGATATGTATGAATGATTGCTTGATGGTACGTGAACGATCTTCGGATATTGCACGTACTGTCAGGTTGTAACGTTATAAATATGGCAAGTATGATATGTATGTTTATGTGTATGAACGTAATAAAGTTAATAAAAGAAGGAAATAACGGTTGTATGGTTGTATGGTTACGAAAAGGGTACCGAGCCCTAATAATACTCGAGGTATGATGTATGGTTGTATGGTAACGAAGAGGGAATCGAACCCTACTAATATTCGAAAACTAGGGACCAGACCCTAATAATATCTGTGATGTTAGGGACTAGACCCTCATAATATCTGTGATGTTAGGGACCAGACCCTTATAATATCTGTGATGTTAGGGACCAGACCCTTATAATATCTGTGATGTTAGGGACCAGACCCTTATAATATCTGTGATGTTAGGGACCAGACCCTTATAATATCTGTGATGTTAGGGACCAGACCCTTATAATATCTGTGATGTTAGGGACCAGACCCTTATAATATCTGTGAGGTTATAGGGCGAAAGGCTCTTTAAAACGTATGATTATGAATGTAAAGAAAGTATGTAAGTAAGAATGAAGGCATGAGTACTTATGTGTGTATGAAAGAAAGTTATGAGGTTAAGTACGTATGTATGTAATATGGTATGGTATGGTATTGTATGATTAACTAGAACTCACTCAGCGTAGCTGACTTTTAGTATGCACGCAGGTGAGTAGGTTGAGACAGCTGGCTTGAGTGGAGGACACATGGCAGAAGACTAAAGCCTGGCATCTGAAGATCTGATATGTTTATTAAGTTATGTTTTGATTTTGAAAGACAAGAGGAATGTTTTAAGACATGATTATGAATCGATATGTAATGTTTTATGAAAGTTTTATATTCCGCGTGAAGTTTTTAATTAACTCTGATATTTAGAACTGTGTTTATGAGTAAATCCAACACGAAAGTAGGGTTACCGGTAACGGGGCCTTACAAGTTGGTATCAGAGCAAAGTTCGAGAGATTTAAGCATCCTACATGCTTAGACTCGAACAGAGAATGGGATTTAAGTAAGAAAGGAAAGAAGATGCCAGTCCAAGAATGCCATGTGTCGCTCAAGCAAGATCAGTAAAGGTAAATTGTATGATTAAATGATATATGTTAATGAGAAAGAAAAGATATGTGAACGACAGGGATAGGAATAATTGATTGTTGATTTGACTAACTACTTAAGTAGAACCAGCACAAATAGACTCATAAAAGGAAGTGTATAGGACACGGAAAGTAACGTGATCAGCTAATCACAACTGGCCACTGTTATTACCTGTTAGCCTTACCATCCTTGTACTAAACGGTTCCTTGAGTGACGATGTTTGTGTTTTCCCCTTTAGAATACTAATGGCTGGAGCTGGAGAATTTGTTGAAACTGGGGGTCGCGCTGGGCGTCGTGGCAGGCCTCGTCTTGTCCGGCAACCCTCGGTGGAAGAAGCTTCCCACACCGAAGATGAAGGAAGCGCAGCTGGAGGAGACCAGAACAACAACGAGGAAGTTCAACTTAGCCCTGCAGTTCAAGCAGCCATCGTTCAGGCTGTAGTTGCTGCTGTGAAGAACCTGAATCCCGAAGGATCTGCTGGAAGCCGTGAGCGAACTGCTGAAGGGGCGGGTGGTGATGGTAGAAAGGATGGGGAAGGTGAAAGAGGGGCCTCGAGTGGGGATAAGTCTGTGAAAGTCGATGATAGGAGAGGAGGACAAGGTGGGTGCAGCTATAAGTCCTTCAAAGGTTGTGACCCGCCAAAGCTGACTGGTTTAGGAGACGCAATCGCTACTCTCCAGTGGATAACCGCTATGGACAAGGTTATCCGCATTAGCGAATGCCGTCCCGACCAAGCTGTGGGTTATGCTACTCAGTCATTCGTAGATGAGGCTATGTATTGGTGGGAAAGTGTGGAGCAGAGAAAGACTAAGGATGAGATTGGAGCAATGAAGTGGGAAGATTTGAAAGAGTTGGTAATGAAGAAGTTCTGTGCAGATGCCGAGGTTGAAAGAACGGAGATGAAGTTCCAGAATTTAAAAGCCGGTATGATGACGCATCGTGAGTATACCACGGAGTTCAACCGACTATCTAGGTTGGTGCCTGACATGGTTGACACTGAGGTCAAGAGAATCAAATGTTATGTGAGGGGGTTGCCACAAAAGGTCCGCATGTTAGTCAGGGCGATTCAACCTGCTACTTTTGATTCGGCTGTTGGACTCGCGGAAATGGTCTATACTGACGTGGCCGCGGATGACAGAGTGGAAAGGGACGAAGAGAAAGAGAAGAAAGGGGTCACTCATGCTAAACGACCCGGTACTCAGTTATGGAACTCCAAGGATAAGAAACAGAAAGTGTGGGAGAAGAGATCGTGTAGGACCTGCGGAAAGAGGCATGGTGGTGAGTGCAAATGGGGTAAAAGTTCTAATGTTTGTCTCAAATGTGGAAAGGCTCATGGTGGAGAATGCAGAATGGGGTCGAATGCCTGTTATAAGTGCGGGAAGGTAGGGCATTATGCCAATGAGTGCAGTGCGAAGCCAGCATGTTACAAATGTGGCAAGACAGGCCATATGTCAAGGGAATGCACTGAAGGTGTAGCTGGAGGTAGTGGAAAGAAGGATGCCGATCAAGCTAGGCCCAGAACTAGAGCCTACATGCTGACCCAGGAACAAGCCAGGCAGATTCCGGATGTCGTCACAGGTACGTTTCTAGTGAACGATGTTTCCGCTTCTATATTATTTGATTCTGGTGCGAATAGAAGTTTTGTAGCTACGACGTTTAGTAAACTAGCTAAAATGAAAGGCTGCCGAGTGTCTGAAACTTTTGTAGTAGAAACCGCAAGTGACACTTCGGTGAAAATAACAAAAATGGTTAAGAATTGTAAGATAGAGTTAGAGGGACACGAGTTCCCAGTTACTTTGTATGTTATGGCCTTAGGAGGGTTCGATGTAGTCTTGGGTATGGATTGGTTGTCTGAGTTTGAGGCTCAGATAGTATGTAAAAGTAAGATGATAAGGTTAAAGTCATTGGATGGTAGTGCGGTGACGATTTATGGTGATAAGGAGAGTTATGGGCTTAATGTCATTTCGATGATAAAAGCCGAGGGTTTGTTAAGGCGAGGGTGCGGTGCATACCTGGCGTATGTTGTCAACGCTACGGCCGAGACGAAAGAAATGAAGAATGTTCCTATTGTGCGCGACTACCCAGAAGTATTCCCTGAGGATCTTCCGGGGTTGCCACCTGAGCGAGAGATAGAATTTCAGATAGATCTAATACCAGGAGCCCAGCCCGTCGCGAAAGCGCCTTACCGTCTAGCACCGTCCGAGATGAAGGAATTGATGTCCCAACTGCAAGAACTCCTCGACAAGGGTTTTATCAGACCGAGTGTTTCTCCGTGGGGCGCACCGGTTTTGTTTGTGAAGAAAAAGGATGGAAGTATGAGAATGTGCATAGACTATCGTGAGTTGAATAAGCTTACGGTAAAGAATAGATACCCCTTGCCTAGGATTGACGATCTGTTTGACCAACTGCAAGGTTCGAGTTGGTTCTCACGAATAGATCTCAGATCAGGCTACCATCAGCTGAAGGTGAAAGAGGTAGACATCCCTAAAACAGCGTTCCAAACGCGGTATGGACACTACGAGTTCCTTGTAATGTCATTCGGTCTAACAAATGCTCCTGCAGCATTTATGGACATGATGAATAGGGTGTGTCGACCGATGTTGGATAAGTCGGTTATCGTCTTCATCGATGATATATTGATTTATTCAAAGAGTGAGTCTGACCATGCCGAGCATCTGGGAGAGGTATTGGAAGTTCTGAAGAAAGAAAGGTTGTATGCCAAGTTTTCGAAGTGCGCGTTCTGGTTAAGAGAAGTGCAATTTTTAGGTCATGTGGTTAATCCGGAGGGGATTACCGTGGACCCAGCTAAGATTGAAGCGATAACGAATTGGAAGACTCCGCAGAATCCGACTGATATACGAAGCTTCCTAGGGTTAGCTGGCTACTATAGGAGATTCATCGAAGGTTTCTCCAAGATAGCCGCACCGCTGACCGGTATGACCCGAAAGACGATAGTATTCAATTGGGGAAAGTTTCAGGAGGAAGCCTTTGAAGAATTGAAGAAGAGACTCACGCAAGCTCCAATCCTTACTTTACCCGATGGTGATGAGGATTTTGTTGTTTGTGCTGATGCCTCGCATCAAGGGTTAGGTTGCGTGTTGATGCAACGAGGGAAGGTGATAGCCTACGCGTCTAGACAGTTGAAGGTCCATGAGAGTACTTATCCGACGCATGATTTGGAGTTAGCAGCTGTAGTGCATGCTCTTAAGATATGGAGGCATTATTTGTACGGCACTAAGTGTACTATCTATACCGATCATAAGAGTTTAAAGTACTTCTTCGAGCAGAAAGAACTAAACATGAGACAGAGAAGATAGTTAGAATTGATAAAGGATTACGACTGTGAGATTAAGTATTACCCCGGTAAGGCTAACGTGGTCGCTGATGCGTTAAGTCGTAAGAATGAGGAAGTCCTTGTAACCGTGAAGTCATATAAGTTGATCATGAACTCAAGTCTTTTTGAAGAAATCATCAAAGTGCAGTCAGAAGTGTTAGTAGACGAAGGGTTAATAAAGAAAGAAAGGATTTATGGCCAGCAAGATGAGTTGATGGAAAACACTCATGGAGTTAAAACTAGATTTGACCGTATGTGGATTCCACGCCATGGTGATCTTAGAAGTCGAATCTTAGATGAAGCTCATAAGTCAAGGTACTCAATCCATCCTGGAGCTACAAAGATGTACCAAGACTTGAAAAGAGATTACTGGTGGCCAGGAATGAAGAATGATGTAGTGGATTATGTTAGTAAGTGCTTAACTTGCTTACAAGTCAAGGCCGAGCACCAAAAGCCTTATGGGAAGATGCAACCGCTAGAGATACCTGAGTGGAAATGGGAACACATCACCATGGATTTCATAACTAAGCTACCTCGTACAGCTAAGCATCATGATACCATCTGGGTGATTGTGGACCGTTTGACCAAGAGTGCTCACTTTCTGCCCATACGAGAGGCCATCTCGTCAGAAACGTTAGCAAGCTTGTTCATCAAGGAAGTGGTAACCAAGCATGGAGTACCGTTATCGATCGTGTCTGATAGGGATACACGGTTTACTTCGAGGTTCTGGAAGAAATTTCATGAAGCTATGGGGACGAGGTTGAACATCAGTACGGCGTATCATCCTCAAACCGATGGACAGTCTGAAAGGACGATCCAAACCCTTGAGGATATGCTACGTGCTTGCGTTTTAGATTTTGGTGGAAGTTGGGATGATCATCTGCATCTGGCAGAGTTCTCCTATAACAACAGTTACCATTCGAGTATTGGTATGCCACCGTTTGAGATGCTGTACGGTAGACGATGTAGAACCCCGGTGTGTTGGGGTGAGATTGGTCAGAAGGAAATGGGAAGTTTAGAAGTGGTTCAAGAAACGTCTTCAAAGTTCGATCAGATCAAAGCAAGAATGAAAGCCGCTCAAGACAGACAAAAGTCTTATGCGGATAAGCGGCGACGACCAATTGAGTTTAACGTTGGCGACTATGTGATGCTTAAGGTCTCGCCTTGGAAAGGAATTATCCGTTTTAGAAAGAGAGGGAAGCTAAGTCCGAGGTACATTGGACCATTTAAAATTTTGTATCGTGTGGGGGAAGTAGCTTATAAGCTGGATTTACCCGATGAGTTAGAAGGAATTCATTCAACCTTCCATGTTTCTCATCTGAGGAAGTGTCTAGCTGATGACACGTCTCACGTGCCATTAATGGACATCGAGGTTGATGAACAATTGAACTACATCGAGCAACCGATAAAGATCGTTGATCGCAAGGAGAAGCAGCTTCGTCACAAGATTATACCTTTGGTAAAAGTGATATGGAAACACCGCAAGGGATCAGATGCTACTTGGGAAGTCGAGGATGAGATGCGCAAGTTTTACCCTAGTTTGTTTATGTAATAGTTAGGTTTCGGGGACGAAACCTCTTTAAGGGGGGAAGACTTGTAACATCCTAAAATTTTTATAATGTTAAATAAAAGAAAGTTATGTTTAGTGATTTCACGTTTTAGTTATTTAATGTCGAGTAAGGAACGGGTCATGGGCTTAGATTATGGGTTAAATGAGAATGGGCCTTGGGCCCGTGGGCTTGAGAGATATAAATACCCATCCCAAGCCCAAGATATCATTTTATTTCCATCTTTCTCTTTTACACACTCAAAAACACACACATAACCGACCGAGATCCGAAGTCGAGACCCGAGATTGTGCTGGTAGATCTGAGTTGGAAAGGTAAGAACTAATCCCGCAGAGCTAATATTACTGAAAATGGTTAGGATTTGACGGGTTAATCGGACCCGAAACACAACTGCCCAAATCGGACCCCTAAAACGTCGATTTTAGGCCGATTTGATGGTTGGGATTTGTAGGCGCCGATCATACGATTCCGTGGGTACCAAAATCGAGTTATTTGGCTAAGAAACGAAGGAGTTATGGGCAAACAGATCTGCAGCGCGACAACTTCGCCTTCATCTGGGCAACTTCGCCTTCAAGCGATGAACTTCGCCTGCAAGCTAAGTTCGCCTGATGAACTTCGCCTGCAAGCCAAGTTCGCCTGATGATAAGTTCGCCTGAAGCCAAGTTCGCCTGATGGCAACTTCGCTGAAATGGTAACTTCGCCTGAGGTTTAACTTCGCCTAAAAGCCAAGTTCGCCTGAGGTTTAACTTCGCCTAAAAGCCAAGTTCGCCTGAGGTTTAACTTCGCCTAAAAGCCAAGTTCGCCTAAGGTTTAACTTCGCCTGAAGCCAAGTTCGCCTAAGGTTTAACTTCGCCTGAAGCCAAGTTCGCCTAAGGTTTAACTTCGCCTAAAGTAAAGTTCGCTTAGAAAATAAATTAAAAACCTAATGGAAAATGTGTTAAGGCAGTTATCGAAAATAAAATTTTTCCAAGCTGACCTGGCAGCTTAACCCCAGCCAGGGGCTCTGCCCCTTGGACCCCGCTAGGGGCTGCCGCCCCTAGAACCCCGCTGCCAGGGGCGCTGCCCCCGGACCCCCGTTCGTTGTGGGTCATATATAGATAGAAATACAAAACGAGAAGTAGTAGTTAATTGATATGTGTAAATATTATACAGTTAGCCGAGCCCAGTTAAAGAAAGGAATTACGATCAACGGCGAGCGTAACAGGATCCAGGTGAGTTTCTAGCCCCATTCCTTGTTATGTTTTCGGGGCTGTGTGCATACTTGATGTGTTGTTAATACATTTATCCTAAGTGATAAGTGTATGCCATATGTGATATATGTGATATGTATGAATGATTGCTTGATGGTACGTGAACGATCTTCGGATATTGCACGTACTGTCAGGTTGTAACGTTATAAACATGGTAAGTATGATATGTATGAATGATTGCTTGATGGTACGTGAACGATCTTCGGATATTGCACGTACTGTCAGGTTGTAACGTTATAAATATGGCAAGTATGATATGTATGTTTATGTGTATGAACGTAATAAAGTTAATAAAAGAAGGAAATAACGGTTGTATGGTTGTATGGTTACGAAAAGGGTACCGAGCCCTAATAATACTCGAGGTATGATGTATGGTTGTATGGTAACGAAGAGGGAATCGAACCCTACTAATATTCGAAAACTAGGGACCAGACCCTAATAATATCTGTGATGTTAGGGACTAGACCCTCATAATATCTGTGATGTTAGGGACCAGACCCTTATAATATCTGTGATGTTAGGGACCAGACCCTTATAATATCTGTGATGTTAGGGACCAGACCCTTATAATATCTGTGATGTTAGGGACCAGACCCTTATAATATCTGTGATGTTAGGGACCAGACCCTTATAATATCTGTGATGTTAGGGACCAGACCCTTATAATATCTGTGAGGTTATAGGGCGAAAGGCTCTTTAAAACGTATGATTATGAATGTAAAGAAAGTATGTAAGTAAGAATGAAGGCATGAGTACTTATGTGTGTATGAAAGAAAGTTATGAGGTTAAGTACGTATGTATGTAATATGGTATGGTATGGTATTGTATGATTAACTAGAACTCACTCAGCGTAGCTGACTTTTAGTATGCACGCAGGTGAGTAGGTTGAGACAGCTGGCTTGAGTGGAGGACACATGGCAGAAGACTAAAGCCTGGCATCTGAAGATCTGATATGTTTATTAAGTTATGTTTTGATTTTGAAAGACAAGAGGAATGTTTTAAGACATGATTATGAATCGATATGTAATGTTTTATGAAAGTTTTATATTCCGCGTGAAGTTTTTAATTAACTCTGATATTTAGAACTGTGTTTATGAGTAAATCCAACACGAAAGTAGGGTTACCGGTAACGGGGCCTTACAATATATATATATGAAGGGTTAATCCTAATGGTTTACACGTAAAAATACCTAAAACTATATCAAGATATATATCGAAAGAAAAAAAAGAAATAATGGTAGAATTTTATATATAAATTAGTTTTTATCCCCCGTATTATAGAGACTCTTTTACATTACTCGTTTTGAATATTTATATACATTTTTTGGGTATAATTTTATTTATTGTAATGAAATTTATAATATACTTAGAGTTTGACGATAAAAAGGTGTCACAAATAACTAAGATGTTATAACCCGGTTTAAAAGTTATCTGGGTTTGGTAAGACCCAAGACCCGCTTATTTTTTTACTATAAAAATGTGTCTTAATTATAAATAATATTTTTTAAAAAAAATCATATAATAATTTTTAGTATATCCTATTTTATAGGATTTTCACATCAATAATTCGGTAAGAATAATTTTTAATTTAATGAGATGTTATAACTCGTTTAAGGAATATCTGGGTTTCGTAAGACCCATACCCGTGAATTCGGGTCAAATGCATGAGAACCCTTCATTTAAAAATCAAGCAAATCTGATGACTCCAAAAAAAGAGGGAGCGACTACATCACGACACGTCTGATTTTTATGTTTTCGTTTATATATATTACAGATATTACTTGTTAGAGATAAAAATAGAGTTCATTTATTAGTTGTTTGTATTATTAAGAATTAGAGTTTGAGTATAATACAAATTGTAAGTCCCGAATCTGGATCACTACAACTATGATATCAACCCGAACACGATGTTATTGCGGAATCCTAACACAGCGGTGATTCAAGAACAATGATACGAAATATATAAATATGATGAACACGATGTAATACTCCAAATGCACATGATTATATTATTAAACCGCCTGGTACATGAAACTACACAAATAGGTATATGCTTTCTAGATGGTGGCTCTCCAAGTGTTCAACTTCTCTCAATGTGAACAGCCAACCTCAACCCTATACATGTTATCTACTATATATAGAGAAACCAAAACACCTAAGCCCATGTGAACCAAAGACCACCGAGAACTCATTAGAGTTCTCAGCTTACATGTGAAACTCATAGCCCAAGCCCACACATACAAAGACCAAGCCCAACTAAGTCTATTGGTGTTACTAGACAAACCGAAATCCATATGGATTTCGGTATTACACCATCACAACCATAATGCAATTCTTCAACTCGTCTTTGTATATGTAACTTTAGTCTTGATCATGTCATGGCGTTTTGATATGCGTCAGTCTAACCAAATCATGTCATGGCGTTTTGATACTCGTGGTTTTCTAAAATAAGCATTTTGTTTAACCACTGGATTCAGTTGAAACTTGTTACCTTTCACCTGAGGGGCTTATCTATTAACAGCATGGTAGTGACACTACTTTACCAAATGCCCACTGATCCCGCAGACAAAACAGGCCTTCATCCTTCTTCTAATGTCAACAAAAACACTTGCCTCATGTTGGAATTTCCTTCTTAGGAAAGTTTTTTCCATTCTTCTTACCCCTTGGCACAGCCTTCTGATTTTGCTTGTAGTATGGAACATATAGACGATGGACACAATTTCTGGCTATATGTCCTGGTGTGCCACAGTGGTAACATGTTAGACTCTTGATATAAGTAGCACCCGATGATTTATCAACACATGAAGATCCGTAGGATCTATGAGGACGAGACTGTCCTTGTTGTGCTGATTTCTTACGTGCCTTCCCTTTATTGCCACAACTCTGTGTATTATTATTAGTACAATTTTGAGTTGTGGTGTCATCTGAGTTTGATGACACGTTAGAATGAGATTCATTTTCACTAGTCTGAACCCTTTTACTATCAGAAGCAACATCATTTACTATATCTGCACGTGAAGTAGAAGCATCAAAATTGTTCATACATTTAAAAACATGCTTGATTTCCTCTAGGGATCCTGATCCAACAATTTCAGATTGAACTTGTTTACCATACTTCATGTCTTTTACCTTTTCTTCATGTTCTTTGGTGACAGGGGTAGGACATAATTGTGGTTGTAAGGTGGGGGAACTTGACTGTATCCTATTCCCCCACCTTCATATTCCTTCCACCACAATTGGTTTTCAATCATTGAGTTAACTACTTTACTAGAACCATCGAATTTTTTAAAATCAAGTTCAGCCTTTGCAAACTTGTTAGTTAGATTCAAGAGTTCTAACTTGGAGGCTTCCAGTTTAGCAGTTAACTCAGCAATTTCTTGTGTGGCATATAGATAATGACAGCTTTTTATACTAAAATCAGACTTAAGCTTTTTAATGTCCTTGTTCTCTGCTTCTATTTTGTCTAGAAAGCCCTTTTCATTATTCTTAAGTTTAAAATTTTCTGATTTTATTCTCTCCATATCTCTACTTAGACTGTCGTTATGAATCTTATACATTTCTATTTTTTCACCACATTTAAAGAACATTGTTTAAAACTTATCTCAGATGAATTTTGATATACTTCTTGTGAGGGAGCAGACTGATTAAGAGTACTTCCAAACATTAAGATGAGTTGTGGAGAATCCGTTGAGTAATTAAAGATACTAAACTGATTTTCCCGTCAAAATTTCTCGAAAAAATATGATCGCCAAAATTCTCAAGAACGATGTCCCAGTCAAGAGAAGTGTCCAGGAAAAATTTCTTTCAAGACAAATTTTTCCGATTTTCCCGCCAAAAATTCATCGAAAATCACCCGAAAAAAATTGTTTTCGCCAAAATTTTCAAGGATGGATTTTTACTAATAAGGAATATTCTGGAAAAAATTCGTTCAAGAAAAATTTTCCCGCCAAAATACTCTTTTTGTACTCCTTGACCGAGAACTCCTTTGGCCGAGAACTCAGGATATTGACCGAGAACTAGTTGCGTTGACCGAGAACTAGAACAGTTGACCAATCTTTGACTGAGAACCAATAGGTTTGACCGAGAACCAATGTATTCAGTCGAGAACCTATAAATTTGACCCAAAACTGTGCTGACCGAGAACGGATCTTGACTGAACACAAGTATTGACCGAGATCTCTGATTTAAGCAAGTTTTGACAGAGAACTAAGTGTAGCCGAAAACTAAAATCAGCCGAGAACCAATCTTAGCCAAGTACTGATCTTGGCCGAAATCCCTTAACCTTTCAGATTTTGGCTGCAACAAACTTTCGAGAATTAAGGAATTTGATTTGTTTCCAAATCAAATCCAATCTAGAACCTAATATAAACTTCCTCTTATCCGATTACAAAGTCGCCGGAAAAACGAACACAGCCACCAAAAATCAAGATCTTGAATCTGTTAATATCATGATAACGAGCCTGAATAGGTCTAAGGCTCTGATACCAATTGTAAGTCCCGAATCTGGATCACTACAACTATGCTATCAACCCGAACACGATGTTAGTGCGGAATCCTAACACAGCGGTGATTCAAGACAATGATACGAAATATATAAATATGATGAACACGATGTAATACTCCAAATACACACGATTATATTATTAAACCGTCTTGTATATGAGATTACACAAATTGGTATATGCTCTCTAGATGGTGGCTCTCCAAGTGTTCAACTTCTCTCAATGTGAATAGCCAACCTCAACCCTATACATGTTATCTACTATATATAGAGAAACCAAAACACCTAAGCCCATGTGAACCAAAGCCTACCGAGAACTCATTAGAGTTCTCGGCTTACATGTGAAACTCGTAGCCTAAACCCACACATACAAAGACCAAGCCCAACTAATTCTATTGGTGTTACTAGACAAACCGAAATCCCTATGGATTTCGGTATTACACCATCACAACCATAATGCAATTCTTCAACTCGTCTTTGTTTATGTCACTTTAGTCTTGATCATGTCATGGCATTTTGATATGCGTCAGTCTAACAAAATATGGCCAACAATTGTTACTATAAATATAGATGTTAGGGTATTGTTTTTTGTGTTGTTTTGCTCTTAATAAATATAAAAGATTCGTGTCCCCGAGTTGGGTCGCAAAACCCGGTTGTTATTTTGTGTGATCAATTCAGTTAAGTTCAAAAAACATATACAAACAAATATATGAATAAATGTTTTTTTCTGTGTGTGTTCGTGCACACGTGTGTTATATTTTATATGAAGAAAGTAGGCATATCTCTTTCGTCCGACTTCCTTAATATTTTCGAACATTGCACCTGCCGGCTGGGCGCACACATCTTCTTCAACGTGCTCATTCAGTCACGTCGGCATCCAAGTCTGTTTGAATCTTGGTGTTAAAGATGCTATTAGTTTTTTAGTTCATTCGATTTTATTCCCCATTTATGCGTACTATTGTATTTTGTCTTTAAAAAAATGTTTTTTCAATTATCATATGTTCATGCATTTTTAGTGCAAAACATTTTGCAAATTATTTACTGTTTTTTCTTTTAACAAATATATTATTTATAGCTAAGCTAAAGTAAACAATGTTATCAATAATTATATATATATATATATGTATGTATATATATATATGTATGTATATATATATATGTATGTATGTATTTAAGAACTCATACAGGATGAATATCATTACAGAACTCATAAATTATTTAAAAACTTGAAGGAACCCTTGAAAAATAACGTTTTGTATAAGTTTTTTTGTATGTTATTGTTATTTGAGTGTAGTTTTATTATTTTCTTATATCTATCTTTACGATCAAAATTTTGAAAATTAGTTTTTATACATATCTATGATTTTTTACACATATGTAAATTTG
The DNA here is from genome assembly GCF_021521415.1 of Bidens hawaiensis. NCBI lineage: Eukaryota > Viridiplantae > Streptophyta > Magnoliopsida > Asterales > Asteraceae > Bidens > Bidens hawaiensis. Next base: position 59,703 of record NW_027492510.1, read on the forward strand.
TTAGTATATAAATTTGACACATATGTAAACTTGTGATTAATATATGTAATAAATTTTTTTTATATAAAATATGATAAAACTAGTCTTAAATAATGTCAATAAATAAAAAAAATTTAAAAAATGTTTTGTTGTTAAGAGTTCTTAACTTTTTTAGAGTTCTTAAATGATATCAACCCTATGTGTGTGTGTGTGTGTGTGTGTGTGTGTGTGTGTGTGTGTGATTTCTTTTGAGAACCAAAGTTTTAAGAACTCAACGTAACAAAAAAGAATTTTGAATTTTTTTACATATATGTAATATATAGGTTACATGTACGCAAAATAATTACAGTTATTTTACACACCGAATTGACTTTTTACATAGGTGTGACTAATGTTTACGCTAGTGTAATGATCAACATCTTTATTTACTCTCTTAATTTATTTTTTAATCAGACTTAATATTAGACACATATTCTATACCCATTTAAATGATTTTATAGTTCATATTGAGTACTTACAACTCATCAATTTCTCAAAAAAGACATTGTTTTGTGTAACATCCCGTTTTCTAGTTTCGGTTAATAAATGAAATACGAGTTATTTTGAGTCGGGCTAGTGTTGGATTAAATGGATATGGGTGATGGACTTGGGTTATAAAAGAAAGAGAAAAAGACCATGGACTTAAGCTCATGATCCATAATTATATAAGTCATAAATACCCATTAATCATTCATTTCACACATATTCCATACACCACCAAAACACACATTTAGCTCTCTCTCATATTGCTCTCTCTCTCTCTGTCTCTAGCCGAAATCACCAAGGAAAACCAATCCCGATCCAAGGTAATGCTAGTATGATGTTGTTTGAGCTTTAACTGTTAGATATGGTCACGAAATGACGAGCCGACACCGTTAAACCGTTAAAGTCACGAGATCCGGGTGGAATCGGGTATAAACCGAACCTAAGAAGAGCTTAGGGGTCACCCTAGCTCAGATCTGGATCGAACGGGACGAAAAACGGTGAAAATGGTGCAAAATACGTTTTTCCGGCGAAACCGTGTTTTTCCAGGTACGAGGTTAGAGAAATGTCAGAGAATGTTCTGACATTCTCTGACCTAACCCTAATTCAATAACGGATGTATTAGGCCAGTTCGCTAAGGATGTTTAGCGAACTAGTCCTTAAGTTAAGTTTCCCCTGATTCGTTAGGGAATGTTAACGAATCAGGGGGTGTTTCGTTTTATTAATGTATGTAACGAAGTAGCGTCTGGTTCGCTAGGGGATGTTAGCGAACCAGACCTATCTTCTAGAAATAGTGAACACTGTTCACACATAATTTAAGTTTTGAGAGTTAATTATCGAATACCTGTCCAAATCTTCTCTCGATCATCATCCTTAATATTATACAATTACTGATATACATATACTACTAATATATAAACAGCTACAACACTTAATCATACATAATTACGAGTTAGATCTATAGTTAAAGTATTAATCGATTACGCACAGATCTGAGATCTGTTATTGTTATTGTTACGAGATTGATACACCTACGGGATCCAACAAGTGGTATCAGAGCTTTCGGGGCTCAGTTACACTTGATTTGGTGTTAATTTGTAATATCAGTTTGTTAGTTTTTCTGTTTTAGTGAATTTGGTTTAATTCAGAGGTTAATGGATTGATTATGGTTAGTTTCGATTGGTTTTGAGGTGTTACCGGTATTGGTAAGGTTTTGTGAATTGGAATTGAGTTATGATTTGGTTTTTGAGTGGATTCAGTATTGTTTTGGATTATAGCCGAAACAGGGTTTGAGTTTTGGTATAATTAGACTGAATTTGGGGTTAATTGGTTACGAGGTCAGTTGTTTATGATTCGCGATTGTGTTACGAATATTTTGATAGGTAATTTGTGGATTTTGGTTAAGAATTGAGTGTGTATTACGGATCTGAAACTTCTGGTGTTCCGGGTTTCGTGTTCATTATTTCCAGATTTCTGGAAATTCCTGTTGAAGATTTGAAGATTCAAAGATGAATATGATTCGCTATGTTGATTCGCTATCAAGATCACTTTGATTCATTCTTTAAATTTCTCAATTCGTTACTTATTTCACGTGATTCGCTAGCCAGTTCGCTATAATAGCTGATTCGTGTTATCTAATTGGTTGATTGGGTTAACTGCACCTTGGGATTTGTGTCATAACAACCTTGGCCACGTGGCATAAGGTATCAAAGTTTGTTACAAACGGTTGTAACAACCTGATTCGTTATAGTTGATTCGCTAAATCAACTGTAGCTGATTCGTTATAGTCTGTTCGCTATCTAATTCGTTACAAGAAATTTTTAGTTCGCTAAGCTTGTTTTTCGTAATTAAATTAGTCAATTCGTTAGTATTGACTGGTTCGTTGACTGATTTGTTAACCATCTGGTTCGTGGTCTGAGTTGATTCGTTAATTATTTGATTCGCTAAAATCAATCCTTGTTCGTTAAAATTAATCCTTATTTCGTTAAGGTTTGATTCGTCCATCTACTGTTCACAGTTCGCTACAACTGTTTACAGTTTGTTATTCTTATTCGTTATACCCTTGAAGTTTTAAAACTTGTCAAAAATGGCTGGCATGTATGCATTGGCTTCTCAAAACATGTTGATGAAACAAATGTTGCAACTTGATACCGAGATAGGTTCACATTCTAAATGTCCTAGATTGATGAATTTTAGTGACTTTGCCAAGTGGGAACCTCGGTTTCGTTCTCATTTGGGATCCATTCACCCTGACTGCTCTTATTGTCTCGATGAAGTTTATAAGGAACCATTGATTGGTGATGATACTATTGGGTTCGTTCCTAAAGATGTTTCCCAATTATCACAAGAAGATAAGAAAGCTTTAGAAATCGAGACAAAAGCTTATTCCACTCTTACTATGGCTTTACCTGAAAATATCTTTCATCAAGTGGGTAACATAAAGAGATGTGCTTCTCTATTCCAACATCTTCGTATGAGAAGTATGGGGAACACAGCTGAGAGTAAGAAAGTGATGCTCAAGTTTTAGTTTCGAAACTTTAATCTATTGAAGGGAGAAATAGTTGAAGATATGATTACATGGTTTATTCACTTAATTGCTGAAATGGACAAGACGAAATTGGAGATTTCTGAAATAGATAAAATTGACACTATTAAGAGTGTGCTTCCAAGTTCTTACTAAAAATTTCTAACGGTTTTGAAAGAGAATGACTATTTCTTGAATGAAGACTTGACTGCACTTGAATTTTTACAAAAGATCAAAGCTAGAGAATATGATCTTAAGTGTCAAAAATCCTCCAAGGAAAATCAAGATCCAGCTTTCTATGGTGGAAGTATGCCTCTTAGTTAAACGAGCTCTCCAATCAATGCTTTTCTTACTCAAGCTGCAAGTGAAAAAGAATCAACTATGTTTAATGATCCAAAAGTATGTATCTACTCTGCTGGTACTTCTGGATTGTCTGGTGGTTCTGGAAGTTCAACTACTACTAATCTATTTGCTTCACCGCCTAGTGTTAATATGAAGGAAGCTGAGCAAAATTTTGCTTTTCTGACAGTTTTCATTTCTTCATATGAAAACTTGGTAAGTAGTAAGATTGCCACAAGTGATTTAACTGATGAGGACTATGATCAGATAGATCCAGATGATTTAGAAATCATGGATTTAAAGTGGAACATGGCTATGATCGTCCGTAAAGTTAAAAGATTCATGCAGAGAACTGGAAAAGATCTTCCGGCTTTAAACAAGAAATTGGGTTTTGACAAGTTGAAAGTAAAATGCTATAATTGTCAAGAATTTGGGCATTTCGCAAAGGAATGTGACAAACCAAAGAAAGAATACACTGGTCATCGTGGTCAACATCAAAATTCTTCTACACCACGAGGTAGTGATGCTGAAAAGAAACCATCTTCTTCAACAACACAAGCAATGTTAGCAGATGGAAATGACTGGTCACAACGGTTACTATGTAATGATGCTCAAGAAAATTTGGCTATGTTTGGGATACATAAAGATTTTCAAGATACAAGTGGGAGTGAGATGTCTTCTGATAATGATTCTGGATCTGATTCTGATGACTCTTGCGACAAGCCTCCAACAGTATTTGCTTGCATGGCCAAAATAAATGAGGTTAGTCATTCTACTTCATATGTTACAGTATCATATGTTGATTATGAGTCTAACAAACCTAAGTTAAAAGCTTTGAAAATTCAAAATGATAATCTTGTAAGAGAAATTGCTTCTCTGAAGGATACTTATCGACAATCTCTTGATCTCAAATGAGATCTCAAGAAAAGATTGAAGCATTGTCGACAAGTAACCACGATCTCAAAGCTGAGTTATCTGTAAAAATGACGATTAATGACCAAAAGTTTCAAGAAATTCTAAAACATCGTTCAAAGATAACTGAGCTTGAGAATGAGGTTCTTGAGTTGAAGAACAAACTGGGAAAGTTTAGAAATTCTTCTTTTCTATTGAATGAAATTATTGAAGTATCTGGTAAACAAAAGGATTCAAAGAAAGGAATTGGTTTTGTTGAAATTCCACCACCATTTCACAATGATTACAAAATTAATCCTTTTGCTAGAAAAGAAGAGGATTTGATTGAGAAAGAAATTGTGATTTCTGAAAAACCAAAACCAGTTAAAACAGAAACTGTTAAGACCAAAGTTGCTCCTCAAAAACCTCATGTTCAAAGTAAAAAGATCTTTGTTGAAAATGTTGACAAAGTGATTAAAGAGGACGTGTTTGAACCTGAGATAATACACAAGAATAAGAACATCCCAAGTTCTAATCATATTCTTTGCGAACCTCAAGAATTTGAGGAAGCTGTGTATGGTTCATTTAAGTCTCACATGAAAAAGGAAGAACCGGTGAAACCTAAACCAGTGAAAGTAAAGAAGTCAGATAAACCAAAGATTTCTGATGAGGACTTAATGCGATTTGTTAATCCTTCTAGTTCTAAGCTTTCACCTGTTAGAGTTTTTAAATTAAAAGGGATGGACACAATGTTCACAGAAAAATATATTCCAATAAGTATCATTAAACCTGAACTTATTGAGAGCGTCTTTATCAACGAAACGTCACAGATTCAAGATCTTAAACGTAAATATGCTCAAGAAAAAATATCAGTTCCATCTGATCCATTGACTAAAGCAAAACAAGTTTTAAAACAAGTGAATAAAATTCAATTTGTGAAGTCAACAGGGACAGATACGTTGAAGATTTTCTCAAACTGCTCTACTTTGGATTTTTACTTGAAAAAGAAGTCTGAATTATCTGATGAGTTTGCTAAGAGCATGACCAAAAATGTGAGTCATCATCAAACTTCTGCGTCATTCATTCCAACTACCTCTCAACATCATCGTGTAGACATGCGAAGTTGTTTTCTTTGTGGTCAACATGGTCATGTAGTGAGAAATTGTAGTCAGAAGAGATATCAGAATCTTCATCCTTTTACCAAGGACAACTCTAAGCCAATTCCATTGGTAAAGGAGATTCTGAAACGACCTGCGTCGTATGCTGATGATACTCATATTATGTTTTCTAATGTGAATCCTCGGAAGGTTATTCATGTTAATGAGACACATGGTCAGGTTAAACCAAAGTTTGTCCCGCATGAGCCAATTTGTAGGAACACGAATTCAAACATTGTTCAAGCAGCTTACTTAAGACGAAAGTCTAGAAAGCCGGTAACTTATTCACAAGTGGCTGAACAACAGTTGAATTCTGTTAAAATTAATGATCAAAGAGAAAACCAAAAGGTGCCCAAGACTGAGGCCTGGGCTGCCTTTTTGAACTAATCATCTTTATTTTGTGTGTAGGGTACATCCAAGACTGTGTCTGGTGAAAACTGGATAATGGATAGTGGATGTTCTCGTCATATCACTAGGAATCTCGACCTATTAACCAACGTGAGAAATATTCAAGGAGGTTATGTAGCATTTGATGGGAATTCTGGGGGCATGATCACACAAGAGGGTGAAGTTTCAAATGGTCATATTACATTTGAGAAAGTAAATTATTGTGATAAAGTGGATCATAACTTATTAAGTGTATCGCAGATTTGTGATAAGAAGTACACAACGATATTTACTGAAAAAGAATGTCTTATCTTAAAACCGGGTTATGTTATTCCCGAGGACATGGTTGTCATGCGATCACCATGATCGAATGATATTTATGTCTTAAACATGAGCTCTAAGGTATCCACATCGATCGAAACATGTTTTGTCTCGAAAGAAACCGAGAAAGACTCAATTCTATGGCATCGTAGAATGGGTCACATACATGTTAGAAAGATGAATTATTTGATGGCTAATGATTTAGTGGAAGGTGTCTCGTTGAAGAATTTTAAATTATCCGATCACTGCGTTGCATGAAAAAAGGGCAAACAGAAGAAGAAGACACATCCTTCTAAATTATTGAATTCCATTAATACTCCTCTTGAACGACTTCATATGAATTTATTTGGTCCTGTGAATCGTGCGAGTATTTCTGGGGATTGGTATTGTCTTGTGGTGACTGATGATTATTCAAGATACTCTTGGTGTTATTTATGAGTTCGAAAGATCAAACACCGGTTTTGGTACAAAACCTTATCACCAAGATCGAATCACTTTACAAACAAAAGGTAAGGAGAATTCGAAGTGATAATGGTACTGAATTCAAAAACACTGTCTTGGATTTCTTTTGCGCTCACAAAGGAATTCATCGAGAATACAGTGCACCTTATGTACCTCAACAAAATGGTGTTGCCGAACGAAAGAATCGAACCTTGATTGAAGCTGCACGTACAATGCTCGCTGATTCTAAGCTTCCCGTCCAATTCTGGAATGAGGCAGTGAATACCGCTTACTATACTCTTAATCGGGTTCTAACCGTTAAAAGACTCAAAAAGACAAGCTATGAGTTGTTGGATAATCGAAAACCTAATTTAAAGTACCTGGAACCTTTTGGGTGTCCGTGTACGATGTTGAAGAAGGATGCGGGTAAATTTGAAGAAAAAGCTATCGAAGGGTATTTCTTGGGATATGCCTCTCCAAAGAAAAGGGTATTCAATTTTACATCTGGTTGCGTTAAAGAGTGGTATCATGTGTACTGTCAAAAGTACACAACTTCTCCTCAAGGGAAATATCCCGATTGGATGTTTGATTACGATAGTTTATTTAATTCATTTACTTCATCAACTGAACACATAGACGATGGACCTGGTTCGAGCATACTTTGAAGATCATTTGGCAATTACAAGATTTTTCACGTTCTAATGATGTTGAAGCTCAACCTAATGCTCCAACAGAAGAACCTCAAGTTGCTATTCCAGTTGCTATCGATAATGTTTCCGCTTCTTCTGATGATGATCAAGCTGACGATCAGGTTATTGAACTTGACAGTGATAATGTTTCATCTCCTGAATTTGGTGAACATTACACTAACTTATTTGATAATGTTGTTGTTCCTGAGAATCCAACTCTTCGCATTCATGGATATCATCCACAGGAAAACATCATTGGAGAACTTTATGTGGGCGTTCGTACACGTCATCAAGTTGCTTCTTCAAGTGACAATAACGTATTGTGTGCATATGCTGATTTACACTCATCAGGTATTGCAAATCTTTCATAATTCACTTTCTTTATATCTCAAGTTGAGCCAACGATGGCTCGTAAGGCACTTGAAGATCCTTCTTGGGTAGAAGCTATGCAAGAAGAATTACAACAATTTGCACGTTTGGGTGTTTGCGATTTAATAGACAAGCCTTCTAGAGTCAAGAAAGCGATTCCGACTAAGTGGGTATTTAAGTGTAAGAAAGACGATCGAGGGGAGATTGTAAGAAACAAGGCACGTCTAGTGGTGCAAGGTTTTCATCAGCAAGAGGGTATTGATTATACAGAGGTATATGCTCTAGTTGCAAGATTAGAGTCGATTCGAATCTTCCTGGCATATGCAGCTTATAAGAATATCAAGGTCTATCAAATTGATGTTAAAAGTGCTTTTCTCAATGGTGAACTACACAAGGAAGTGTTTGTTCTACAGCCTCCTGGTTTTGAAGATCCTGATTATCCGAACCGAGTTTACCGATTAAACAAGGCCCTGTATGGTCTACATCAAGCCCCGAGAGCTTGGTATGGCACGCTTGCCGACCATCTGACTGATAAAGGCTTCAAACGAGGGACTGTCGACTGCACTTTATTTCATAAAACTGTTGGTGACGATCTTCTCCTAGTTCAGATTTGTGTCGACGACATTATCTACGGGTCAACAAACGACACATTGTGTAAGGAGTTCGAGAAGTCCATGCAAACAAAGTTCGAGATGAGTTCGATGGGAGAGATGAATTTCTTTTTAGGGTTGCAGGTTCACCAGTCTGCTAACAGAATCTTCATTCACCAGACTAAGTACGTGAACGACGTCTTGAGCCGATTCAAGATATCTGCCGGAAAAATCCCTTCTACTCCTCTTCCAGTGGGTCACCATTTATCACTGGATGAATTGGAGGATACCGTTTATCCTACCCTCTATCGTGCCATGATCGGGTCTTTAATGTATCTAACGTCTTCCCGCCCTGATATTATGTTTGCTGTTTGTCTTTGTGCTAGGTATCAAGCAAGTCCACGAGTAACTCACCTAGCTGCGGTCAAGAGAATTCTTCAGTATTTGAGGGGAAATCCAGACATCGGGTTGTGGTACCCCAAGGATGATACTTTTGATCTTACTGCTTATTCAGACTCGGACTATGGAGGTTGCAAGATCAACTTCAAATCAACGACTACAGGATGTCAATTTTTAGGAAACTGGCTTGTTTCCTGGCAGTGTAAGAAGCGGACAACAGTCTCTACTTTAACCGCCGAAGCTGAGAGTGTTGCAGCCTCGAGTTGCTGTTCCCAGGTTTTGTGGATACAACAACATCTCCGCGACTATGGTTTGAAGTTTCTTACTACTCCTATCCTGATTGATAATTCTGCTGCAATTTCTATCACAAAGAATCCCGTGCAACATTCGAAAACAAAACATATCGAAATTCGATATCACTTTATACGGGATTGCTTTGAGAAGAAGTTGATTGACCTTGAGAAAGTACATACTGACTTTCAGAAAGCCAATCTGTTTACCAAAGCTTTTGAGAAAACACGTTTTAAATTTTTGCTTGGTTTAAACAGATTGAAGACCCTCGCTGATATCCTTAAACAAGGATGACTATCTTTATTTTCTGTTAACTTTTCGTTTAAAATTTATTTTGGTTTTAGGGGGTGATAATCTAGAAAATACAAAAAGATTGTGTTTTTCATTTGTATAGGTAAAACCCAAAAACATTAAAAAAAATTCTTAATTCAAAAACATTAGAAAATTCAGAAAAATCAAAAATATTGTGATTTCTTTTCTTTAATGTTTTCCTTTAAAATATTTTGAAAAACCAAAAACATTTTAAAATTTGAAAATCCAAAAATAATGTTTTTTTAAGTTTGTACAGAAAAATCCGAAAATCCAAAAGAATGTGAAGTTTATTCTGTTTATAAGAAAATTGAAAAAGACAAAAATATTGTGTTTTTTTAAGAGTATGTATAGAAAAAAATCAAAAAAAAAATATTGCGTTTGCTGAAAATTATGTCAATTATCTACATTTGAAGGACATATACGTGTATATGTTTGGTCCTAACATTTATTTGTAAATGATCAGGTTAGCCATTTACCTGATAATGGAAAATAGTTGGGGTGTTCGTTATGCGTTTTTAGATTATTTTCTCGCTGAAAATTATGTCGGTTATTTAAGTTTGTAAAGCATGCTTGCATGTCTTGGTCCTATTATTCACTTGTTGAATTGATAGAACAGCCATTTATTTATAGACTTAAGTTAACTGGGGCGATTAAATTTATCTTTATTTTTATAATCTATGCTCCTCAAAATTTTGAGTTTTTTTTTTTTTTTGAAGCAAAAAGAGAAAATGATAGTACATTGATTATCTTGACTCCAAGTCCAGCAAAAATAAGCTTAAAAGGCTGTGTTCTTAATTGCATTGGTGCATTGTTAGGTCTTAAAACAACCAAGTAGAGTACAGTATGTGATATAAACATAAAGAACCGCCAAATTGAAAGGGGTGTTAGTCTCTAGGAAAAGTCTTGGTAAGGATGGCAAAAATGTAATAACCTGTCATACTCAAGCCTTATACTTGTTTGATCATCCAAAAACAAAATAAAGCAAATAACAAGCTTTGAGGTTATGAACACTGTGAGTCTTTATGCGGCTTAATCATCTGGGTATTCATATGCATGAATATTTCATTCGCTTTTAGAGCAAACCCAAAGTCATTAAACTTGATCACTGTTGTACCTCGTACAAATCCAAATTACTGACTTCATCAAAATCCGCTGTTAGTCACACATGGTTCCTCCCTTGCGCGCGTCTTAATACCATTAAGAAACGGACCCCAGGGGATACTATGTATGTAAGCCAACATATGGACTCGTGCATATTCACTCATAGTAACAGAAAATCAATGCATTGCTCATAAATTTCTTTAAAATTCATTTTGATCAACAATATAATGGTTTAAGTCAAGTTGGGGTGATATGGCAAAAATCAAATTAAGCTTGAACCAAGATTAGAGGCTGATAGTTTCTGATATTCTGTGCTTCAATTGAACCAATTAATCATATCACAAAAACAATTGAAAGTTTGTTATTAGATTTAAGTGGACAACAATACCAATGACCGACTTAACGCCAGTCATAATATCGCTGAAATATAAAACTGTGATGGAAGGGCAATTTGGTCAATATGATTCTCTGCTCCAACTCAACAAAAACACAAAAATATGTATTGCTTTTTTAAAAAAATAAAAAATAATAATAGTTAAAATAAAAAATTTTGTTCAATTTCAAAATGTTCGGATACTTCTTTGTATATACATTCTTTAAAATTTTTACAAAATACCAAATATATTCTATTTTTTTATTATTTAAATAAATGTTTCGTAAAAATGAAACGTTTTAAAGTATTCAATTATCGGGATATAAGGTTCTCGATAATTCTGTTAAGTTAAATCTATTCATTTATTTAATTCATTTATTTATTTAAGTTAAAATTAAATAAAATTTTTAATTCGTTAAAAGTTAATTCGTTAAGTATGAATAACGAACTAGGTGATTCTTTAGCAAACTACTTTCTAGTTCTCTCACCTAATTCGCTTCCGCACTCTGTAACGAATCACCTATACTTCGTTATACATAGTTAACGAATCAAACTACAATACATATATTGTTCGTTATTCTGGTATAACGAATTGGGTTAAAGAATTGCCTAATTCGTTATCGCAGAATTCAAACGAATCGTTTGATTCGTACAAAAGGTACTTCGGGAAACGTGTAAAGTTATATAAGACAAAGCAAACGAATGGTCCTTCACTATTCATCTTCTTTCTTCAACACAAAGTTACCCTTTTCAAACTTTTTCTATGATTTTCGACCTTCAAGTTTTGACATTTCAAGGATATCATTGCGTTACTAAGGTATAACGATCACAACGATGAGATTTTCGTCAAAAATAATGGTGTTTCAATACACTAATTATGGACTTTTGTGTTCAAAGGGTTTTCCGTGTTCTAAACCCTAACTTATTTTTGATATAGTGTGATAATATAGCTTGTTTTTGATTCATTGTCACCGGAATGTGATTCCGAGACCTTGGGTAGACATTAATCAACGATTGATTATCGTTTGCTAAGTTGATTGATAATTAATCGGTTTGGGGTTTTTAGCCTCTGTTTAGTTTACATATTAATATTGTTTATATCATGGTGTTAAGCCTCAATCTTAACACCTTGTACTTCGCATTGTGATACCGAGTTACATAGACCTGCTAGTTTGATTACTCGACGATATGCATGAGCTAATTGCAGCTGGGTTTGTGTTGTTGACTATCGGTGTTCTTATTAATTTTGACTTTGACTGTGCGAGTCAAAGATCAAGTCTAATTTATTGACCATTCGTGATCCTTAGCGATTTGGGACTGTTTCGTGTCCAATTCGTTAAGAAAATACACGAACTAGATCAACGAATAAATTAGTTAACGAATTAGATGATGATTCATTAATTTATAACGAACTAGATCCTAGTTCGTCCTTATGAATAGTAATTCGCTTGATCTACTTCGTTAACTTATTTACCTGATAACGAATTGCTTGATTCGTTACTAGATGGTAACGAATCAGAATAATATCTCACACGAATGACATTTTTTTTTATTTTAATTATTTATTCATTTTTAAGATTACATTTTAATGAAAATAAAATTACTCCAACCGTCTAAACGCGTAAATAAATTAATTCCACATATCATATGAAATTAAATACACCATTTAGAAATATATAGATATATATGTATATCACCTTTTCATATTACTTATCTTGGTTTATATTCATTCAGTAATATGGCTGAACAAGTGAATCAAGATCCACCGATTGCTGATCAAGAACAAATAGAACAACCTGCTGTTGATCAAGGGAAGCAAGAACAACCACCACAAGAGCAACCTCCTCAGGGTCAGCATGACGATGTTATTTTATTACCGTTTGATAAGAAACATAACATCTGTGCCTATGTTGATCAAGATGTTGCTGATGTTGCTACATTTGGAGATATGTTGACTTTTCTAAGACGATCAGTGATACATTATGCCATCACTGCTCGACCTAAGGTGTATCTGAGTATTATCAGGCAGTTTTGGGATACTGCTGAGTATGTTGAGGAGGAAAAACATATTCGAGCCACGATTAATGAAACTCCTATTACAATTGATGTTGAAGTAATTAGGCGTATGCTTCGATTTGCTGATACCGATGACAACCCGAGTGAATTGGATAGGCAACTGGTCAAGGGTTTGTTTACACGTGTGCGTTATGGTGGAGATATTCATAAATCTATGTTGAACAAGAATGGATTATGCCCACCATACAAGTATCTTCTCCATGTTCTTATTCATTGCATGAGTGGTCGTCGTGGTGGCTTTGATGAATGCGACTCAGTTTGCAATCAGCCTTTGTGGCTTTAATCCTCAACAAGCCATTCAACTACTCCGAGCTTGTATTTGATCATTTGACAGAATAAGTTAAGCAGACGGACCAGAAGAAGAAATTTTTAATGTATCCTCGGTTTGTGCAGTTGATTATTCAAGATTTGATACCTAATTTAGCTATTGATCAAACCTTGGTGAATGATAAGCTTCCTATGGAACACATGACGGCCGACACAGTACGTAGAATGGCGATTTATCGAAAGGCAAGGCCAGCGGCCAGCGGATAAACGAATGATTGGTCATATCGTTAATCCTAATTATGTATGTCCTTCCGAGGATCGCTGGATTCATGATGATTCAGATTCCGAGCGTGAGGAAGGAGAAGGTGGGAACAATGGTGATGATGGGCATGATGGTGATGGGTGTAATGATGGTGGAAATGACGGTACTGATGATGCAGCTCTTAGAGAACAATAGGCCGCAGTTGATGCTGCATTAGCTGCCACCATTGCTGCTCAACTAGAAAGAAAGAGACGTGTGTCTGCTGGGGCTGGTGTAATCATTGGTGTGCCATCACCTCGTCAACCAACGCCTCAACGCCCGTAGTGCCGGTTACAACTAGCACTCTGGCGATGACTTTAACAACGACGATGGTTCCACATGAGCAGTTGGGTATGATTCCTCAATCAACGTTAACTGTAATACCCTTGCCGACTGCTAGAGTGGCTACAGCTCCTCCAACAACATCTATGAGACCTCCTCCTCCTCCTAGTTATCTCTCATTTATGAGAATTACAAGGCCTCAAGGTCCAATCCAACCAGTTCATCCATCCTTGTATGCTTTGCCACCAAATCGTTAGACAGAATTGCTTTTGAATCTGTTACATTTGTATGAGAATCAGATGTCTGCTGATCGATTGAATCAAGAACGCTTAATGGAGAATCAGAAGAAACTAATCAGTTATGTTTCTTTCTGTCAAAAGGAAACCAAGGCCCTACGTGAGATTGTTGAGTCTCAGGGGGTGAAACTGAAAGAACAAGAGGATCTGATTTTGCAATTGACATGCAAAGATGATGCCTTGAAGAAGATCAACAATAATGAGGAAGATCCTGATGATGATGAGTCTGGTGCTGGTGGTGAGCCTAAACAAACTCAAGACCCTACTTCAGGTGCGGGTACGAGTTCTGTTGACGATTCTGAAAAATAGATTGTTGTTTATCGTGATTATTCGGTTGCTAAACCAATTGAGATGATTGAAGCTGACACGGTAATATTTATGGATGGAAAAGGGGTGATTAGAAGTATGGTGAACAAGGATGAGATAGATGTGGGTGAGTTTGTTGACAGGTCTCTGACACGAGAACAGATTTCCATACTGCTTGGGTTGAATGACGAACAGTTGACTGTGTTAGAAGCTGAGCCTGATGTCGAAGTGGTGAATGAGGAAGGTATAGAGGATGATCTGTCTATTCAAATGAACACGGATTTTATCTATGAAGACGAGGATGTTGAGATGGAAGATGTTACTGCTAAGGAGTACCCTGACTTGTATCAACACACGAACGTTGATCAAGGTGCTCCGGTATTTAATGAGCAGAATTTTAAAGCAGCTGAGGATGATTTGGAGAAGATGACTAAGGGAAAGAAAGTTGTGGATACTCGTTTTGACTAAATTGTGAACCCAACTGATGAGGATATTGCTAAATGGTTCAGATTTAAATCTGCGGGTAAGATTATCAAGGCGTATTGATTTGTTGATCAAGAACGGAAAGATATAGCAGCTGCATGGGTCAAAGAAAATCAAGTAACTACCTTCAAGACTGTATCCAAGGTTCATGGTGATATCGTCTCATGGCTATACGATTCCGAGCTTAAGGTATGTATAGTTAAATGGGAAAAAGGAGTTCAGTACTATGAGAAGATAATGGATGTTCTTACTACCGCGTTGGGATGTTCGTACCCTCGCGAGGCGTCCATTTACCAATCGTGGTGGCATCCGGACAGCTGAGTGGCTTCATCAACACTTGTTGTTCGAAGTTAATCATGGGTTCAAGTTCTTCAAGCCCCAGGTCCCGAAACGTAAACGCATTGACGAGATTGATCCAAAAACTGGGTGGAAGAAACTTGTTCTTAAAGTAAAACCGCCGAAGACGATGAAGAAAGTGCCGGTGAAGACGATACCCCAACAAATGCATCTCTCATTCAACCGCTGGTACTATGACAATCGTACGGGTGAGGCAGTCATTGTACTTGGTAAAGGACTGGAGACTGAACTTATCAAGATAATCAACCCGATGTGGTTGGTTAATTTATCTGAAACAGACAATGACGTGCTACACAGGAAACAGGTTCTGATCAATCGCAATGAAGACTACGACCTGCTACGCAATTCCAATATGTTGTGCGCGTTTGTCATGAAAATGGAATTCAGAGCTGCAGAGACTGGCGGTCCAAGCGCTTCAAGTAACTTAGAGACAAAGAGCTCAAGACGAGGGGATTTCTGTTAGTGCACTGTTTTGCGTCTTGAGTCTTTGTAATTGTCGTTAACGTATTTTTCATTTGTTTTATGTAATAAACAATTATTATTTCATGTAGTTCGTTAATGTATTAGGCCAGTTCGCTAAGGATGTTTAGCGAACTAGTCCTTAAGTTAAGTTTCCCCTGATTCGTTAGGGAATGTTAACGAATCAGGGGGTGGTTCGTCTTATTAATGTATGTAACGAAGTAGCGTCTGGTTCGCTAGGGGATGTTAGCGAACCAGACCTATCTTCTAGAAATAGTGAACACTGTTCACACATAATTTAAGTTTTGAGAGTTAATTAACGAATCCCTGTCCAAATCTTCTCTCGATCTTCATCCTTAATATTATACAATTACTGATACACATATACTACTAATATATAAACAGCTACAACACTTAATCATACGTAATTACGAGTTAGATCTATAGTTAAAGTATTAATCGATTACGCACAGATCTGAGATCTGTTATTGTTATTGTTACGAGATTGATACACCTACGGGATCCAACAGGAAGTTAACTAACTAGGGGTGATTCGCTAGTTGATTCGTTAAAGGAAACATAACGAACTAGCTTTAGTCCGTCTTTAATTCGTTAAGGGAAAAAGGATAACAAATTACCCTTGATCCGTTATAGTCGTTCGTTAAAGGAGATAACGAATTGGAAGGTCCAATACTTTGCATGGACTGATTCTTATTTGGACAGATTCGCTACGTGAACTGATTCGTTTAATACCCAATTCGTTAAAGGGTTCAATTCGTTATAAGAACCAGTTCGCTAAGATAAGCCAGTTCGTTAAGAACCAAGTAACGAATTAAAAGTTTGACAAAATGACAGAATGGTCCCCGGACTTAGAAAAAAATGATTTAATTACAAAGAAGCCCCTGAACTTTTAAGTTAGCAAATTAATTAATGATTCAAAATTCTGACCTGGCAGCTCGACACCAGCCAGGGGCTCTACCCCTTGGACCCTGCTAGGGGCTGCCGCCCCTAGACCGCGCTGCCAGGGGCACTGCCCCCGGACCCCCCCCCCCCCATTCGTTGAGGTTTATAACTAGACTAGAAACGCGAAGTGAGTAGTGATAGTTAATTGATACGTGTAATGGTTATACAGTCAGTCGAGCACAGCTAAGGAAATTAATAACAATTAACGGTGAATGTAATCGAGTTCAGGTGAGTTTCTAGCCCCGCTTTCTTGTTATGTTTTCGGGGCTGTGTGCATACTCGATGTGATAGTTAATACACTTATCTTAAGTGGTAAGTGTATGCTTAGTATGATGTATGAATGATGATCGCTTGACGGTGCGTGAACGATCTTCGGATATTGCATGTACCGTCAGGTGGTAGTTAAAGTTATGATTAATATATAATGTATGAATGATGTATGAATGATGTATGAATGAATAAGTACGAAGTAAGTATGATATGTTGACGGTACGTGAACGCTCTTCGGAGATTGCACGTATTGTCAAGGAAAATATGTAAAAGACAGGTATGTTACAATAGCATGAATTTAAGGAGACCAGAACCCAATAATATTTGTGAGGATAGGGACCAGACCCTAATAATACCTGTGAGGATAGGGACCAAACCCTAATAATATCTGTGAGGATAGGGACCAGACCCTTATAATATCTGTGATGGTAGGGACCAAACCCTAATAATATCTGTGATGTTGGGGTCCAGACCCGTATAATATCTATGAGGTTATAGACGGAAGCATATTTAAGTAGTATGGATAGTTATTTATGTAAAGCAAGGTATGAATAACGTACACACCTTCGGGCTTGGGTGTAAGTATGAGAACAGATTGTATGTTGTATGATTAACTAGAACTCACTCAGCGTAGCTGACTTTTAGTATGCACGCAGGCGAGTAGAATGAGGAAGATCGCTTGAGGGGAGGCACATGGCATGGACTTGAAAAGGCTGGCATCTCAAGGAAATGTTATGTTATTTTAAAGACAATGTTTTATGTTAAATAATTTGGAATGCTCGTTAAGACAAGACATATGGTTATGTAATGAAATGGTTTGAATTTTTTTAATATTCCGTGAATGTTTTTATTAACTCTGATATTTAGAACTGTGTTTATGAGTAAATCCAACGTTAAAGTGAGGCACCGGTAATAGGGCCTTACAAGTTGGTATCAGAGCAAAGTTCGAGAGATTTAAGCATCCTACATGCTTAGACTCGAGCAGAGAATGGGATAAAAGTAAGAAAAGAAAGAGGATGCCAGTACAAGAATGCCATGTGTCACTCAAGCAAGCTAAGTGAAGGTAAAGTATGTGATTGATTTCACGTGCAAAATAGAATAGAGTATGAATGCTAGCTTAATTGCTAGGGATAGGAGTATATGATGATATGAACTGTTTGATTGTCTAACTGTTAGAAGTAGAATTAGCACAAATAGACTCATAAGAGGAAGTATATAGGACACGGAAAGTAACGTGAGTAGCTAATCACAGCTGGCCACTGTTATTACCTGTTAGCCTTACTATCCTTGTACTAAATGGTTCCTTAAGTGATAACGTTTGTGTTTCCTTATAAAATACGAATGGCTGGAGCTAAAAAAGCTGCTGGAAGAGGACGTACGGGACGTCGTGGTAGACCACGCGTCATCCGAGAACCGTCGGTAGAGGCAGCCACCAGCAATAAAGGCGAAGGAAGTGCAGCTGGTCGAAATCCAAGTAACAACGAGGGAGTTCAACTAGACCCCGCGATTCAAACTGCCATTGCTCAAGCGGTAGCAGCTGCTGTGAAAAACATGAATCCTGAAAAGTCTGCTGGGGGCCGTGAAGGAACCGTTGAAAGGGCGGAAGGAGATGGTAACAAGGATGATGAAGGGGATATGGAAGAATCAAGCGTGGTTAAATCGGTAAAGGTTGATGATAGGAAAAGGGCCAGAGGTGGATGCAACTATAAGTCTTTCAAAGGCTATGATCCACCAAAGCTAACTGGCTTGGGAGACGCAATCGCTACTCTTCGATGGATAACCGCCATGGATAAAATTATCCGAATTAGCGAATTCCGTCCCGATATAGCTGTAGGGTATGCTACCCAATCGTTCGGTGAGGAGGTAATGTACTGGTGGGAGTCGGTGGAACATAGGAAGAGTCGGGAGGAGATCAAAGCCATGAGCTGGGACGATCTGAAGGAATTAGTGATGAAGAGGTTTTGTTCCGATGCAGAGGTGGAGAGGGTTGAAATGAAGTTCTTGAGTCTGAAGGCGGGTAAGATGACACACCGCAAATACACCACTGAATTCAACTGCATGTCAAGGTTGGTGCCGGACTTGGTGAACACTGAGGCCAAGCGGATCAAGTGTTACCTTAGAGGACTACCGCAGAATATTCGCGTATTGGTCAAGGCTGGTAGACCAGGCACTTTTGATTCTGCTGTAGGGCTCGCAGAAATGGTTTATGAGGACTTGTCGACAGATGAGGTGGTTATGGAAGAGAAGAAAGAGAAGAAGTGGGTCTCTCCTGCTAAACGACCTGGTACTCAGTTGTGGAACCCCAAGAACAAGCAGCCAAGAGTTTAGGAGAAGAAGTCGTGTAAGACCTGCGGAAAAATGCATGGTGGGGAATGTAAGTGGAGTAGAAGTTCGAAAGTTTGTAACAAGTGTGGAAAGGCTCATGGTGGGGAATGCAGGATGGGGTCTAATGCGTGTTACAAGTGTGGGAAGGTAGGGCATTAAGCCAATGAGTGCAGTGCAAAGCCAGCATGTTACAAATAGTGGCAAGAAAGGCCATATGGCAAGAGAGTGCACCGATGGTGAGGCTGGAGGTAGTGGGAAGAAAGATGCTTATCAAGCGAGGCCGAGAACTAGAGCCTACATGCTGACCCAGGAACAAGCTAGACATATTCCTGATGTTGTGACGGGTATGTTTTTCGTAAACGGTATTCTGCTTCAGTATTATTTGATTCGGGTACGAATAGAAGTTTTGTAGCTACGACATTTAGTAAACTAGCTAAAATGAAATGTTGCCGAGTGTTTGAAACCTTCATAGTAGAAACCGCTAGTTATGCCTCGGTTAAAATAATGAGAATGGTTAAGAATTGTAAGATAGAGCTAGAGGGACATGAGTTCCCTGTTACCCTGTATGTTATGACACTAGGAGGGTTCGATGTAGTTTTGGGAATGGATTAGTTGTCTGAATACGAAGCTCAGATAGTGTGTAAGAGTAGGATAATAAAGCTAAAGTCCTTGGATGGTAGTGCGGTGACAGTTTATGGTGATAAGGAAATTTCAGGGCTTAACGTCATTTCGATGATAAAAGCTAAATGGTTATTACGACGAGGGTGTGGTGCCTACCTCGCGTATGTTGTCAACGTTACGGTCAAGACGAAAGAAATAAAAGATGTACCTATCGTGTGCGATTACCCAGAAGTATTCCCTGAGGATCTTCTGGGGTTTCCACCGGAGCGTGAGATAGAATTCCAGATAGACTTAATACCAGGAGCCCAGCCCGTTGCGAAAGCGCCTTACCGTTTAGCGTCGTCCGAGATGAAAGAACTGATGTCCCAACTGCAAGAACTCCTCGAAAAGTGTTTTATTCGACCAAGTGTTTCTCCTTGGGGCGCGCCAGTGTTGTTCGTTAAGAAGAAAGATGGGAGTATAAGGATGTGCATAGACTATCATGAGTTGAACAAGCTTACGGTGAGGAATAGATATCCTTTGCCCAGGATTGATGATCTGTTTGACCAACTGCAAGGTTCAAGTTGGTTCTCACGAATAGATCTCAGATCAGGCTATCATCAGTTGAAAATGAAAGAGGCAGACATCCCTAGAACAGTTTTTCGAGCGCGGTATGGACACTACGAGTTCCTCGTGATGTCATTCGGTCAAACAAATGCTCCTACAGCATTTATGGATATGATGAATAGGGTGTGTCGGCCAATGTTGGATAAGTCAGTTATCGTCTTCTTCGATGACATATTGATTTATTCAAAAAAACGAGTCTGATCATGCCGAGCATCTAAGGGAAGTATTGGAGACTTTGAAGAAAGAGAAGTTGTATGCTAAGTTTTCGAAATGCACATTATGGTTGCGAGAAGTGCAATTCCTAGGTCACGTGATCAATCCTGAAGGGATTACCGTGGACCTAGCTAAGATTGAAGCGATAACGAATTAGAAGACTCCACAGAATCTGACTGATATACGAAGCTTCTTAGGGTTAGCTGGCTACTATAGGAGATTCATCAAAGGTTTCTCCAAGATAGCCGCACCGTTGACCGGTATGACCCGAAAGTCGATAGTATTCAATTGGGGTAAGTTTCAAGAAGAGCCTTTTCAGGAGTTAAAGAAAAGACTCACGCAAGCTCCAATCCTTGCTTTACCCGATGGTGACGAGGATTTGGTTGTTTGTATTGATGCTTCGCATAGTGGGTTAGGTTGTGTGCTGATGCAATGAGGAAGGGTGAAAGCTTATGCGTCTAGACAGTTGAAGGTCCATGAGAGTACCTATCGGACACATGATTTGGAGCTAGCAGCAGTAGTGCATGCTCTCAAGATATGGAGGCATTATTTGTATGGTACTAAGTGTACCATTTACACATATCATAAAAGTTTAAAGTATTTCTTCTAGCAGAAAGAATTGAACATGAGGCAAAGAAGGTGGTTAGAATTGATATAGGATTACGACAGTGACATTAAGTATTATCTTGGTAAAGCTAATGTGGTCGCCGACGCACTAAGCCGTAAGAATGAGAAAGTCATTGCAACAGTGAAGTCATACCAACTGATTATGAATTCAAGTCTTTTTAAAGAAATCATCAAAGTGCAGTCAGAAGTTCTGGTAGATGAAGGACTAGTGCAGAAAGAAAGGATTTTCGATCAGCAAGACGAGCTGATGGAAAACACTCATGGTGTTAAGACTAGGTTTGACCGTATGTGGATTCCACGCCATGGAGATCTCAGAGGTCGAATCTTAGATGAAGCTCATACGTCAAGATACTCGATTCATCCAGGAGCTACTAAGATGTACCAAGATTTGAAAAGTGAATATTGGTGGCCGGGTATAAAGAATGATGTAGTAGATTATGTCAGTAAGTGCTTAACTTGTTTACACGTCAAAGCCGAACATCAAAAGCCTTATGGAAAGATGCAACCCTTGGAGATACCTGAATGGAAATGGGAACACATCACCATGGATTTCATAACTAAGTTACCTCGTACAGCTAAGCATCATGATACCATCTGGGTGATTGTGGACCGTTTGACCAAGAGTGCTCACTTTCTGCCTATACGAGAGGCTATCTCGTCAGAGACGTTAGCAAGCTTGTTCATTAAAGAGGTTGTATATAAGCATGGAGTGCTGTTATCGATCGTGTTTGATAGAGATACTTGGTTTACTTCGAGGTATTGGAAGAAGTTCCATGAAGCTATGGGAACAAGATTGAACATCAGTACGGCGTATCATCCTCAAACAGATGGACAGTCTGAAAGGACGATCTAAACCCTTGAGGATATGCTACTTGTTTGTGTTTTAGAATTTGGAGGGAGTTGAGATGATCACCTACATCTGGCAGAGTTCTCTTATAACAACAGCTACCATTCAAGTATTGGTATGCCACCATTCGAGATGTTGTATGGAAGACGTTGTAGAACTCTGGTATTTTGGGGAGAGATTGGTCAAAAAGAGATGGGAAGTTTGGAAGTTGTTCAAGAAACTTCTTCAAAATTTGATCAAATTAAAGCAAGAATGAAGGCTGCTCAAGATCGACAGAATTCGTATGCTAATAAGCGGAAACGACCGATTGAGTTTAACGTTGGAGACAATGTGATGCTCAAGGTCTCGCCTTGGAAAGGAATCATTCGTTTTAGGAAGAGAGGAAAGTTAAGTCTGAGGTACATTGGACCGTTTAAGATTATGGATCGTGTAGGTGAAGTGGCTTACAAGCAGGAATTGCCTGAAGAGCTAGAAGGAATTCACTCAACCTTCCATGTTTCTTATCTGAGAAAATTTCTGGCTGATGACACGTCGCACGTGCCATTAATGGACATTGAGGTTGATGAACAGTTGAACTACATTGAGCAACCAATCGAGATAGTTGACCACAAGGAAAAGCAGCTTCGTCATAAAGTTATCCCACTAGTGAAAGTGATATGGAAGCATCGCAAGGGATCGGATGCTACATGGGAAGTTGAAGAAGAAATGCGCAAATTTTATCCAAATTTGTTTATGTAATAGTTAGGTTTCGGGGACGAAACCTCTTAAAGGAGGGAAGACTTGTAACATCCCGTTTTCTAGTTTCGGTTAATAAATGAAATACGAGTTATTATGATTCGGGCTAGTGTTGGGTTAAATGGATATGGGTTATGGACTTGGGTTATAAAACAAAGAGGAAAAGACCATGGGCTTAAGCCCATGATCCATAATTATATAAGTCATAAATACCCATTAATCATTCATTTCACACATATTCCATACACCACCAAAACACACACTTAGCTCTCTCTCTCTCATATCGCGCTCTCTCTCTCTCTCTCTAGCCGAAATCACCAAGGAAAACCGATCCAGATACAAGGTAATGATAGTATGATGTTGTTGTGTCTTTAACCCGTTAGATATGGTCACGAAATGACGAGCCGACACCGTTAAACCGTTAAACTCACGATATCAGGGTGGAATCGGGTATAAACCGAACCTAAGATGAGCTTAGGGGTCACCCTAGCTCATATCTGGATCGAACGGGACGAAAAACGATGAAAATGGTGCAAAATACATTTTTTCGGCGAAACCGTGTTTTTTCCGGCGGCTGTGCCGGAAAGGGGTACGAGGTTAGAGGAATGTCAGAGAATGTTCTGACATTCTCTGACCTAACCCTAATTCGTTAACGGGAAGTTAACGAACTAGGGGTGATTCGCTAGTTGATTCGTTAAAGGAAACATAACGAACTAGCTTTAGTCCGTCTTCAATTCGTTATGGGAAAAAGGATAACAAATTACCCTTGATCCGTAATAGTCGTTTGTTAAAGGAGATAACGAATTGGAAGGTCCAATTCGTTGCATGGACTGATTCGTTATTTGTACTGATTCGCTACGTGAACTGATTCATTTAATAACCAGTTCGTTAAAGGGTTCAATTCGTTATAAGAACCAGTTCGCTAAGATAAGCCAGTTCCTTAAGAACCAAGTAACGAATTAAAAGTTTGACAAAATGACAGAATGGTCCCTGGATTTAGAAAAAGAATGATTTAATTACAAAGAAGCCCCTGAACTTTTAAGTTAGCAAATTAATTAATGATTAAAAATTCTAGTGGAAAATGTGATAAGACAGTTAATGGAAATAAAATTTTTCCAAGCTGACCTGGCTGCTCGACCCCAGCCAGGGGCTCGGCCCCTTGGACCCTGCTAGGGCCTGCCGCCCCTAGACCCCGTTGCCAGGGGCGCTGCCCCCGGACCCCCATTCGTTGAGGTTTATAACTAGACTAGAAACGCGATGTGAGTAGTTATAGTTAATTGATACGTGTAATTGTTATACAGTCGGTCGAGCACAGCTAAGGAAAGGAATAACAATTAACGGTGAACGTAATCGAGTTCAGGTGAGTTTCTAGCCCCACTTCCTTGTTATGTTTTCGGGGCTGTGTGCATACTCGATGTGATAGTTAATACACTTACCTTAAGTGGTAAGTATATGCTTAGTATGATGTAAGAATGATGATCGCTTGACGGTGCGTGAACGATATTCGGATATTGCATGTACCGTCAGGTGGTAGTTAAAGTTATGATTGATATATATGATGTATGAATGATGTATGTATGAATATATATATATATGATGTATAAATGATGTATGAATGAATAAGTACGAAATAAGTATGATATGTTGACGGTACGTGAACGCTCTTCGGAGATTGCACGTATTGTCAAGGAAAATATGTAAAAGACAGGTATGTTACAGTAGCATGAATTAAAGGGGACCAGACCCCAATAATATCTGTGAGGATAGGGACCAGACCCTAATAATATCTGTGAGGATAGGGACCAGACCCTAATAATATTTGTGAGGATAGGGACCAGACTCTTATAATATATGTGATGGTAGGGACCAGACCCTAATAATATCTGTGATGTTGGAGACCAGACCTGATATACATCTATTTATACATCTCGAATCCCTTGTAAAGTTATGTTTATTTAATGCTTTGAGTTCGATTTAGTTCGTGTTTCGTTTATCATTTATTATTTAAGGTCTTTAGTCAAGTATTTTGTATTTATAGTGTTTTAACTCTTTTGGTGTCTTGCTTGTTAAGCTTTAATTCTTTCTATCATTTCATGCGAAGTTTATGTTCGTTTTGATCGTCAACGGTTACATGATTAGTTCACTTAGAGTTTTAATTTGTTTTCATGTAGTTGGTGGCTTGAGAGTCAAGGAAAAGAAGTTCTAGAAAGTTCATATTGTTTCTTTGAGTTCAAGGGAGAGATCTAGCATGATTCAGCAATAAATAAACAAAATAATAAAAAGAATTCCGAAATCCTCCTCCAAGGCAGGCCGCGCCGCGCGAACGGGGGAGGCCAAGCCCGTCGCACAGCGCCTAGGGACTCCTGATCAGCCAAAATTTGTTAAACCAAGGCCCAGCTCGTTTAATATAAAAAGGATTATAAACCTAAACGAATAACAACTTATAGCAGCCGATTTTGAGAGAGAAAAGAAGGTTTTGAAGGAGTTTTGAAGCTAGGAACCAAGGAGGATCGAGAAGGCTTTCAAGGAGGTGTTCAAGGATCAATTAACAAGGGTTTTATCGCTCTAACTTTGATTCCTTGTTCATTATCATGTCTTTCCTCTTTGTTTTCAATACTTGTTTAGGATTATTTTTATTAATGGTTATAGGCTAGACTTCATGTCTACATAGGTTTGATGAACTTGTGTTGATTTGATTCTTGCTTTGGACAATTAATTTGATTATGGTTTCGTTATTTTAATAGTAAAAGACTTGATTTTGCTTTCATGATGCATATGAATGTTTATTATCTTGGTTGATTATTAACTATTGCTTCACATAGATCTTATATCTCTTGATTGTGTTCTTTTAGGGTTTATGTTTAATCATTACTTGGTGTTTTGATTATTATGGTTGAATAGACCTATTAGAAGCTAGTTGATAGTTGGTTAGGGTTTTAAATGTACTGCTAAATTCCAATAGCTGTAAGGTGAGGAGTTGTTCATGTATCTTGGTCAATCGCATGCTAGATAGATTAGTGACAATATTCTTGCTTATTGTGTTGATCCTTGTTCATGATGTCGTGTTTAGCTTATCAAGTTATCTAGGGTTTAGTGTTTCGTAAGATTGCTTGCTTTAGATACTATTAATTAACCCTAATTGATAACTGTGAGGAAATCAATATAACTGATTGCTTAATAATCTAATATTCATTCTTTAGGATTTTACTTGATGCGATTGAGGGTCCTTTAGGGTTTGTTAGATGAATATATTTAGAAATCAGTTTCCATATCATATTATTTGTCCATTGCTTGATGATTGTTGATACATGGGATTCTTACCTAGGTAGATTCCTTCTCTGATTGGTTTCGATCTTATGATAAATTGCTTTTTTTTTCTAGTTTACTTGTTTATTTTCTTTCTTAGTTTAATCTTAGTTTAAAAACCCCTTTAAACATTAATAATAAATAGTCGTGTCGTAAGTCGAGTCTAATTAATTAATTAACGTAATTTACAGAGTCCTGTAGGTTCGATATTCCGGACTTACTTAGCTTTAGTATAATTTGACCGGTTCACTTGACGGTGTTTTGTGTAGTTGAGTCTTAAGTCTAGTTTTTATTACTTGTTTAGTTTAGTTAATATTTAATTGACTGTTTCCAGCACATGAAGACCCTTATAATATCTGTGAGTTTATAGGCGGAAGGTTCTTTAAGTAGTATGGATAGTTATGTATGTAAAGCAAGGTATGAATAACGTACACACCTTCGGGCTCGTGTGCAAGTATGAGAACAGATTGTATGTTGTATGATTAACTAGAACTCACTCAGTGTAGCTGACTTTTAGTATGCACGCAAGTGAGTAGAATGAGGAAGATCGCTTGAGGGGAGGCACATGGTATGGACTTGAAGAAGCTGGAATCTCAAGGAATGTTATGTTATTTTAAAGACAATGTTTTATGTTAAATAATTTGGAATGCTCGTTAAGACAAGAAATATGGTTATGTAATGAAATGGTTTGAATGTTTTTAATATTCCGCGAATGTTTTTATTAACTCTGATATTTAGAACTGTGTTTATGAGTAAATCCAACGTTAAAGTGAGGCACCGGTAACGGGGGCTTACATTTTGAAATTGAGAACTTTGAGAACCATTTAGAAAAAAAAACCCTTTACAAAATATTTAAAAAAATTATGAAACAAAGTTCTCAATCAAGATTGGGATCGTGTGAGAACTATCTTAAATTGAGAACTTTGAGAACACGTTTTAAAAAAAAAACTCTTTTTAAGAAAAATAAAAAAATTATAAAACAAAACAAAATGCGAAAATAAAATAAAGTAAAAAAACAAAAAAATGTATCTTTCATCTCGATTTCATTAAAAAAGATTGGTTTAGCAAAATTATACGTATATGTATAATATTAATTTTTTAATTTTATAATGTTATGCTTTATACACATATGTACAATTAAGATAGATAATAATGTACATTATGTAAATAGATTAAATAAAGATATAAATTGTAACACCCCGCCCGCGCTAGGGCTGACGTGTCACATTTACAGTAGGTCAGAATTCAATGCACCATTTTCATAAATGATGAAACATCACATTTTCAAAATAAATATAAAAATTATTCAATTCTTCTTTTTATAAAACTCATCCTTAAGTTTTTCCCCTTGAGCCCTCGATCAGATCCTTCCAAAAAACCCTGTTACCTAACGTACATATAAAAGAAATATGCACGCCAAAATAAAATTACTCAGTGGGACAACAACTATAAAATAATAATGCAATGTCCTATTTAATAGTTATCAATCAATATATATACACATTCAATAATTCACATTCACTTGGTCAATTTGTCACATTCATTTGGTCAAATAAACACATTCACTTGGTCACTTGGTCACATACACTTTTTCAGCGCATCACCTTTCGGTGTGTCGCAATCACTTTTTCAGCGCGTCACCTTTTGGTGCGTCGCAATCAATTGTTCAATGCGTCAATAATTCAATATGTCTTTATATATAACTATTTATATATACAACAAATACACTATGATCACATAAGCCATTTAAATAACGAATTAAAATTCCCTATTACGAAGTAATGGAAACCAAATCCGTACACATAAGTTGTTAAGAGGTCCGAGCCTCGAACTTACTCGGTCCGCTTGACTGCCTATCACAACTTTAGAAAAGTCTAGTTGTGAGGTTGTCACAATGTAGCAGAAAAACGAAAGGCATAGAGTTTCAGAAAGAAGCTAAATGGGTTAAATGCATCTTGTATACATGAGGCAATATTGTATTTATAAAATAAGGAATCAATATTCAATGGTGATTAATCTTTTGCTTAAATGTGACGAAAATCCTGTCAAATTAAATGTACGAAAAAGAAACGAAGGTTTTGATGGCAATAAACCTTTGAACAATAATATACTACAAATTCTCATTCCAAACATAAGGATTTAATATGTTTATTGATCGTTGACTAATATACTAAATATAAATAGATTTGATTCTCAAATTAAAACTAATAATGATTTTTTTCTTAAAGCCAATTTCCAAACATTTAAAAAAACGTAGAACACACAATAATATACATTTTTTTTAAATTATATTCTTCATAACCTATAAACAAAATAACCTCTTTATTTTAGATAAATAAAATAAATGCACCAATTACATTTAAATAATTTTTGATTGAATTTATTATTAACGATATGATATAATGACTAATATATACATTAAATTTAGGGTTTTGAAAATTGGGGTATTACAATTATTACCCCCTTAAAAAAATTCGTCCCCGAAATTGTACAATACGGTCAATAAAACGGTATATATGAAACTTCATATAAGAAACGAACAATGGATCGATCGATGCTCTGCCCATTACCCCCACAGGTTTTATTTTTATAAAAATCGACAGAAATCGAGCCTAAGCTTTGATACCATAATTGTAACACCCCGTCCGCGCTAGGGCTGACGTGTCACATTTACAGTAGGTCAGAATTCAATGCACCATTTTCATTAATGATAAAACATTACATTTTCAAAATAAATACAAAAATTGTATACAAAACATCATTCAATTATTCTTTTTATAAAACTCATCCTTAAGTTTGAGCCCTCGATCAGATCCTTCCAAAAAACCCTGTTACCTGACGTACATATAAAAGAAATATGCACGCCTGAATAAAATTACTCAGTGTGACAACAACTATAAAATAATAATGAAATGTCCTATTTAATAGCTATCAATCAATATATATATATACACATTCAATAATTCACATTCACTTGATCACATTCACCTGGTTAATTTGTCACATTCACTTGGTCAAATAAACACATTCACTCGGTCACTTGGTCACATACACTTTTTCAACGCATCATCTTTCTGTGTGTCGCAATCACTTTTTCAGCACGTCACCTTTTGGTGCGTCGCAATCAATTGTTCAATGCGTCAATAATTCAATATGTCTTTATATATAACTATTTATATATACAACAAATACACTATGATCACATAAGCAATTTAAATAACGAATTAATATTCCCTATTATGAAGTAATGGAAACCAAATCTGTACACATAAGTTGTTAAGAGGTCCGAACCTGAGTGACGAGTAACGCCGAAATAATAAATCATTGAGCGGGAAGTAAAGAATACGGAACTTGGTGAACCGTGGATATTAAAACGACACTTGAACTTACTCGGTCCGCTTGACTGTCTATCACAACTTTAGAAAAGTCTAGTTGCGAGGTTGTCACAATGTAGCAGAAAAACGAAAGGCATAGAGTTTCAGAAAGAAGCTAAATTAAATGCATCTTGTATACATGAGACAATATTGTATTTATAAAATAAGGAATCAATATTCAATGGTGATTAATCTTTTGCTTGAATGGAGACGAAAATCCCGGCAAATTAAATGTACGAAAAAGAAAGTAAGGTTTTGATGGAAATAAACCTTTGAACAATAATATACTACAAATTCCCATTCCAAACATAAGGATTTAATATGTTTATTGATCGTTGACGAATATACTAAATACAAATAGATTTGATTCTCAAATTAAAACTAATAATGATTTTTTTCTTAAAACCAATTTCCAAACATTTAAAAAAACGTAGAACACACAATAATATACATTTTTTTTAAATTATATTCTTCATAACCTATAAACAAAATAACCTCTTTATTTTAGATAAATGAAATAAATGCACCAATTACATTTAAATATTTTTTATTGAATTATTGACGATTTAATGACTAATATATACATTAATTTTAAAGTTTTGAAAATTAGGGTATTACAATTACTACCCCCTTAAAAAACTTTCGTCCTCGAAATTGTACAATACGGTCAACTTCATATAAGAAACGAACAATGGATCGATCGATGCTCTGCCCATTACCCCCACAGGTTTTATTTTAAAAAAAATCGACAGAAACCGAGCCTAAGCTTTGATACCATAATTGTAACACCCCACCCGTGCTAGGGCCGACGTGTCACATTTACAGTAGGTCAGAATTCAATGCACCATTTTCATTAATGATAAAACATTACATTTTCAAAATAAATACAAAAATCGTATACAAAACATCATTCAATTCCTCTTTTTATAAAACTCATCCTTAAGTTTTTCCCCTTGAGCCCTCGATCAGATCCTTCCAAAAAACCCTGTTACCTGACGTACATATAAAAGAAATATGCACGCCTGAGTAAATTACTCAGTGGAACAATAACTATAAAATAATAATGCAATGTCCTATTTAATAACTATCAATCAATATATATATACAATCAATAATTCACATTCACTTGGTCAATTTGTCACATTCACTTGGTCAAATAAACACATTCACTTGGTCACTTGGTCACATACACTTTTTCAGCGCATCACCTTTCGGTGTGTCGCAATCACTTTTTCAGCGCGTCACCTTTTGGTGCGTCGCAATCAGTTGTTTAATGCTTCAATAATTCAATATGTCTTTATATATAACTATTTATATGTACAACAAATACACTATGATCACATAAGCAATTTAAATAACAAATTAAAATTCCCTATTACGAAGTAATGGAAACCAAATCCGTACACATAAGTTGTTAAAGAGGTCCGAACATGAGTGACGAGTAACGGCGAAATAATAAATCATTGAGCGGGAAGTAAAGGATGCGGGACTTGGTGAACCCTGGATATTAAAACGACACTCGAACTTACTCGGTCCGCTTGACTGCCTATCACAACTTTAGAAAAGTCTAGTTGCGAGGTTGTCACAATGTAGCAAAAAAACGAAAGGCATGGAGTTTCAGAAAGAAGCTAAATGGGTTGAATTGTGACATCTGCCCCGATCCGACCCGACCCAAGTACCCGTTTCTCTGACCCGATCTCTTTCTTTTATGATTTAATATTTATACTTATATTTTACTTTTAATAATAATATATATTTTCCTTCCCGCCTCTTTCTCTCTTTTTCTTTCCGCCGTCCCGTCCCTCTTCTCTCTTTCCGCCTTCTTTTCCCTCTTGTCGCCGTCCCGTCCTTACGCCTTGTTTCCCTCTTTTTCTTCTAACTCTTTGCTTGTCCTATGTTCCTTCCCGCCTAAGGTTGTCTGCGCAGCTCCACGCGCCAGACCCCTTACAAGAAAGCCTGCGTGAAGACCACCTGTTACTGCGATACGCGAGACGAACTGTCCCCGCAGCGCGCTAAGGATTTTAGTTCTTCCCGCGGCGCGCTATGGATACTGTTCTTCCCGCGACGCGCTAAGGAATATAGTTCTTCTCGCGACGCGCTTAGAATTGAAGTTCTTCCCGCGGCGCGCTTAGAAATATAATTCTTCCCGCGACGCGTTAAGGTTGGTTCTGTCTGCCTTCGCGCTCGCGCACTTTTGCCTTCGCGCTCGATGCCTTCTCACGTTTAACCCTTTGAGTTTTCTTCTGTTTAATCTAGCCGTTTGCTTTTGTGTTGTCTTATCTTTTGTGCTGTTGACCTAATCTGCTTTATGTCTGAAAAGTTACTTTCGGCGCAGCATGCGCACCAACCCCATTGGTTGACAGAAAAAGTGACTGACATTATCTTTGGAGATCTGCTTTTCCATGCTTGACCAGTACCTTTATCTGACCCGCCCATGCCTGTTTACTGTTCCCTGTCAGCTTTATCTTGCCCCCTGCAGCTGCCATATCTTTTGATATCTTTTGCTTTTGGAATCTTTTACTTTTTGAGATCTTTTCCCCTTTTTCTAGGGATTGTGTTCCCTAGGGTTTCCCTATAAATAATAGTATTATTTTTCCTAACACTACACACACAAACACTTAATTTAACCTCCTCCTTGCTCTCTCTGCCGCCTTCCTCTCTGCCTCCGTCTTCCTTTCTATTCTGCCCTGCTTTCCGGTAATATATATATTATATATAATAATTTACTTATTAATTATGCTAACTTATAATCAAGACTTAAATCAATTCATTAAAACAATAATCTTATTTATAGGTTAACTTGTGCTTGTTTAAAGTTGGTTCTTGCTTTATCTTACGCCGCATCGTTTATCAAGTGAGTAATCTCGTACCTAATCCCTTTTTGCTTTTAATGTTTTGGGATGTTCATGTGTTCATACAAACTTAGAGTCTTAAACTGTTTATGAACTTTAGTCGCGCAGTATCCCATGTGTTGAGGACGTAGACTTGGCTGTTTATTTGTATGTGTGGATCATTAACCGTCTTGTCGGTCTATTCCGCAGTTCTCATGGTACCATTAGATGAACACGGGAGAACTATCGTTTATGATTTTCTCTTTTGTTTACACATGCACAGTTTGTCTTGTTTGTGAGCTCAATTGTGAGCACTGGCAGTCTATGAATCTTAGAGTTGGTCCCGATCAGATTACACCCTTGTTGAAAACCAGACATACACATGTTGCGCGCAGATTTATTGTTATCTATGTATTGTATTAAACTTGATTTCTCACCAACACGCAAGTGTTTGACGTTTATTTTAACACATGTTCAGGTTTGCTGTAGCTGTTCTGAAGCTTGTGGACACGTAGGACGTTTTTTACTTTTGGACCTAGATTAAAATGTATCAAGACAAGTTATTGCTGTTCGAATATTATGATTTATAATATATTGATTTATGATGATTTATGTTATCTTGTATTTACTCTGCGCGTGCGCGAATGAATGTATTTATTAAATATTGACACCCAATAGTGTCACGAGTAATGAAACAATATGTGGCGCCCCGATGTATAATCCGCCTTTGGTCGGGGTGTTACATGAATGCATCTTTTATACATTAGGCAATATTTGTAAGGCCCCGATCCTGGTGTCGTACATTGGACGTTTGATTTACTCATAAACACAGTTTTAAAGATCAGAGTTAATTAAAACTTTCGCGGAATAATATAAAAGTCAACCATTCATTACAAATATTCGTAACTTGACTTTGTAAAACATAACTAAAACATAGTA
Organism: Bidens hawaiensis; assembly: GCF_021521415.1. Taxonomy (NCBI): domain Eukaryota; kingdom Viridiplantae; phylum Streptophyta; class Magnoliopsida; order Asterales; family Asteraceae; genus Bidens; species Bidens hawaiensis. The sequence continues at coordinate 92,872 of NW_027492510.1, forward strand.
TCAAACATCATGACAAATCTTCATATGCCAGCCTCTTCAATCTTGCCATGTGTCCCACTCAAACCAGCTGTCTGAGCTAGGGTGACCCCTAAGCTCATATTAGGTTCGGCTTATACCCGATTCCACCCGGATTCTGTGACTTTAACAGTTTAACGGTGTCGGCTCGTCGTTTCGTGACCACATCTAATGGGTTTAAGCTCATACACTATCATATTATCATTACCTTGGATCGGGATCGGTTTTCTATCTTGATTCGGCTAGAGAAAAGGAGAGAAACTAGAGAGAGAGCTTAAGTGTGTGTTTTGGTGGTGTATGGAATATATGTGAAATGAATGATAAATTGGTGATTTAAGGTTATATAATTATGGATCATGGGCTTAAGCCCATGGTCCTTCCTTATTTCCTTCATAACCCAAGTACATAACCCATATCCATTTAGCCCAACACTAGCCCGACTCATAATAACTCGTATTTTCATTTATTAACCGAACTAGAAAAACGCGATGTTACAATATTGTGTTTATAAAAGAAGGAATCAATATTCAATGGTGATTAATCTTTTGCTTAAATGGAGACGAAAATCCCGGCAAATTAAATGTATGAAAAAGAAACGAAGGTTTTGATGACAATAAACCTTTGAACAATAATATACTACAAATTCTCATTCCAAACATAAGGATTTAATATGTTTATTGATCGTTGACTAATATACTAAATATTAATCGATTTGATTCTCAAATTAAAACTAATAATGATTTTTTTCTTAAAACCAATTTCCAAACATTTAAAAAAACGTAGAACACACAATAATATACATATTTTTTTAAATTATATTCTTCATAACCTATAAACAAAATAACCTCTTTATTTTAGATAAATGAAATAAATGTACCAATTACATTTAAATATTTTTTATTGAATTTATTATTGACGATTCAATGACTAATATATACATTAATTTTAAAGTTTTGAAAATTGGGGTATTACATAAATATATAAGAGTGTCTTTATTTTTATAAGAGAAAATTATTGTTTGCGTCACTATAGTTTTAGGGCGGAGACACAATTAGTCACTGAATTTTTTTTTTTAAACTGGTTGAGTCCATGTGGTTTCAGAAACGAACAATTTGAGTCCCTAAAAATGTGGAATTACTAGTTTATCCTTTTTTATGATCCATATGAGTCATTGTGGTTAACTGATTGCTTAATTTTAGTCCATATTTAAAAATTTCTTCCAAGTTAAAGAAATAACCACCAAACTTTAACCAATCAAGTCGTAAATCAACCAACAAAACCATAATCAACCAAGAATAAATGAAATGACCTTTTTTAACAAAAAAAAAAACTAAACTTTTTTTAACAGGAATAAACGAACCGAGTTATTTTTTTAACAAAAATATGAATCGAACTAGTTTTAACAAAAATAAAAAGAACCGAACTATTTTTAAGATAAATAAACGAACCAGACTACTTTTTTAATAAAAATAAACGACCGAACTACCTTTTTAACAAAAATAAACGAACCAAGCTACTTTTTACTAAACCAAACGAACATAACTACTTTAAAATAAGTAGTGAACTCCACCTTAGTGCAATCTACGGCGATATATGTTAGAAATAAGTTCGGTAGCTTATTTTTGTTTAAAAAAAGTTTGGTTCATTTATTTTTGGTAAAAAATTTAGTTCGATTCATTTTGTTTTGTTAAAAATAAGTTTGGTTCGTATATATATATATATATATATATATATATATATTATTTCGATACGTTTGTTTTTGTTAAAGCATATTGTTTAGTTCGTTTAGTTTAGTAAAAAAAATAGTTAGTTTTTTTATTTGTATTAAAAAAAGTATTTCAGTATTTTATTTTTGTTAAAAAAGTATTTCCGTTAGTTTATTTTTGTTAAAAAAAACTAGTTCAGTTAGTTAATTTTTGTTTAAAAAATTGCTCGCGATTTGTTTATTTTCGTTAAACAATAAGTTTGATCCATTTTTTTGTTAAAAAATGGCCCGATTCGCTTATTTTGTTAAACGAAATGAACTACTTGTTAAAATAGTGATTCGTTTAGTGTGTTAAAAAATAGTTTGGTTCATTTATTTTTGTTATAAAAATAGTTTCGTTCATTAACTTTTGTTGAAAAGGTAGTTCGTTTTTTTATTTTTGTTAAAAAATTAGTTTAGTTCATTTATTTTTGTTATAAGGGACCAATTACGAATAGTTTAAGGACTCAAAGTGACAATGTGTGTGTGTGTGTGTGTGTGTATAAGTGAAATGTCAAATCTACCTCTAAAGCTAACAATGTTAATTAACAGCAAGGACTCAAATGGTTCGTTTCTAAAACCATGGGGACTCAACTAGTTTAAATTTTTTTTGAGGGACTCCTTGTGCCTTCGATCTAAAACCACATAGACGCAAACGGTAATTTTGTCTTTTTATAATGTCTTTTCCTTATATCATTATAAACTTTCCAAAATGAAGATTCCCTAGAAAATCTCAAAATAGAAATAGTGTTACTCCTTCCTTGCAAAATTACAATAGTGTATGGATATTCGAAACCGTTTCAAAAGTATATGGAATAAAGCTAGCTAAAAACTTCAAAATGAAGTATAAAGTAATTAGTACCAACCAACAAAAAAAGAAAAAATGTTATCAGATTTACAATGAATCAAACAAAATATTATAAAACCTTAAATAGTTAAATACTTAAATGCCATTTGGGTTATAGTTTGATGGTATTTATGGTAAGAGGCAAAACTTATTAACTGAAAATTTATGTTAAAATCGGTTAGGCTAAAAGTACTCTCTTTTTTATTTGTTATACCTCCTCTCTGAAATTTTAATTTTATTAAATTTTTATTTAATATAAGACTTTTTATACCACTATTTCTATGTTAATATATTAAATATCACATAGCATCAAATATTACTTTTTCATAAACTTTATGTAGTTTATTATATAAATACACTATTTTTTTTAATTTACATTGTGGAATTAATACAGAATTTGTATCAATGTAAACTATCTTTAAAAACTATTTAAAAAGAAACCCTCTAAATATAAAACAATTATAGAAAAAACTTATTTTTAAAAATAAATCTTTTTATTTTAAATAAGAAATGCTTGTTTGTTACTTTAAAAATAAAAGTCATTTTAAATAATGTAAACAAATCTAAAAAAAGTTTAAAAAATACATTAATAAAAGATATAAAAATTACAAAAAAAAACCACAAAAGTTTGAATCATATTAATGTAAATCTCGAGGAACTGGATACATTTAATAAAAATGAAGGCAAGGGGCTTACGTTTACCTTCAAACCTAGATAGCATGTTTTAATAAAAAAAGATATTTGTTTAGCTGTTTAAAAAAACTATAAAGTCCCAACTTGTGGTCTAATGGTATTGTTCTCTGATGGCTAGTGGAGACCCAAGTTTTATCCTTACTTGTGTAACTTTTGGTGGATTATGGTAACGGAGATTTTGAATTAAGCCTTGCGAGGTTGTCAATTATAATCTCCAGCCCGCCCGGTTTTTGTCTCCCGTGTGTTATGTAAGAGAGTTTCGCTCTTGTGGTGGCACTGTCAAGTGGCAAATGACCGTATGATTTCCATGAGGAACGCCCAAGCCAAACGTTAAATCCAACATAGACCCAGTTAAGACAATAGTCTGGCTATAATGGAACAACGACACTCTACAAAATTGAGTAGTGTTACAGTCTAACATACAAGAAAGTTATCGTTTAAGAAATACTTTAAAATGTTAAATAAATACTTTTATGTAAATAGAAAAGTTAGTGTATTATATTTATGCTACAACTAATAATTACTTTATTACACATTACACACACCACCCAGTCATTATCCCAGTCACACACAATATATATGAATCTAATTCCATTCATTATTGCACACAAAACCTTCATTTCCTCTCTCTCTTTTTCTTTTGTACACACACACACATACTTGGTGTGTTAATGTACATGCAGGAAGAATACAGAGAAGGGTAGAACTGGAATTAACAATGATTTATACTCTGATTCTGGTTCATATTTTGGGACTAATTGTGGTTGTTTATGGTGACGGTGAGGTCGTTAGTCCATCGCAGTTGGACGTGTTTGTGGATGAATTACCAGATATGCCCCGCATCAAAGGCTATGATGTTGTTCATGGTGTTACTGTTCCCAAGGCTCTCAAGATCACCATGTTTCAAAAGTACTGGGTATGTCTTACTTTTATTTTACTATTGTTATTATTATTATTATTATTATTATTATTATTATGGTTCTTTGATTGTTTGTACATGTAGCTTCATTGTTTGTACTAGATTTTAGTCTAAGGAACTCAAAAGTCTGCTACATACATCTTTCTAAGATGCATATTTTAAAAGTTTATTTTTCTTTTCCAACAACCTATTCAAGCTAAACCTATATTATAAATAAAAACATATTGATTTTCTTCGATTTTTAGAGTCTAAAATTAAACCACTAATATTTACGTGAGAATAGATTAAAACTCTTAACCACCTTGGCAGCTTTGATTGTTGATATTTTTTATAATAAGTGTCTTCTGTATGTTTCAGATAGTTTTTATTTTGATAAATGCAACTTTTACATAGTTTATTCCAATGTCACTTGTTTGTCCTGTCTCAGTATTGTTGATTTTCATTTACAAAGTCATTTATTGTGTTTATCAATTTGCCTGAAAATAAATAGTTGTACAACGTTTTAATGCAATTGTTAAGTTTATACATAGTGGCGGGCTCAGAGTTTTTTTCTATGTGCGGTGATATAGGGGTTTAACACTAATTTTAAGAGAGGCAATTGAGATTTTCACATACGAATAACACTAAAAAAACAACTGATGTCCTCGTTCTTTATAAGGCGGGTGTGCCCGTGCATCTATGTAGAATACTCGAGTAAGCCATAAAATTCATAAAGATAATCGGGTCAATATACACAATAAGCGTGTTTACTAGTTTGATACTGTATGATATATACGATATTAAGCCAAAGTCATTATCATTAATGCTAATTAAAGCTGATATTTGATATGAAGAAGTTGTAATGTGGAAAATTGACGATCTTAGATTAAATGCTCGCTTTATTTTTGGTCGAGATACAATACAACTCATGGATATCTCAAGACTTGGACAATTTCCGTTTACTAGGCTAGGTCCCACTTTTGTCCTTTCATGCTCCTTTTCAGACTGAAGTGTGTATTGCGATTCTTTTTTATTCATTACCAAACAAACACGTACATCCATTCCTTATTTATAAGTTTTTGTAATTTTTTTTACATGAATAATTTGAACTTATATTATTAATTGGTTTAAAATTTTATATTAATACAGTTGGGAATATTATGTCCTGATATAAATGAAATTTATATAAACTTAAAAAATCCATGAATATATATATGATGAAAAGAAATCAAGACATTTTATACACTGATTGGTTGAAACAACTTTAAACAAATGCACATATGCTATTTTTAAAAGTGATGTGATAGTCTTTGTCACTTTTTCTCATTTAAAAAAAAAAAATCGTTACCAACAAAAATTATATCTAGCGTACGTAATGGTATCTTAGTATTTTTTTTTAAATGGTTCCCCTCTACTGAGGTCGAATGTTCAAGTGTGGTTTAGATTGTGGAGTAGAATTATGAGTAGACAAATGTGTGTGTGAGCTGTTATTCTAAAAAATATATGATATTTAACTAGAATATTTAATGGTGACTAAATATAGAATATAATAATTTAATGTTTTAGTGAGATTGCTATCCAAATATTTAAGTTACTTTTAAAATCAACTTTAATGCATTTATTAATATTGAATAATTTAGTTGTACAAAGTGTAAATTGAGTATGGGACTAATTGTTATTAATGGTTTGTGATTTTATTGTTATGGTTAAAAATAAACGTTATTGCATTTATTAATACTTTCTTAATTGTTAATGTTAATTTAATTGTTCAATGAGTAAATTGAAAAGTGGGTCTTGACCACCTTTTTCCTCTTCTTTTTTCTCACTCACTCTCAAGTACCATTCACAACAAAGAGGGCAAAAAAGTTGTCACATCATAACTATTTTCGTATTTTAATAACAAATATCCAAATAAATAAACTATAGTTTAAATATAAAATTTAATGAACCTTTGATTTTAAATTGATGTTTTTTTTATATATATTTACAATTAAATAAACTAACTTTGAATGTTTTATAAACCGTATTTACAGAAATTTCACAAGGATCTTCCACCCACAAAGGTATTCGCATACGGTAAATCGAAGCGAACCGCAACCATTCCCGGTCCTACAATCGAAGCTGTCCACGGTGTCAGCACCCACGTGAGGTGGCAAAATCGCCTCCCTTCGAAACACATCCTCCCGTGGGACCACACCATCCCAACAGCCATCCCCCGTAACAACAAAGGTGTACCATAAGTGGTACACCTTCACGGGGGAATTGACGAACCAGAAAGCGATGGAAACTCACACGCATGGTTCACCGCTAGATTCGAAGAAGTTGGGCCCCACTGGACCAAAAAAACATATCACTACCACAACCAACAACAACCCGGAAACTTATATTATCATGACCACGCCATGGGGTTAACTAGAGTCAACCTTCTGGCAGGCTTGCTTGGGTCCTATATTATCCGTGACCCCAATGTGGAAGCCCCGCTGGGGCTTCCATGTGGGGACGAATTTGATAGGCCCTTGGTGGTATTTGATCGTAGTTTTCGAACAAATGGGTCCATCTACATGGACCCCATCGGAAACAACCCAGAGATACACCCGCAGTGGCAACCAGAGTATTTCGGTGACGTTATTGTCGTTAACGGCAAAGCGTGGCCGTACATGAACGTTCGCCGCAGAAAATACCGGTTTCGTATCATTAATGCCAGTAACGCCTGGTTTTTTAAATTCTTTTTCGGCAACGGTCTACGGTTTTTCCACGTGGGATCTGACTCCGTCTATAATGAAGAGTCGGTATTGGTGAAGGAGATACTTGTGGGCCCATCTGAAATAGCTGACGTGGTCGTTGACTTTTCAAAGTCAACGACAAATTTAGCTATTTTACACAATGGTGCGGCGTACCCTTACCCCGGTGGAGATCCGGTCAACGAGAGTAATGGTAAAGCCATGAAGTTCATCATCAGCCGCCACCGTGAGTTTGACTCGTCGCGGGTCCCGCAAAAGTTGTTAAAATACTCGACACCGAGTTTATCAGAAGTGTTGAAAACTCGTTACATTGCTATGTATGAATACACGAGTCCAGCCGATGAGCCGATTCATTTGTATATAAACGGGAAGTCGTATGAGGAACCGGTTACCGAGAAACCCAAGGTGGGGTCCACGGAGATTTGGAATGTGATTAATCTAAGGGAGGATAATCACCCTTTGCATATTCATCTTGGGCTCTTTAAAGTTTTGGATCAAACAAATATAGATGAGTTTAGAGACTGTATGAATAAATATAATAATGCTGAAAAATGCCAAATTGAAAAATATGCTCGTGGTGCAAAGTTGAGTGTGGAACCGTATGAGAAAGGATGGAAGAATGTGTATAAGATGCAACCCGGATACGTCACGAAGATTATCGTGAAGTTCGCTTATATACATACAAACGCATCATACCCCTTTGATGCAACCGCGGAGCCGGGATATGTATACCATTGTCATGTAAGTGTGTCAATTAGATGATGGTAATTGGTTTTGTTTCATGTTATTTTGTTATTTATTGAATCTTTTTTTTTTTTTTTTGCTGTTGCAGATTTTGGATCATGAAGATAATGTGATGATGAGGCCCTTAAAAATGGTGAAATGAATGAACAAAATAGTTTGGGGTTTTAAAGAAGGTTATGTTGTGTTTTAGTTTTACAAATGTGGGCGACATAATCATAATAAGCAAAATATAATGTTGATAACTAAAGAGTTGCGTGTATTACTTGTAACATATGATTTATGTTATGATCTAGTCAAGTACGCTAGATTAATTATAAACATGCATTCAAACTTTTCTAAACACGTTCAAGATTAATCATAGACGAATGCCAAAAAAAATTTTGAAAGAATTGTGCGATTTGGTCTAATGTGGCCTTATTGTTCTGATTTGGGTTTGATGTGAGCCGACTAGGCCCAACTATCGTTTAATGGGACTGATTATCTAAAAATTCATTTGCCTCAGGGCATCTATTGATTAATTCCTGTCTAGGCCCGATTTTAACAACGTTACACATGCATATATTTTATAAAAATGTTACACGGTCCAACATGAAATGTGATATTGACCAAACCCACACCGTGTCCTATGTAGGCTTTGACCCTGCCCGAACCCGACCATTATATATTTGGCCCGATTCAGTTAATTTAGTTAAGTCCCAAGTTAAGGTGCACAAAAAACCCGAACTCGGAACCAGACCCGAAACAAAAACCTGAAACCGATTTTTTTATACCTGGTTTTTTATACCCGACCCTACCCGTAAAGTACGGATTGGGTATGCAATTCGGTACGGATAGGCCCGATTTTAACAACAACTAGGATTAGGATCCCGCGCTCCGCTGCGGGACCGTTAAATTGACAAAGAAAACATAACTTAAGACGTTAAACCATTAAATTGTTGCTAGTCGAAGCGAAGTTAGTTTGTATCAAGTTAAGACGTCGAAACTAAACAAAAGAATAAATCCGCCATTGCCAAAATACAACAAACTATCATATGTAGAACCAAAAAAACCGGTACGTTACAGTTGCGAACCAACTCAAACTCGGTTAGTATCAGCGGTGCCAACACAAATTCGTAAACATGATCTAGTAAGCCAAAAAAAAAAAATTTAAAGGCGAGGTATTTAACGTTGAAACATAGATATAAAATCATGCAACGATGGAATATTTTTATATCATGAAAAAAGTTTCGGTCATTGTAAAGACGGACTATAAAAAATATGAAAACAAAGTCTAAAACAATCGTTTAACCGATAAATAAAACATGTAAAACTGACCATTGTCCAAATTTAGTGTTTAAAAATATAGTTTGATATATATTTTAATTAGTTAAAAGTTAAAAGTAAAATTAAGAAAATAAAAACCATTATTATTATTATTATTATTATTATTATTTATGAAATTGTCTAGTGATTTATTTGTTATAATAATTAATAAAATATTTAAAAATTGAATAGTAAATTGAATACTTAATTTGTGACTATGATTCAATCCTCTTTTTAATATATATACTAGTATTTCGAACTCGCGCTATGCAGCGGGAGTTCAGCGCGGTATCTCGTGGTACAAATGTATTTGTTTATCTACTTTATACCGATATTTGACACACCCATAAATAGAATAACAATCATGAAGTTTGTATAAATAAGCAAAAAGTTAGAGAAGGTTTATACATATCCATGGCGTTCATAAATCTAAAAGATATCACTAATTACAATCAATCAACTACCTAATGCGAACCCAAATTTGGATGCTTTGTTAATGACAATACTCATTATAGTCATGAATTTTCTTTACCAGCAAACATCAAAACCAACTCACTTTCCATTTATACAAACAAAGAGCCATATTTATGATAAAAACAGTAATTAAGTACCTTTTTACATATGAACTTGTTCATACCTACACCCATCCTCATAGTTATACCTCTTTATTAATAAATGAGGGATTATGTTTTGTAATATAACCTGAAAACAAATCCAGGTATTGACAATACAATTTAATGATAATGATGTTTGCAAATTCAGGTAACCAAACTACTATTTATTCATGGTTGTAAACTGCAATTTTCTTATTGTTGTATACCTCTTCCCATCATCATTCTTTTGCGCATAAACCATGTTTGACTGCAATTGCTATTTCAAAGTTTTATTTATATTAGCCGTTAACCCAACAATAGTTCCACAACAGCAGTTACAACAAAGTAGTAGTGGTACTAATCAAGAGTTGCAGCAGAAAACATATTAGTATTGTTGCAGTAGCAACCTATTCTTCATATATATACCACACTAAATAGAAAGATAGATCCAAACATATGATAAATAATACAAAAAAATAAATAAGAAATTAATAGTTGTTCATATTTGGTTTCTCAATAACTCAAATAGAGCTTTTCTAATAACTGCAGCATTTCATACAAAAGACCTCGTTTAATAATCCACAATATGAAACCCTAGATATAAAGTGGTTTCTCCAAACAACAAAAATTAAGATACGTAATTTGGTATAAACAAACAAATTATGAGCATACACCATGTATATGTGTGTTGAAAGGTAAATAGAACATTTGAGATTACCTTGTCCGGTCGTTATACAGTATAAACATTAAACAGGAAATAGTGCGGACGTTGGTAAGATGAAATGGCTTTCCTTCGTCGTCTCACAATCTGTTCCCCTTTCTCTCTATCGAAACCAGGCAGATGGCGGTGTTAAATAAAGGAAGTGTGACATTCGTGACAAAACGATGTATATTATATTCACTATGTAGCAAGTAAACGATAAATCGGTTAATTCGTAGTGCTTAAACGAGTAACCGACCGATACTAATTATGACCCGTATACATACTGAGGGGTCATATACGAGTTATAGATATATTATAGAGGCTAACATATTGATATTTAGGCCCCAGTACGTTTAAAACTCTTTAAACGAAAAAGGTTTCGTTTATCGATACGCTATAAGCTTAAACGCAATCGTTAATATCAAAACGAGCATTGTAGCATCCGTTAAGCCGAAAAATATTTATAAAACACTTATATGACATGTTCTAAGCAATCCGTGAAAATATTTTGGAATTTTACAACGAGTCAGTACGTTTTTCTTATTTTACAAAAAGAAGCTGAAAAACACTCATTTTCGCTTTGGTTTTCGCACTCGAACTAGTTTTCTTACGAAAAACCAAACCCGAACTAAATTTTGGACCGACGTTTGCGTATGGCACGAACACCGAGGAACCATTGGGCCAAATAGGAGGCACAATGGGCCCTTAATGTTTCCGGTCGCAACTTGGGGGGGGGGGGCTTTTGATTAGCTTGTTAAATAAGCTAAGGAAAAAGATATTTTCTCATTCCAAACACCAACCAACTCAATATCCAGCTGATCATCTTCATTTCTTGTCCAAAACCCTAAAGGTAAACATTAAATTCATGAAGATTTCAAGCTTGTTTAGTAAAATTTAAACATAGAAAATTAGTTCTTGATTAGTATTAAACATGTTTAACCATCCAAAAACCATAAAAATCAAGTAAAATCATGTATCGATGTTAAACATGTCTACAAAGCAGAAACATATTGATTTTTGGTCAAAAACACGGATTAGAACATGAATACATCGTTTTTACGGTTTGAAAGTTCGGTTTGATACCAAAACAGAAACCCTAGTTAACAAGGTTGTTCAATGGATGATTTATGCTTGGTTTGATGTTATATGATATGTAGATACACTGAGTTTGCAACCCGAGACCCGGAAAGTCGTTTAACCTAGCAAAACTCATCGAAAACCGACAAGGTAAACCCGTAACACTCGTTTAAGGTCTGTTTAGTATTAGATTATGACGTACTCTTTTTTAGATTGTAAAAATTTGCATGGACATTAGGGATCATATAAATGAGTCCCTGTTCAAATTTGGTAATTTTTCGATAAACGGAGAATATTTGGTGAATTTATTTCCGTTTATGAGCGTTTATTTGGGAAAAATAGCTAAACATATTGAAAAATTATGAAATTTGGTTTTGGAGGTTAATATGTGATTTTAAGATCACTGGTAAAGTTTGGGGATCATTGGAAATGCCTAAGTATGGTTTGTGCAATTATGATTTAACCGAATTTTAACTGCCGAAAAACGCACAAAAAGGCATTTTGTCAAAAGATTTAGGTTCTGGAGATTTTGCAGGGGCTATGTAATAACATTGAGGCAATTTTTAAAAATTATCGGATTTTTCGGAGGTCGTTTGATATAAACGGGCCATTTATTACACGATTATAACCTATTAAATGAATTTTTATAAATAAATAATTAATCATAAAATTTCTGAAAATATTTTTATAAAATTCTCCATATTTTAATGTATTTTTACAAAAATTTACATATAATTACATTTTTAGTTATGATTAATCAAAGATTTAAATTATTATTGTTTTAACGAAACCGGCAGTTTGATGTTTAACGGACTGACTGGTACGTCAAAATATCAAAAGTGGTCAAATATTGTATTTTTGGATGAAATTGATAAAAACAAACTTTTTACGAGAATTTCGGACAATTCGGGTGGATTGTACGCGTCTTGTATAATCAAACCCGTGTGAAAGCGGAAACAAACCTTGCGATCAATCCAGATACCAAAACCTTAAAATTCTTTTATAAATTAAATCATTTTATCAATCAATATGTTTACTTAAATTTTTATGATCTTACCTATTCTCGAAACGCGTAAACGATCAACTTGGCTAGGCTCGGAAAACGGTGAAACTGAGCCAATCTGATTTTAAGTATTTCACAGTATACAACGTCACAATCTAAGACTATGGTCATGTTTTGGGCCTAACAGCTATAACCATACTAGTTATACAGCCCAATTTGGTTTAAACACTGTACTAGTATTAACAGTACGATACCGATTATAGGATACGAGTTATAATCGAGGCATAACACTTATTGACGTATATTACCTGCTCGAACTACAGTAAGGTGAGTTTCACGACCCCACTTTCTAAACTGTTTTACGAACTTTTGGGGTGGAAAGCATGTTTGCATATACTTATATACTTAAAAACGTGTGATGATGTGAATTATCTAAGTACTAACACTTGAAAGTCCCCACAAACACAAGTGATTAACTTCGTGCCGGTGACGTGTGGATAGTACTATCGGTTTGACAAACCCAACTGACAGGGCCGGTGGGGTATGCCGGAACGTGTTAACCCAGTTGCACATTGTCATTTAAACTTATTACATACTGCTATGTGGTGTTAGACATAGTACATACTTGGGGCAAAGTGGCTGTTAAATGCCAACGGGAGTGCATGGGCAGGGGTGGCCATGTGTTTTAACTCGTTTCGGTTTCACTTGTGGCTTAGTATAATACATCATACACATACATGTATACATTCACACTGTAAACTTTACAAACTCGTATACTGATTTCGTTGATACTCGTGAAACTTGAAACTCACCAACTAGACGTAGTTGACCCGTTTTAACATGCTTTTCAGGTAAGCCGAAGTTGGAATGATTTGCTTACGTGCTTGGTGTTAGAAGGAAAGTTGAATAGCTGTGAATAGATGCAAATACGTAGTAATGAATAAGAAGCCCGTGAACTGGTTATGTGATTTTCATCTAGTTTGTAAACTTAGTACCTACCAATGTAATATGATGTAAATTAGTTTGTTGAATTTCTTTATAAACAATGTGGTTGATACCAGTGTTATCTGTTACATTCCCGTATTACGCTTTCGCAACTACCTAGTCGGGGTGTTACAGGAAGACAATACTAATTTGTCTTTCATAATTCCGTCTCCGTTGATCCGAGTGATTGACGGTGTAGCAGACAATGTATTAGTAAGGGAAAGTGAGAAATTTGTACCTTTGGTACTGTAGCAATCAATTGCTCCACCGCCGAGAAAGAGATGTGATGAATACAGATGGACAGGGGAAAAGTAAAAAACTAAAAAGAAATGACAAAGAATGTTGTTAACCAGGTAACTCAAGCTAAAAAAGTTGTATATAAAGTCCACAATAAATTATACAGTAACATTGTGAGGGAAAGTAGATCTGTCTTTTAACATATATAATAATTAATGTTACATAGATATAAAATGTTACATGGTCCAACCTGAAATGTGATATTGACCAAACCCACACCGGGTCCTATGTAGGCTTTGACCCTGCCTGAACCCGATCATTATTTATTTGGCCCGATTCAATTAATTTAGTTAAGCCCCAAGTTACTTAAAATCCATACAATCTTACTATGTAAATCAGGGTCAATTTGATCAGGTTGTTAATAGCTCCCTTCCATTAGCTAGACCACAGCCCAATTACATTTTATATATTTTAGCCTATTTAGCCATTAGTTAATATTAGCCCTATTTAACCCGAATACCCACTTATGCTGAATTTTGGTCGGCCCAATTTAAGTCAAAATAACCCATTTGGGCTATTCGGTTCACCCGGATGGCCGGATGGAGTTAGTAACCCATTTAAGTTATTTCAACTCGAGTTTGTATTAGTCACCTCAATTTAAATTACTAAACCTAGTTAATTAACGGATGTAGTTATATAAATCCTATCCTTTGTTCATTTTAGAAACCCGTTACATATTTAACATATGTATTTCGAATGCATACTTATATACACATGTAATTAAACCAACCTATAGAGGTAGGGTACCAAAAGACCCAAATACCCTTATGGAATACCCGCGGGTCAATCAGAAGTCCCTCAAAAGGCACCCGCGGGACATACGAATCATCCGCACAAATCATCTGAGGAAGAAATACCCTCATAGCACATGCGGAAGCATCCTGGCACCCTCAAAAGTCATCCGCAAGAAGGAATACCCTTCCGCGTAAATGACCACGAGGCAATGCCCCGGGAAAGCTGTTATCAACTAACTACCTTCTAGAAGATCTTTCAAAGATGCTTTCTTGAGCAATACGTGATCACTCAGCCAATTAGCTAGTGACACGTGACAAGGCCGTTATAACAGTGCACATGGCCAATGTTACCCCATTAACCAATAATAGAGCGACACGTGTCCAGGTTGTTATACATGCACATGCAACGTATAAGCTAAACCTATCATATAAGGACACACGTCCAGACGGTTATGAGGCATCTTCTAAAGGGACAGCTGGCCCAATAACTTCCCTACACCCTTCGGCTATAAATACCCTCTCAATCATCATGAGGTATTCATTCACTCCCACTGTACTCTCTCAATTTACTTAAGTACTTTACTCTCGTCAGAACTGTACTTATTCTCACTCCGGAGGGTGGTTACGGGAAGAACCCCCCTCTTGTCCTTCCCGTAACGAGCTCACGGTGTATGTTTTGCAGGTTCACGTCACTGGACTTTGGGCAGTTGTGTTCATATCGTATTAGTTGTTAACCATATTCTACCCTGTAGACTCATTGAATCCAGGACCCGTAATTGGGGATCGGATCTGTGTTTCTTCATTGGCGTCATCCGTGTCTTTGTTAGAACAACAGAAAAACTTTTTCTCCTCGTTTTCTTTACGATATGAATCAATTACCTAAAGGGCCGACGGAGAATCAATCACAACCTTCACAAGATCTCAACATTGAATCACGTGAAGGAGCAACATCCGTTTTTGTTAGAATCACAAACTCTGCTCCGCGAACTGATGCCGTGAACCCTGGAGGTTTTACCTTAGGTGGTTCAGCGGTTAGGGGGCACTTCACTCCATTAGCAAATACTACTCCTGTAGATGTTGGAAATGTTGCTACACCAACTACTGACCTGGGACACGTCACAGCCCCAGGAGGTTCTAACTTGAGGAATCTAGAACAAATTACAAGATAAGTCCACCGAACTCAGTCGGAGTTAGGTTTGGAAGAAGATTCTGGTGATTCTAACCAAAGAAGAGCTCATCTTCATAGCTTCAGAACCGAAGGACTTTTGTCTCCGGATGAATGGCTTCGTGTTTAACAAGATAGTTTGAAAACGGAATACGAACGTCGGGTCCGGAATGAACGATTTCATGGTCGTACCCTGACATATGATGAGCTCCCCAGGAGATCTATCTCTCCTCCCATAAGGGGAAGCCACATCCAATATAGTCTGCCACCATAATAGAACGTAGGAGAGATCCGGAGGTTACGTCATCGTCCCCGTATAGATATGCGGGTATCATCCTATGAGGATGAA
Organism: Bidens hawaiensis; assembly: GCF_021521415.1. Classification (NCBI taxonomy): domain Eukaryota; kingdom Viridiplantae; phylum Streptophyta; class Magnoliopsida; order Asterales; family Asteraceae; genus Bidens; species Bidens hawaiensis. Next base: position 108,761 of record NW_027492510.1, read on the forward strand.
TTGGACGGATACGACTCAACTTATAACTCGGAAGGTAGTTACTACAGCGGAGATAGTCGCTTCCCTACATACGGAGGAACTAGCTATCCGCGCCCAGTTGTTCGCCATGCAGAGTATCATAGCAATGCTGAGTATGATTTTTCCAAACCATATCGCCTGGAATCTTTCGCAGAGAAATCAAAAATTTATTTCGAGCATCGCGACAGCTCCATTCCCGGTTAATGCAAAGATTCCAACATCCTTTGGAACATATAATGGAATGACTGATCCTGGTGATCATCTGTTAAGATTCGAAGCAGTTGGAGGAGTCAGTGGTTGGACTCTTCCATATTGGTGTCACATGTTCGTACTAACATTCACCGGGGCGGCGCGGGAATGGTTTGAGAAATTGCCATGTGGAAAGATTACAAGTTGGAAAGACTTTGTAGCAAAATTCTCTCAGCACTTTAGTCAACAAAAGAAACATACTCGTGACCCTTCGGAAATACTAGATGTTACAAGGCGAAATAATGAGTCTATTGAAGACTTCATTACTCGTTTTACCAACGAGAGCCTTAACATCGGAGGAGTAAGCGAAGATATGCTACGGGGAGCATTCTGTAAGAACGTCCATAGTGATGCCTTAATCCGTACTCTCACAGGAAGAGATGGAATGCCCGAGTCATGGGACGAAATCATGAAGGCGTCAAAGTTGTTTGCAAGAACTGAGAAAAATCTAAGTTCCAGTAGTCAAAAGCAATCACCGAGGATTGAGTTTCAAACTCCAAGACCGAACAAGCAGGCTAAGGGACCAATATGGTCAAGACTTCAGCCAAGTGCGGAAACATCTAAGCCTTTTGATGCAAGGTCTTTGATCGGTAACAAAGGTAAACGTAATTTTTCAGCTCGTTCCCCTAACAGTTGGACCCAGTTATCAAAGACCCCCTCAGAAATTCTCACCACGGAGAATTTGACTTTCCGGAAGCCTCAACCAATACCACGAAAGTCATTCCTTGATAATAATAAACACTGCTCATATCATAATGATATTGGGCACAACACGAATGAATGTGTGGCCCTCATAAATGAAATTGAAGCAACTGTTAAAAATGGTAAATTCGAACATTTGGTTAAGGGAGTACGAGCAGGGACTGGCAAACCTCCCGCGAAATATAGCCAAGGCCCAACTAAAAGGCAAGTCAAAGATCTGAATGTCCACATGATTCAGGGGAGACATTCGGGTAAAGGAAAACGGAGAGACTATTCAGACGAAGAATGGAAGAACGAGCCCGTGATTTTTCCTCGGATCAAAGGGGGTCTGTGTAGCAAAAACCCGCTAATAATTACTGCTGAATTTGGTCATTACCGGTCAAAATATGTGTTCTTTGACACATGCAGCACGTCCGACATTATGTACGAACAGTGTTTCGAACAATTGGATAAAGAGGACAAAGAAAGTTTACAACCAATTCATGCTCCTGTTTCTGGTTTCGGGGGAGAGATAATGCATCCGCGCGGTGTCATTATTTTCCCGGTCACACTAAGAGACGGAGTACGTTCAAGAACAGAAGAAGTTGAATTTTTGGTCCTACCAGCAACTTCTAAACATGACATTATTTTGGGACGGGAGGCGATCGGAGACTTCAATGCCCATCCTTCCACAGCCCATGGGGCAGTAGGAGTTCCAAATCGCACTGGTGTGGCGATAATTCATGTAAACCGACATTGTTTTGCAACCGAGAGTTTAAGACCAAGCAAGGTCCCAAGACAGGCTCAGAGGACCGAACCTGAGAAATGAGTTTTGAATAAGAAGTTTCCGGACCAGATAATTACAATAGGACCCGCTATCTCGGAGATAGTGAGAACCTTTCTAAAGCAATTATTGACCAAGAACATTGACGTTTTCGCATGGCAGCCCGCGGACATGACTGGTGTCCCGCGGAGCATTTCAGAACACAAGTTAAAGGTAAATCTGTTGATCAACCCAATTGTGCAAAAGAAACGGAAGATGGGTCCGGAACAAACGAAAGCCATGAATGAGTAAGTGCAAGATCTTCTTCACGCTGGAATTATACAAGAAATTAAGTACCAAACGTGGGTGGCAAACCCAGTAATTGTTCCGAAAAGCAACGGAACGTGGAGAATGTGCATAGATTATAAAGATCTAAACAAAGCATGTCTGAAAGAATGTTACCCACTTCCGGAGATCGACTTAAAGGTGGATGTTATGGCCCCTTTCAAATTCAAGTGCTTCCTCGATGCTTACAAAGGGTATCACCAGATTCATATGGCAACTGGTGATGCGGGCAAGACAGCGTTCCGCACTGACCAAGGAACATTCTGTTACAAAATGATGTCTTTCGGGTTAAAGAATGTGGGCGCTACATACCAACGATTGATGGATCAGGCCTTCAAGGGTCAGATAAGTCGAAATCTCGAAGTTTATATGGATGATTTAGTGATAAAAAGCATCGAAGAATACCAAATGTTGAGGGACATAGAGGAAACTTTTGAAACTTTAAGAAGTATCAATATGAAGCTAAATCCAGCAAAATGTTCCTTCGAGATGGAGGAAGGAAAGTTCCTCGGGGTAATCGTTACGGGCACGGGTTTCAAAGCTAACCCGGACAAGGTCCAAGCAATAGCCCGTATGCCGTCTCCCGCTTCCCTCAAGCAAGTTCAAACACTTAACGGGAGATTGGTGGCATTAAACAGGTTTCTGGCAAACCACGCTGCTAAATCTTATCCGTTCATTTCAACATTAAGGAACTGCCTCAAAAAAGCACAATTCAGGTGGACTCCGAAAGCCGAACAAGCATTTCAGGAAGTCAAGAAGTGTTTAATGGAATTGCCCACATTAACGGCTCCTCACGCGGGTGAACCATTAACACTATATTTGTTGGCATCCGACATTGCTGTGGGGGTTGTCCTATTGACAGATAGGAAAAATATCCAAATTCCAATCAATTACATTAGTAGAACACTGTCGGACCCTGAAACAAGATATTCGATGTTGGAAAAATTGGTGTTGGCACTGGTTTATGCCGCCAGACGGCTCCGTAAAATATTTTCAGGGTCACCCTATCAACGTGTTAACCGGATACAAACTCAAGAATTGTTGAGTAAACCTGAATTATCCGGTCGACTGGCAAAATGGGCCATCGAATTGGGTGAATACTCGATCAAGTATAAGCCAAGACCAACAATCAAAGGGCAAGTGCTGGAGGACTTCGTAACAGAAGTCCCGCAGCACAAAGAACAAGAATGTTTGATCGAACAACAACCCCAAGCACCTCCGGAACAAGGACAAGTCTGGTCACTGTTCACGGACGGAGCTTCAAGCAGCGAAGGTTCAGGTGCCGGCTTAAGGCTAGTCAATCATGAGGGGCATGAATTTACATACGCCATTAAATTGGACTTTAAAAGTACCAACAATGAGGCGGAATATGAAGCCTTCTTGGCAGGATGTGGATAGCGAAAAAGCTTGGGGTGAAACATTTGGAAGCACGGGTGGATTCTATGCTAATTGCAGGATAAATAAACGGAACATATGTCACACCCGGCCCTGAGCGGCGGAAACAGCCGGGCGCGCACGAGTGGGGATTGATAATTAAGCACGGGCCATTGCAAAACATTCAAAGATTTTTATTGCGCATGAGAAGTTTAGTACAAACACATTACATTGTTCAAAGATTACAAAAAGAAACATCCAAGTATAAAACTGAAGATTTCCTCGCCATATCCCCTTGCGCGGCGGGTAACCGTGCGCATCGAGGGGATAAAACCAAAATCTTCCAAAAAGCTTGTTTTAGATGTTCAGCGTGTGGTGCTCTAAGTGTGACTCCATGCGCTACCTAGTTATCTCCTGAAAGACACGTAAAAACATTTGAATCAGTATAAACTGAGTGAGTTCACAAGTTTTAGTAACTTGATAAAATCATTCTGAAACATTTCTGGCAACCTCATTAACATCTGCTTGGTAAAATCGTATTAACACATAATTCTGACAATATTCTGATAAAAATCGTTCCGCGGGTTACGCGTGAACAAATTCTGGATACGGTGCTCGTCTATGTAAGTGGCGCAGCCACTACGAGCTAAAATAACGTAAAACCGTCCCGCGAGTTACGCGCAGACGTTTCTGGAAAACTATGCTCGTCTATGCAAAGAGGCATTGCCCCTACGAGCTAAGGATGCTGTCCCGCGGGTTACGCGCGAACAATTCTGAGAAACTGTGCTCGTCCATGCAAAGAGGCATTGCCCCTACGAGCTAAGGATACTGTCCCGCGGGTTACGCGCAGACGTTGTGCCGGAAAACAAGGCGCTCGTCCATGCAAAGAGGCGCGACCCCTACGAGCGGGCTCAACCCCATAGTACTGCCCCATGCCAGGCACTCGTCCATGCAAAGAGGTGCGACCCCTACGAGTGGGCGGATCAAACCAGCAGTCCCTACCCTTAGAGTTCCAATGGTAAAGTGATCACTTACTCGAGTTCTAGCGCACATACATTGAAAACCTTAGATAACCGTTTGCATTGCTCATCATAACTTAAACACATAATCGCTTGCATAGCTTGTAAGTATACCATGATAAAACATTATTTAAGTACGTGTCCCTCGCCCCGAAAGCAGTTTAAAAACAGTGAAAACAGTGAAAATAGGGGCTGTGAGACTCACCTGTGGTTCTTGTTAAGGGATTAATCGAGATTCGGGTTTTCTTGGTGTTGGCCTCGGAATCGAAGGTCTAGAATACGATTAAATAACAAGTATATATATTAAGATCAAGAATAGGAGAATATAAGGGTTGGATAGTAGGTCTCAAGGTTATATTTTCGGCTTACCTAGTAACAGGATCGGAGCTGGAAACAACGGATGCTTGGGAAAGGATTAGTGCAAGTTTGTAGTTCTTTGAAGTGTGTTTTGGGTGATAATTTAGGCTACAAATTTATAGGCAAACTCAAGGGAACACAATCCCTTGCTTTAGGGGATTGAAATCTTTTCATATCTAAATGTAATGATGATAAAGTATGGAAGTTATTATTATTTACTTAAGAGTGGAGTGGTGGATAAAAGATTTTGATTTGATTTGGACAGAACATGCAGGTCTGGGGTTGGTGAGAATAGGGTGGCTGACAGTTGACTTTTCATGTTACAGTGTGCTTTTTCAGGTACTTTTGTCAGTGTACAGTAAAAAGTGGAAAATCTCTGAAACACGCTACTGTTTCCGTTCGGGCGGGAGTAATCTCCTTAACTGGAGAATAGGCCAAGTGTTCTGCGCGTATAACTTGGTGCGCATAGCTTTCTGCGTATAGGACATGTCTTTGCTGCGGGTAGGTGCGTAACCTTCTCGCAGTTAGGGACATTTGAGTTTCATTTGTAGATTCTCCAGGTGGTCTTGGTATTTCAACATAGTGATCAGTCATGTTGAAGTCAATTCCATCTTGGAGCTTCAGACAAACTAGCTCTCAACGTTCCCGCCATGCGGGTAGGTTAGTTCCCTTCCGCACGCGCATAAACGATGTAGGATGCACCCGCCTTAGCATCATGCGGGATGGTCAACCCATAGACAACATAAAGTTTAAGTTACATGAAAACATAAAGCCAAATCATTCACGCATGGCGCATATAACATATGCTCACGCTGGTTCTTAACATGGTGCGCTCGCGCAGGTTGCACATAACAACTGCACGCGCTGACTAACATGGCGCGCTCGCGCAGGGCGCACATAACAAATGCACGCGCTTAATATTTACAATCACCTAATTATTAGGTTGATTACTTAGCTTATGGGTTTGGGAAATTACCGGTTGTCACAACATATGAAGCCAAAAACGATGTCATTGCTTCTTATTTGTCACCAGCAAAAGTCTTGATACGCTAATTCCCCTCTTTCAATGTCGTTCACATTAAGAGGAGTGAGAACAAATAGGCGGACGCTCTTAGCAAGTTAGCTTCAACGAATTTTGAGCATTTTGCCAAAGATATTCGTGTTGACGTTCTAGATCATTCATCCGTTCCACAAAATCAAGTTCTGGTAATTCAAACCGACGTTGAATCTTGGATGACGCCCATCAAAGCGTACTTATCTTCCGGAGCACTTTCTGCAGGAAAGGCCGAGGCTCGGAAGATTAAGCACAAAGCTTTGAATTACCAGTAGACTGATGGTATCTTATACCGGAGATCATTCCTTGGTCCATTGTTACGTTGTGTAGACGCAAAAGATGCAAATTATTTGATCCGAGAAATTCATGAAGGCATTTGCGGGTTACACGCAGGACCAAGAATGACAGTTGCAAAGATCATGAACGCAGGGACTATTGGCCCGGCATGCATTTAGACGATGTGCAAGAAATCAGAAAGTGTGATTCATGCCAGCTTCATGCCCCCAACACCATACGTCCAAAGAAGTAACTGATTCCAGTTACATCTGCCTGGCCGTTCCAAAAATGGGCTATTGATATTATGGGACCTCACCCCGAAGCCCCGGGACGAGTCAAATTCCTGATAGTGGCCATTGATTACTTCACCAAATGGGTAGAATCCAAACCGGTTGCATCAATCACAGCTTCGAGCGTGAAAATATTCCTGTGGGAATTCATTATTTGCCGGTTCGGTCTCCCGCAGGAATTGGTCAGTGACAATGAGACCCAATTCGCTGACAGCGGACTGCAAGAATGGTTGAAAGAACTTCAAGTCATTCAAATATTCACGTCCGTGGCACATCCGCAATCGAATGGTCAGGTCGAAAGAACCAACTGAACTATCAAGGAGGGGATCAAGGCAAGGCAGGGACTAAACGAACGGGTTAGGTGGATGAATTGCCTCATGTACTATGGGTCTTCCGCACCCAAAAGAACTCCAGTAATTTGGAGACACCCTTTAGCCTAACCTATGGCACGGAAGCCATGATCCTCGTAGAGATCGGGATTCCATCCGCGAGAGTTCTGCTAATTGATGACAACGATCACGAACTCAGGATGAATCTAGATCTATTGGAAGAAAGAAGAGAACTAGCATTGATTCGCGAGCACAATTATAAGAGACAGCTTAAGAAATATTACAACTCGCGAGTCCAAAATTGTAAGTTCGATGCGGGAGACTTTGTCTTCCTCAATAACGAGACTTCTGGTCAGGAGCCTCCGGGCAAGTTAGCCCCAACTTGGGAAGGACCTTATAAAATTAAACAAGTACTATCCAAAGGCGCCTATAAGTTTGAAAAGTTGGATGGGATGGAAATCCCTCGAACATGGAACGCAGCACAGTTAAAGAAATGCTATATATAGCAGTTTTATTTATTTTTCGGCCTGCGTGCCCACATAGACTGGCAAGTTATGCAATTTCTTTTATTGTAAGAAGGCCTATGCCCAATATATGAGAATGCCCAGTTAATTCCATGTTATTTTATTAAGTTGTAATCTTTTATTGACAAAACCGAAGTTCCGGATAGGCACTTATATTATAGTACATAAGACAATGTGCACCGGAAGAAACGCAAAGACTTTTTATTATTGATCAAAAGAGATTACAAAACAGGAAGAAAGATTTACAAAGGAAAGTACATATACATCTACGGGGCGACATTTTCATCTTCCGCAGTATCTTCGGCTTCCTCATATTCTTCCTCCTCCTCAAGATCCAGCAGTTCCTTTAATTGCTCCATGGCATCGTCCTTATCCGCGAGCTCTGATATATGGTCAGAAAGGGAAAATTTTAAGGTGTCAAACTCTTTAGTTTTCTCAAGAAGGATAGCAGCAGTGTCCTTGCTGGTCAGAACGTACTCCTCCGGAACTTTGCCCTCAGAACAAAACTTATATCCTTCCTCAAAACCCATCTGTCGGCCTGCTTGCTCGGAAGCACGGAGGAGCACCGCAACACAATTTCCAAGATCATCACTATTTCAAACGTCATTGATAACCTATTAAGTCAAATAACCACGCGTAAGTACAAATAAACAAATTATGTTAATAACAAACTTGGTACCTTGGGAATCGCTGTCGACAGAAGCCATTTCTTATCCGCCTGAGACCTGATAAGATCCATCTTATGTTCAACACACTCCAAGGCTTGGTCTCGACTCTTAGAGTTAAGGTCAGACAAGCGCATGTCCTTGGCTGCTGAGTCAGCTTGAAGGGTCTTTATCAGCTCAGCTTGGTCATCCAGTTGTTTCTGGAGAGCAGCCTTAGCTTCCTCAGCAGCAAGTTGTTCGGCTTTCGCCGCCTCCATGGCCCGACGGCTATCTTTGGCGTCAGTTAACGCCTTAAGGGCTTCTTTCTTGGCGTAGAGAAAGTTTCGCTCGGTTTCCTCTAGCTCTTCATTCATGGACAACAAATCACGATGTATCTCCTGATTGGTGGAAACAGTGTTCGCCATATGATAAGAGTTGGATTCTAAGAGTTCCCGGCGGATGCGACGGCGTTGCCTTTCCTTCTCTGCATGAGGAAGACTTTCGTCGAGATATTCTTGGCAAACGTCCGCATCATTCAACACTGAGTTCCGGCGCAACGACCAGCGAGGTCTATGTGTAGCAGTATCTTCCTCCACCTGAGATGAGGAAGCTTGCCCCCCATAGTGAAAAACACTAACCCCACCTTGATCCCAGAAGAAATGCTCTGGATGAGGCGGGGATGTGGGAAGTTGATCAGATTCACCAACCTCTTTCTCCTTGATAGGGGAATTATCCGACAAGTCGATCAGATCTGGAACAGTGTTTAGCGGAGAGGTTGGAGGAGTCGGACGACGTGAATCCTTCAAGCCTAAAAATTCCAAAAAGAAAAAACTTACTAAGTTCCCAAGAAGTAACGAGTTCAATTATAATCATAAGGGCTCAAGGCTTACCCTTAGAAACGTCTCGGGCGGCAAGCTCTCGAAGACGAGCTCACAGGTCTGGGACTTCAACCTGATTCTTCTTCTTCTTTTTCTTCTTCTTGGGCGCGGCATCGGAAGCCTGTGCTTTCCGCTTTCCAGCAGCCTTCGAAGCACCTGCTTCTGTAACCTGAGGTTCACCCTCAACGGATTGAGGACCACCTTCCTCACCTGCTGAGGGATCGGCGGTGGCCTTCGAATCTTGCTTGCGGGTCAAACCTACAGCCGAAGGTGAAGGGTTAGTAGCACCAACTGATAATCCTCCTTCACAAAGTGATGATTCCTCACTAGATGAAAGAAGTACTACCACCCCGCTCGAAGTAGCAGCGGTTATAGGTCGAGGTTGAAGAATACCTTCACACTTCGTGACAAACTCCTCACCTTGTGCGAACAACACCTCGGAGACAAGATGCTCCGGAGTTAGAGTAGTGGAAAAAACGAAGTTACTCCGCGTACGTTCCAAAAACGGTACGTCATGCTGAGTAATAGGACGGCGAACCATCATGCCTCCCATCTTGTCCACAAGAGTGGAAAGGATCGTACCTTCACCTGCAGTCAAAGAACGTTAAAGAAAATAAACTAAGAACCCGGAAAGTTATAAGTAAGAACTTACTTCCATCAGAATTCTCATAATAAGGTTCCAAAGTGGGAAACGGCCATAAACGACTCATCTTGGCGTGCACCATGGCCCCCTCGTGAATCGGGCGCATGGGTGTCGGAGTCTTTGTTAAAGTAAGAAACCAGGTACGACCCTCGTGTTCGGAAGCACGGACTTCCGGTAGTTTATCTTCCGGCTTCCGATGAACCATGGCAAACGGGATAACATCTTCCCGGATCCTGCGGGTTCTTAGTATGGCAAGGGATCTATTGGTTTTGAGTGGCTCCGCAGTATCCATGGCCGGTGGTGGCAAAACTGTACCAGCCTTCACGATAAGTCATCTTATATAGTACGGCAAACATGCTGACGGAAGGATCATAGTTGTGTGCTTGGCAGCAGAACTCAAAGTATCGAATTCTTAGCATCCCAAAAGGATGAATCTGGGATAAATGAATCCCATACGCCGTCAAAACCAATTGCACGAACTTGGTCACGGGCAATCGGAAGTTCCCGGTGGTGAAATGATCCAAATAAACGGCCATCTTCTTCGGCGGGGCGCCATTGCGATGGCCCCTTTCGACGGACGTTCGGCTTCCCACTCCGGAGGAAAGCCATATACGTTTTTAATATCGTCAAAGTCTTTCTCCTTGATCTCGCATCCAACTTCATCAATAGCAGGGGGATTTTTCTTCTGGGCAGCCATTCTGTATATGGAAATAGATGTAAGAAGGCAAAAGTTCTCTGATAAAATTGAGGAGAAAATATGCAAGTGATAAGAATGGATTGAAGACATCAAAGCCTATTTATACTCATCGCAATTAATGCGACCATCTGACTGACAGAAGAAAGAGAAAACGCGGGCCACAGGATGACTGACACGTCATGCGGGAGATTCAAAAAAAGTGCGTACAGACTGTCAAACAGGCGTTCAACACATCTTGTCAGCCATTCCCTAAAAATTCTCTCTCCTCCACGTCACCAGTACTATCTATTCAACTTGCACAAGTTCAAAATTTAAAGAGAAGATATTTCGCAATGATATTATCAACACATAGAGTTTCTTTTCATTAATATTCAAAATAGTGATTACAAAAAACTTAAAAAGAAAATCACAAGTCCAAGTTTTTACGCCTACACCTATCCTATGGGTTCTGTGGCGTCGTGTCTTCCGGAACATTCTGGGCCGCATCTTCCGCCTTGTCATCATCAGACTTATCATCATCAGACTTATCGTCATCAGATTCGTCATCGTCAGATTCATCATCAATGTATACTCGCAACTACTTCACGCCATCTTCAGACAAGGCAAACTCTGGAAGCATATGTTGCAGCGGAAAGGTCAGACCATCATATTCTTGGACCCGCATGCCAAGTTCTTGCTCCGCGTCAAATCCGTAAAGGGGATGCTTCTCAATAGGTTGTCCGGACCTGGCGAACGCCAACCCTTCGTTGAAACCTTTCACTCGGCCAACCCCTTCAGAAGCGGTCGTCAAGTTCACAAAACAGTCAGTAAGCTCTGTACTTCTCTTAATATGACGGATGACCTATAAACGAAGTTTGTTAAACATCATAAAAGAAAGTAGACAAAAGTTAAGCAGTATCCAAGAGAAACTTACTGAATCAAGACCACGGTTGAGGAAGTATTGCCTCTCCCGCTCAGCGCGTTCCGCCCTGCCACGAAGTTCTTGCAATTCGGTGGAGGCGCGGTCGCCAGCTTCAGTCTGAGATTGCAAAAGGGAGTCGTATGCAGACTGCATTTTGACAATAGTCTTGTCTTTCATTTCAGATTATTCCCCTTGCAATCTTAAAGCTTCCTCGAGTTCTTGGATCCGGGCGTTCTGTTGAGACACTTCATCCTGCGCCTTCGCCAATTCGTCCTTTTTCCTTTGAGTTTCAGCTCGGGAAGCTTCAAGGGTGGCATTAGACCTCTCGCATGCCTCTTTCCACCGCTTAGCAGCATCAGCATTTCGCTCTTTTTCCTTCTTGAGTGCAGCATCGGTATCAATCTGTTTCCACCTAGCTGCACTCGCTGCTTTACGGTGCTCTTCGGCTTCCTTCTCCGCAACCTTCAAGGCCTCGGAAGCCGCACCAAGCTTCCCGCCCATTGTTCGCCACTCCCGCAAGATTTCCTGACTACTGGCTAAGCTGTTAGTCAAGGAAATAGCCAGATCAGTATGCAGTTCCTGGCGGGAGCGAGTTCGTTGATATGCCATTTCGGCAGGCGGCATACAGTGCTCAACGAAACCCATACAGGTCTTGGGATTAGAAACCCGAGACCCGTTGACAATGTCCCAAGACGGGACGAACAAATCATAGTCTCTCCCCAACTGAACGTTCTCAAAGTACTGAGAACTGGAAGTCCCAAGACGAACATGAGAGGAGGAAGACTGTTGAGGCCCGCCTTGCGAGGAACCCCCTCCAGCCTCATGGACAGATGGCCCAAAAAAGAAATCATATTCCCCGCCCGATGCAAAGGGCGAGGAAGTAGGATTGAATTGAGGACTGGATTGTGGAGGAGGATCATCAACCCTGAAGCCTTCGGCAGTGACTTCAAGGTTATCATGGTGAGAACCAGTGGCATCCCCATCTTGAAAAAGATAATCTAATGACCCGGTAGTCATTGGTTGAACGTTAGACCCCTCCACAGTCGTTTCAACATGGAGGGGTAACAGGCTTGACCGCCTCCTTCTCCGGAGGAGGCGACGGTTGCTTTTCAACATTTGGTGTCGGCGTTGACAGCTTACCAAATGTGCGTCCTTTAGCAATGGACGGATCTGCGTAAGAACACCATAGTCAGATCTCATTACTATGGTTGACAAAAATTAACAAGCAAGAACTCACCAGTCACCGTCCCTAATCGCTCTGCATGGTTGGGTGGTAGTGGTTTCCTTGGACGATGTGTCCGGCGTTTCTTCGTTTTTGGCCCCTTCTCGGCGTCCGCAGTGCTAGTACCCGCGTCACTCGCCTGCGATACATGGAGAGACCTCTTCCGGTAAAGTTCTGCCAACAAATGTGAGACAGATGATACTTCAGAAGCATCATCTGAGCTTTCCCCCTCAAGGAGGGCAGAATCATCACTTAGAATGACAATCATCCCGTCGGAGGTCAGCGCATTAAGAGGAGGAGGGTTTAGAATGTACGCACCTGTTTCAAAGATAGCCTCCGACACAATTGGTTCGGCACGCACTTTGACAGGAAAGAGGAAATATTATGCAGTCCTCTCAAGGATAGGCGCATCCTTTACGTCACGGATTGCCTTACCCACACAGCCCTTGCCATCATCTAGGGCGTTCAACATTGATCCAAAACCTGAAAACAAGTGCAAACGTTAGCAATAAATACTCAAACATGGAAGAGTAAAAGAGCAAGATATTTAAACTTACGGCCAATTAGCTAGGGACACGTGACAAGGCCATTATAACCGTGCACATGGCCAATGCTACCCCATTAACCAATAATAGAGCGACACGTGACCAGGTTGTTATACATGCACATGCAACGTATAAGCTAAACCTATCATATAAGGACACGCGTCTAGACGGTTATGAGGCATCTTTTAAAGGGACAGCTGGCCCAATCACTTCCCTACACCCTTCGGCTATAAATACTCTCTCAATCATCATGAGGTATTCATTCACTCCCATTGTACTCTCTCAATTTACTTAAGTACTTTACTCTCGTCAGAACTATACTTATTCTCACTCCGGAGGGTGGTTACGGGAAGACCCCCCTCTTGTCCTTCCCGTAACGAGCTCACGGTGTCTGTTTTGCAGGTTCACGTCACTGGACTTTGGGCAGTTGTGTTCATATCGTATTAGTTGTTAACCATATTCTACCATGTAGACTCATTGGATCCAGGACCCATAATTGGAGATCGGATCTGTGTTTCTTCACAACCAATACATGATTAGATCCTTCCCTAGTCTTTTGTGTTGTATCCACACAAGCATTCCTACCGATTGAAATTTTGAACCACACATGCATTCCTACCGATTGATACCGACTAAGTTTTTGAACCGATACCGAATGAATTGTGGCCGCATCACACTCGGAATCCTATTTGTTTGTTTATTGATTTATATTTTATATTCTTATTGAATAGTGTCTAACGAGTGAATTACATATCTTTTTTCAAATAAGTGCTGAGTATCAAAACTTATTAGCTATTATTAAAACACGTATCTAGTATAACAAGTTAAAACCGCTAATGGCATCAAACAACACAAATGCCACCGACAATGTAATCCAATTTAAGGTCACAACATACGCAAAATACGTAGTGGTGTTAATTTTTCAAATATCTAACCACAGAGTAATGATAATACGTAAAAACTAGTTGTCACCTCAACTAGTTTTTACGTATGATTGTATTATCTAGGGATGAGCAAAATCGGTACTGGTATCGTATATCGAAATCGGTACCGATTCGGTACCGTACCGAATCGGTACCAAAGTTTTAAGTTTCGGGATCGGTACGGTACCGGTATTTCCCGACTTTTTACCCTCGGTACCGGTACTATCCCGGTACCGGTACTGAACCGAATATTTCGGTACCAGTATCGGTACCAAGAATTTCTAATTTTCGGGATTGCTCATCCCTAGTATTATCATACGTAAAAAAAGCAACCATTGGACAATCTTAATATCACGACCTTGCAGCTTATACTTTTTACCCACACACCAAATTTATAACCGAGTTCATCTTTGTCTTTCACCAATGATCTTGGACTTCTTAATAAAACTTAGGTGGGCTTTATAATCAACCAATGAAAGTTCATCGTAGCTTGAACCCCACTAAAAAAATTATACACATCGGTTCAGTTCGGCCCCAAAATTATGTAAGTATATTTTTAACGAGTTTTTCTTAGAAAACGTTTCTATCAACTTCACGTTACAAGCTATTTAAACAATGTGTTGACTTATTCTACAAAGGTCAACAAAAATAAGTAATGTGAGAATGCATAATAAATTGATATGTGTCAAGTAAGGACCAAATGAAAATGGATATAAAAGTAATAGTACACATTTTCTCTATTCACATGCAAGTCACATATTAATTGCTCCATTATTTTTAAACGTCTTAACTTTTACTTATGATATTTTAAAAAAAAAATAAAATTCATCATAATAACAAGCGTTTTTTTATCTTTAATATGAGCATGATTTTGTTATATAAAAATAAAAAAAATTTACGCCATTGTATCTTTTTGCTTACCATTGTGTCATTCTGTTTGTCAATGTATTTTTTTCGTCATCGTGTCTTTCAACTGATCATTGTGTTTTTTAAAAATATATTAATAACACAGTTGTGTAATAATACAGTAAAAAATACCAACAAATTATCTAATACATAAAACACAATAATGAATACATATTACATAATAACCTGAAACATAAAACACAATAATGAATACATATATAACACAATGGCCTCAAAGGTAAGACACAATGGTAAGTACATATAACGCAATGACTTGAAACGTAAAACACAATGGAATCTACATATTACACAATGATTTGAACGTAATACACAATGAACATAATACTATTTTTCTCAACTTAAGTGAATGTTGAGAACAATTACTAAAACACAATGATAAGTAGAAAGACAAATATTTAGCATAAAGACACAATGACGAACAAAAAGACACAAAGATGTAATCTTTGTTTTAATTTTTATTTTTAATATGAATATCAATTGTAAAACACAATAACCAAAATCTATAACACAATGCATGGAAAAACTCAATTAAAAAACACAATGGACAACCAAATAACACAATACAAGAAACCCACTAACTTTTTTTTATTTTTATATAACAATATGATATTCATATTAAAGATAAAAAACGATTATTATTATGATAAAAAAATATCTAAAAAATGTCGTATGGAAAAAATATAGGCGTTTTTAAATGATTGAGGAAAGCGATTATAATTGCTTGTTGGAAAATTGAAAAGCAAGAAATGAAACGGTGTTTGAAGGTAACGAGGTTAAAGTGGAAGAGATAAGTGGAGACATTAAAGTCTTTGGTTTTCTTTAGTTTAAGTATATGTCAAAGCATGGCTCGAGAGAATGGTCAAATTGGTGTAAATTCATTTTCATGTAATTTCTTTCTTTTAAGGTTGCTTCCAGGTTGTGGAGGCAGTCGTGGGTGTGGTTTTCTTGGCTGGTTTTGATTATTTGTCAAAGTTCATAGTTTGAAAAAAATTTATGTTGTGCCATACCCTTTAAATTTAAACAATATAGTGAATATACAACATATATTTGTTTTTTCGGTGTTCCCTTTGCGTAAAATTTAGCTCTTTGAATGAAATTCGAGTTATCTTTTTCTTTATTTAATATATAATATTATATTAAAAAGTATAGATAAAGTTACACTTGAAGATAATTGTCGAAAGCCGGAGAACAAATGAAAATGACCATTTCGTCTTCATGTTGCAATTGGCAACTTGCCCTAAACGATGAGGATCAACTTGCTCAACATATCAATATGTCGAATGGAAATTAATACGAAATTGAAACATTTAATAATAATAATAATAATTCTGCACGAATAATATTACGTTCTAAAAATGAAATGCTCAAATCATAATAATGAACGTACATACATAAAAAATTATTTTTTAAGTGAGCGGAGTGTTTCAAATACCAAAATACGACACATGTGTTTAAGAGTAAGGTAGCGTTTGGTATGCAGTAGTCATAGAGTGAATGGAATGATTCATTGCTTGAGAATGAAAAATATGGTGTTTGGATGTTTCTATGAAGTCCCTAATAAACTGACATTTTATTCAAAAAAAAAAAAAAACTCCTTCCCACCTCCATTCTTTTTTTTTCATTTCATCCTCATTCATCATACTTTCTTAACAACATCACCACCTAACAACATCAACCACCACTAGTACCATAGCCACCACCACCTGCCGACACCTTCGTCGTATCCACCACCACCACCTCCGACGCCACCACCACCACCACCGTCGTCGCCACCACCACCACCACCACCTTACCACTAGCGCTACCACCGCCACCACGCCGCCGCCACCATTGTCAACCTAACCACCACTACCATTTCCACCGTAACCACCGCAACCATTGTCACCGTCGCCGCCTGACTATCACCGCCACCACCACCTGACCTCAACCACCGTCGCCACCACCCTACCATCGCCATCACTACCAATGCTACCATCGCTTGACCACCGCCACCACCACCTGACCTCAACCACCACCACCAAAACCACCACCCTTGACGCCTGACCGCCACTACCACCACCGTCGCCACCACCCTTTTTTTTTGTAAAATAACTTACTCTGAGAAAAAAGTGTTTTTATTATTTATATTTCATTCCTATAATTTTTTTGGATACCAAATAACATTAACTAATGATTCATTTCATTCCCATAGGTTAACCAAACAAGACAAATGAATGGTAATGATCAATTTCATTCCCTTGTTCATTCCATTCATTCTCCCATTCTATTCCCCCTTCATTCTATTACCTCCAACCAAACATACACAGTGTATTTAAGAACGCGGAGCGTTTCATTGGTTGTCAAAAAGATTGTTCATACGTCATACCTAGACAACTTAGACTCATCATTTATGATAGGTGTATGTTATAACGAGTTTAGATGAACCATTTGTCACACATTGCATCAGCATTAGAAAACCTCAATCTTCAAATGAAGTAATATTATACACAAATTAAATATAAAGTAAGTGTAACTCTACTTTTATGTTATAATTCTTGAAAAGTAAGTATATCAAAGTTATTTGAATTTAAAGTTGTAAGAAGAAAAAAATTAGCATTTTTTCTCATGTCTTTCTTTTTATTTTTTCACTTTATTTGCCTCAGCCTCAATCTTAGCCATCAAAATAGTGAGATTAACATCTAGTCACTTCTATTCAAGACCGGTTCACAATCATACTAACAAAATTGATTGAATTAATCAATTAGACACCAAAAACACTATAGATCAGGATTTCTAGTAGTTATTATTTGGTTGAAAACAATGAATAAACACAAGAAAACACAAAGAATATCTTTTAAACTACTCTTAATTATCATTTGTCGAATATTACAAAATGTTGGAACCAAATAATATCAACCTAGAACAAAGTCTACATTATATCCTAGAAATTAATTACAAAATCATAAAAACAATAATTGAGTGGTTCTCCAATTTCACTCAATTACGCGATCTTTGTGTCAATTGTTCTTGATCTATATCAATAACCTTCCTTATATGCCACCACAGACGCCATTTAATGATTCCTCGAAAGAGACTTGTAACTCCTTTGAACTGACTTTGAAAACACATCATCGGTGGATGGTTTATATTCGATTTGAACTTTATGGTCAACGGTAAGACACCATCAATGGTAACTAAAATCTTAGTAGCAAGTTGGTATAGTAACAATATGGTCTTAGTAGGAAGTTAGGAACCTAGCTCCATTGTAACTTCATCTCGATCGAATACTAATTGGTTGTGTCTCGTCAGTAGTAATTGAACATCAATAGTATCTCATTAGTGGTAACCAAGCTCGACTCCCCCCCCCTCACCCACACACACAGTTGTAACTTTACCCATATAGTAGCAAGTTGTCACCCGTAACAACTTGTTACATCAACTTTACTTCACAACTCTCATCAATAAGAATCATTCAAACCCGTTTGTAATTATGTTTTCAAGACAAGCAATAGCAACTCATTATACACATCGGTAGCTACTCGACAATGGTTAACTCTCGCGATGATAACTACCAATAAGCAATCCCTTCGACACCAACTCTAAGATCGCTAACAACTCATCAATAACATCTAACTTATAGTTTCGGAATCACCAGTTCAAAAACATGCACACCAAACACTCCACATCTCATGTAAAAACCAGTTTTTATTTAATTTAAATCCTATGTACACAACCAGTTATGTATTTACTATTTAAAGATATCATGCTCAATTAAATTTTATAAAATTGAACCTGAA
The DNA here is from genome assembly GCF_021521415.1 of Bidens hawaiensis. NCBI lineage: Eukaryota > Viridiplantae > Streptophyta > Magnoliopsida > Asterales > Asteraceae > Bidens > Bidens hawaiensis. The sequence goes on from NW_027492510.1 coordinate 127,196, forward strand.
ACCTCCATATGCTACTTTTAAAGTTTTATTTTAAAAAATGCTGTTTTTTAGAAAACTTTATCTTTAAAAAGTATAAGAGGCAAATTAATTATTCCAATAACAATAATAATAATAATAATAATAATAATAATAATAATAGTTAAGAGATATGTTTTATATGCAATAAGACTAGCAACCAACAAACTAATATTCTCTAGTTCATAATACAACTGTCTTCTCTTCTCCCCTCTTTCCTTTCACCAGAAACACGCTTCAACTTTCAATCATTCATCACAACAACACATTTCTCATTATTATTATTAATATCATATTCTATAAACCCTAGCTAGCTAGCTCTCAGTTCATCTCAATTACTCCATGGCCGGAGACAATTCCACCACCGCCATTGTGGCCGGAATCCAGTCTCTTCTCCGGCTAGTCCGAGACGTTGCTCGGAGATCCGCCACCGGATTCACCGGAGCCTTCAAAAAGGACTGTACGGACCTCTGCAGAAGAGTGGCCTTGCTGTCGCATTTGCTGGAAGAAATTAGAGATTATGAAGGTGATTTGAGGCCGTTGGATTTATCCGCTTCGACTTCTTCGGCTTTGTCTTCGTTCTGTGAGCTCACGGAGGCGCTTAAGGCTGCGAAACGGTTGATTCTGTTTGCAGGAAGCTTCGATCACAGTATTATTGTTACGGTAATTAAATGCGTTTTAGATTTAGGCTGCTGGTGAATCATCTGAATCTAGAACACTGCATTTATTAACTACTCAAACTGAATGTTGCATTTTTGGAATTGAGTGTGTCAGACGGAATATATTAGCTACCTAGGGTTTATTGTTATATAATTACCATAATTATAATTTAATTAGGCACCGCACACGATAAGACACGAACACCATACGATTAATAATCATGTCATTTTTTCCAAACACGAGCACGCACATGACACGGCCTAATATTGCTTCTCGAGTATTGTCTAAAGTTGAAGGCACTAAGGCTAAGGTTACGTAAAACTATGTAGGTCATATATTTTATTTATTTATTTATTTTATAAAAAATTAAAATGTATAAACAATTCATTAACAGGTGTTTAACCTGTTTAGACACGAATTTAAACAGGTCTTAAACGTGTTGACCTGTATAAGACACGAAACCTGTAAAGCCCTAACCCAAATTTGTTTAACTCCATGTCGTTTTGTGTCGTGTTACCAGGTCAGTGTCAAAAATTGCCTTCCCGTAGGTGTGATATTTAATTATTGTTGTTATCTTTATTGTACTACAATAAAGAGATTATTTATTATCGCATCGAGTTTTCATTAGTATTCTTCATGTATTAATTAATTAAAGGATGGATCAGCCGAGCAAATCGCATTCCAATTCCAGTGCGTTACTTTGAAGTTGGAAAAGGCATTATCCAGCTTGCCGTATGATCATTTTGACATATCAGAAGAAGTAAAAGAACAAGTAAGACATGCAATCATACAAATACAAGCATGATTGTGTATGCATATGCTTATCGAGTTATTGACTAGGTGTTTTATTTTTGATACATCTGATTTTATAGGTTGATCTAGTGAGAATTCAGTTAAAGCGAGCCCTAGGACGATATGGTGGATCACAAGATTTGATCATGTTATCTAGCAACTTATCCGATTCACTGGCGAAAGAGTCTGATTCTGGTCATCCTATCAACCATAATCACCATGAAGTTGAATCAAAAGAGGGAAATGTTTCGAATGAAAGTGTTTTAATTGATTCAGATGAACTTAGTGATGAACCTGCAACTGCTTCATCTGATGCATCATGTCTGTTAAAACCTACTGATGATGTAAACAGCATTGAGGAGAATAAGAAGCCCGTGATTCCAGATGACTTCCTTTGCCCGATTTCACTAGAGCTTATCAAAGATCCTGTTATTGTGTCCACAGGACAGGTATGTTGGTTACAGTATCATTATTATTACTGTTATTGCTGCTATGTATTGAAATGTTTATATTATTTTGCAGACTTATGAGAGATCATACATACAAAGATGGATTAATAGTGGGAATACAACATGCCCAAAAACTCAGCAAAAACTTCAAAAACTCACACTTACTCCCAACTATGTTTTAAAAAGTTTAATCACTCAGTGGTGTACACTTCACAATGTTGACCACCCAACTTTAATAACAAAGTCAATATTGAAAAATATTGACAAAGCATATATTGATGCAGTTGAAACAGTTGTTCATAATCTCACAAGCCAATCTATTGAAGAACAAAGAGTAGCTGTTGCTGCAATAAGAAGTTTATCTAAAAGAAGCACGGATAACCGAATACTCATTGCTGAAGCGGGAGCCATTCCAATTCTTGTTGGTTTATTATCTTCTGAAGATGATATTACACAACAGCAAGCGGTTACTTCAATTCTCAACCTCTCGATATATGAAAACAATCGGGAACTTATCATGCTTGCAAATGCGGTACCTTCAATTGTGCAAGTTCTTCAAACAGGAATTATGGAAACAAGAGAAAATGCAGCTGCTACCCTTTTTAGTTTATCACTTGCTGATGAAAACAAGATAATAATCGGTGCATCGGGTGCAATTCCATTATTGGTTCAACTTCTTGAAAATGGAAGTAAAAGAGGGAAAAACGATGCTGCAACGGCTTTATTTAACTTGTGTATTTATCAAGGGAATAAAGGAAGGGCGGTTCGAGCAGGAATTGTTTCTGTGCTGGTCAACATGTTGACTGATTCGGGTGGTTCAATGGCTGATGAAGCTTTGACTATTCTTTCAATTCTTGCTAGTTATCAAGAAGCTAAAGCTGCTATGTTAAGTGCTTGCATTATTCCTAATTTGGTTCAACATATGACAGCTGGCAATTCAAGAAACAAAGAAAATGCTATTTCGATTTTGCTTTCGTTGTGTAAAAGAGATTATGAGAATCTCGGGCTTATAAGCAGGCTCGGGGTTTTGGCACCTTTAATGGAGCTTGCTAATAATGGTACCGAACGGGCTAAACGGAAGGCTAATATGTTATTGGGGTATCTTCAAAGGTCTCAACAACAATTTCAACATGTTGATGAGTGATGACTAACATTTTCTGGTAATTGGTTTATCATTATTGTTGATTATTGATTTTTATTTATACACAATTTTTTTGGTTTATGAAGAAAAACAGAGAGCTGAAGCAACTTCTTGTGCTTTCTTTGTGTTTTCTTCTTGGTTTATAGTCTTCTGCAAATTCATTTGATTTGATTTTGTTTTTTGTATTGTTTGTTTTACATTTGAGATAACGCTTGTATTTCTTTAAAGATACATTTATACCAAATATTCAAATTTTTATACACTTGATTGGCTTTATTATACATTTCTTATATGATGTATGCTATGCTTGTCTAATGCAGTAATGCCTGCATAATGATTATTGCAATCTTTTTTATTCTGTCTTTGTTAATAAATTATTGCAAGGGGTTTATATCAGTAAACTAGGGGTGTGATATTTTACAAAGGGATGTCATCTTCATACACCACCCCCATGGTTTATACGGCTCGTATAGGCCTGTATGAGTCGTATAGGACACGCATGACTGACAAGTGTACGGAGGGAACAAGAAAACAGCTTTTTGCAGCATATACGACCCGTATAGATACGGGTTGTATAGAGCTTCAACAACTCGTATAGAGCCTTACATAACATAAAACCTATAAGACTCGTATAGCGTCTATACGACTGTATGGAATCTTTTTCAGAACACGTCATAATGCACTTTGATTGATTGTTACACGTAGGTATACAAGCCATATAGCCCTATACGACCCGTATAGGTAGACTTTTCAGATTTCTAAGCTTAAAACATGAAAGATTTGTGTGATGGTTTTTAAGATTGTGTTGAAAGCAGTTTGATTGAATGTAATATTGGGATTTAAGCTTAAAATGTCTATATTTCAAAAGCTAACACCCCATATATACAAGGCCGGCCCAATAGTATACCTAAGTGAAGCTAGGGCTTTAGACCCCAGAAAAAACACAGAAGGCCTCCATCTCCCCAAGGCCGCCCCATAACGAGGGGTCTTATGGGCCAAGTCTGCTATCTGACTTTTAGGCTGCTTACTGAGCAATAATCAGGGATTTAGATTTCCAGGGAAGTGGCAATCCTCTAATTAATATTGCTCTAATTAATCATTCCATTTTCGAATTTGGCATCTGCAAAATTTGCTATTTCTCTTGTGTGATTCTCCCTCTTCTTGCTTTTCCAAATTTGCTAAGGTAAACAATCAATTCTTATGGTTTGCTGATTACATATTGTTAATTGTTATTGACTTATCGTTTGTTAAAAGACTAATTTGTGGGATAGAACACTAGACATTTTCACAAATTGTTAATTGTTTTTGTTTGTTAATCAATTTCATACCGACTTTAATCAATTAAATATGTAGTTTGTTTTTATCATGTTTTTACACAAAGCAATGAAGTGTATTTTGTTCGGATCTGATAAGTCTCTTCGAACTCAATTATGTATTTTTCATTTTTTTTGGACAACAATTTCTATAATTTTATTTACGGCCCGTATAGAGTTATACGAGGCACCAGAAACAAAACTGACACCTTACGACACAAATTGACATGACCCAGGGCCTATATGACTCGTATAGGCCTATACGAGTATACGAGCCGTATAAGCGACTGAGGGTGATGTATGAAGATCGCATGCCCTTACAAATTATTAGGTTTGAGCTTAGTATAAATGGTTTCAGATTAGATTCTGGTCAAACCTATAAACACATTTAGACAAATGGGTTTGGTTTGTCTAGCAGATTGTCTTGTTTAACCATTTTATTTATTAAAACATGTTTTTGTTTGGATTTCTTCTCTTCCAATTTCTAAACTAAAACACATTCAAATTATTTGCTAACTCTTTCAAGAAACTAATAACTAAATCTTAATACATTATCTAATCATTTGCACAATTGATAAAGTGGTCACAATTGATATTAAATCTTAATAATAAAATTATTTTTAAAAATTAAGATTACATATCAATTTATAAATGGATATTTGTGTGTTAGATTGTTAGAAAAGGAAAGAAAACATATGTTAGAAATCTAATTTCTTTTTGCAATTTTACAGGTCAGGTCATGCTCTGTGACTTTATTCCTTGAATTTGTTCTACAGCCAAAGTAGAGAAAATCATATCATTATTATGAAACGTAACACGTGCAGAAGGGTAAAAAACAACTCTCATTTTAAGTTTTTAACTATGACTATGCTCGTTTTGTGCGCCTTCCAACTTCAAGCGCCAGCTCGGTATCAATTTTCAGGGATATGTCAAGTGCTTTTACCGAGTGTGTCAGCGCCCCGCTGCATACATAACACAATAAATCAGAATGCCTTTTATAGAAATAACGTACTTTGGTTTATTATAATCATACTAGTACTTAATAAATTTAAAAGGTTTTACCTGGATATGTATGTCACTCCAGTTTGCCCAATCTTGTGTACCGTATCCAGGGTAACATTTCCAGACGCCTGCAATCCGTTTGGTTATAAAAAGTAATATAATAATTCATAAAAGAAAATTGATGTTTTAGAGTTTTACCTCGGTCTCAAACTTGCCATTAATAATCTCTACAGCTTGTTTAAGCATGGATACATCAATACCTCCATCAGGTTGCGGCACAACCATATTATCCAGCATTATTCTGCTTAACAAAGTTTCGTTTTTGGAAGCGTAATCCAGGACCTCATGTATTTCTTCAAATGTCCTAGTCTCCACCTGTTTAAATAATTACTGAAATTTATTCATCGAGATTTGAAAGTTAAATTCCTAAGTTAGTTAGTTAGTTACCTCAACACCCATCTGATGATTATTTTTCTTTAAATATAAGTCAACAGATTTGAGGGCATTCGAAACACCTCCAGCTACCGAAATATGATTATCTTTTATCATCACCATATCAAATAAACCCATCCTGTGATTTTGGCCTCCGCCTATGAGTACCTATTACAGTAAAAATGCATATTATTAGGAAAAAGGCCTGCACAAAATTATAAGAAGTTAGGGTTTATGTGAAATATAGTATAAAATTGAAACAAGTGAACCACACCGCCCACTTATCCACCAAACGCAAGGCCGGAGCAGTTTTTCTTGTTTCCAAAATGATAGCCGGGTGTACAGCATCTGCCATGGCCTGTAACAAAAAGTTGCTCATTTAAGAAAACCTTTCTAACAAATAATTAAAAAATAGTCAACAAACAGATAATAGTCAACACAACTTAATACTCACACCTTTGTGAGTGTGGCTATGCCACTCATCCTCTGCATAAAATTGAGCGCAACTCTTTCAGCTACAACAATACTGTGTGCCCTTCCTATTAAGTTCATATACGAAACACAAGATCAATATTAATCAGTTTAACTTCATTTTCAAAGAACAGATATAGTTTGAATAACTTGATAATGTCTATTGCTTACCATGCACTTTGCCAAACTTTAATCCTTTAACAACGCTATCTCCATCTTTTTTAAACCATTCCACCTAATTACCATTTTTCAACAGTAAAGAGCTACTAATATTCAGTAAATTCACACAGGTGTATTGTTTGCCAACCAATACCTTTAAGGTAGGATCAACTTCATTAAATACCATCTCAGCAAGTGAAATCCCTGCAACAATTCCATTATCCTTTGCTAGAAAATAAGCTTCAACTTCCATTTCAGTCGGTATGGTGGCCAAACAGGTGACATCCCCTGCATTAACGAGCACAAACTACCGCTAAATGAAACTATGTAACAGTATTCTTGGCAATTATTGAAAAATGAACAAAAAGTCAATAAAAATCAAACCTTTGTCTCCAGCATCTTCCGAAAGGGCTAGCTTAATGACACCCTTCAAATCATAAGTTGGGTGAACAGGAGGCTTCACAATAACTGGCTCAACTGATTTTACATGGTTCATGCTTGTAGTTGCTGTCATTTTAACAATCAGTCTGTTTCTGGTGCAACACCTATATCACCCAAAAAAAAATATAGTTTCATACACACGATAAAAGAGCCTAGCTGATCCGCCCATGAGCTACTCGAGAGACCGGATCAGTAAAAAGCTCGAAACGAGCTGAGCCTTATCGAGCTCGAGCTATGGGAAGATTGTTTACGCTCGTCGAGCCTTAACGAGCATAGTGTATTTTTACATTTGAACTTTTTCGGACTTCTATGTATTAATTTCACACTGCACAACGAAGCTCGAGCCGAGCTTAGGCTTGTTAAGGAATAAGGATTTTCTTAAATATATAAGAATAACGAAAAATGTATGTAAATTATACTATTTTGGGCGTTTTCCTTTTAGCATCAGTGCTGCGCATTTATAAACTAATTTATTTTTAGTCTTCGGTGCCATTACTGTAACGAAGTTAACCAATACAGACTAAATTACCGCAAACGCACATTAGTTAATTAATAAATAATAAACGAGCCGAGTTCAAGCTCAAGCTTTGGTAAGTCAAAAGCAGCCCTAAAAGGCCTAAGCTTACATACAGTACACATACATGATGAAATTATTATATCTACATAGATATATGAATGAAATATTAAGTAGTTGAATAAAATGAAACCTTGAAGAAGCTACAAGTAGACAAGCAGGTGCAACTAATTGCGAGTTACAAATTCCCAACATCTATTGAATATGTAGTAGTAATAATAATACGCAACAAATTAACCTGCAATTCAAATAGTAAAATTGAACTGAATAATTTTCCATAATCAACTAATTAACAAAAACAAAAAAATATATATAACTCACAACTTAATTATGATGCGCTCAATAAAAATAAATGAAGAAGCTTCAAAATCAAGGCAATTTGAAGAACCTTTTTATTCTTTCTTTTTTTTTGCGGGTACCAATTTTTAGGCATGGTGCTTAAAGCTAAAAAGATACAATCTAGCCCTTGTAATATTATGCTTATAGTCCCTACGAGCTGCTCGCGATCTACTCGACCTCCAATCAGTAAACAGCACCAAATGAGCCTGACTTTTTCATGGTCGAGCCTAAAATAAGTCTTATTTAGTTATCGAGCTCAAGCTCAAGCCGAAGCTTGTTTAGGCTTGTCAAACCTTGACTATTTTTAATTTTTATCTTTTTTTGGACTTTATTTTTATAATTTCACACTGTATAGTTGAGCTTTGGTCCGTTTAAGGTACCACATGAGCTCGAGCCAAGATTAAGCTCTTTTAAGTTTTTTCTAGTATATCAATCAATCAATCAATCATACCCAGTAAAATCCCACCGACAGCAGAGCTATAGGTAGGGTCTGGGGAGGGTGGGATGTAGGCACACCGTACCTCTATCCAAAGGAATAAAGAGGTGGCTTCCAGAGAGACCCTCGGCTCTAAGAACATGTGTATGAAGCAAAAAAAAAGGAAATCAAAGTTTAACAGTTATATAAAAAACTACTACTAATTATAATAATATTAATAAAAAGGTCACAGTTTAACCGCAATATAAAAGCTAATAATAATAATAATAAAATATGTAAGGGAAATACCATTATGGTATGTGACCTAAATAAGTTAAGTCTAAGCCCTAAGGTATTCAATTCTCTCTAAAAATCCTTAACTTTAATTCTACTTCTCCACGAATTCCTATCCTCAACCATGTCCTCGGAGAGGTTTAGGTCTATCAAATCATGCATAATCCTCTCATCCCAAGTCAATTTCGGTCGTCCTCTACCCTCCTCCCCTCTATGGTAATGTTTTCTACGGATCTAACAGGATTCGTCGTCTGTCTTCTCTTTACATGTCCAAACCATCTCAATCTCCACTCTCTTATCTTGTCTGCTATGTTCGCCACCCCTAATCTCTCACGAAGCATAACGTTTCTTATTCTGTCTAGCCTTGTGTGCCCACACATCCAACGTAGCATTCTCATTTCTGCTACCTCCATCTTCCGCACTTGTGCCTTCTTGATGGCCCAACAATCTGTTCCATATAGCATTGCAGGTCTAACTGCCACCCTATAGAATTTTCCCTTCAGATTAGTCCGGAAACTCTTGTCGCATAATATACCTGTGGCTGCTTTCCATCTACACCATCCTACCTGAACTCGGTGGGTCACATCACTGTCTAATTCCCCATCGCTCTGAACAAATGATCCTAAATACTTGAACTTCGTTACCTGCGGGACCACCTGCCCTTCAATTGTGATGTGTGCGTCTTCACTGTCGTTTATCTCACCAAAATCACAGTGTAGGTACTCCGTCTTAGATCGGCTAATCTTTAAACCTTTTGTCTCTAAGGTTGTTCACCACTCCTCAAGCCTCATGTTTAGATCTTGTTTTTTCTCAGCAAGTAACACAATATCGTCTGCGAACATCATGCACCACGGGAGAGTCCCCTGAATCGACCTTGACAACTCATCCAAGACTACTGCAAAAAGAAACGGGCTCAACGCTGACCCCTGGTGAAGACCTACCTCTACAGGAAAGAAATCAGTATCCCCCACTGGCGTACGGACACTTGTTTCACTCTTGGTATACATATCCATAATTATCTCTATGTATTTCCTGTGCACTCTTCTACCCTCCAAGCACTCCCAGAGCACCTGTCGTGGCACACTGTCGTAGGCCTTTTCTAGGTCAATAAACACCATATGTAGATCACGCTTCTTCTCCCTATACTTTTCCATTAATCTTCTTATAAGGTGTATTGCCTCTGTGGTGGAACGCCCCGGCATGAAGCCAAATTGGTTGACCGTAACCTGAGTTTCTCGTCTAAGTCTAACCTCAATCACTCTTTCCCATAGCTTCATAGTATGACTTAGTAGTTTGATTCCTCGGTAGTTACCACAACATTGGGCGTCTCCTTTGTTCTTATAGATAGGAACTACAACGCTGCTCCTCCACTGGTCTGGCATCTTACCTGATTTGAGAATACTATTGAACAGAGTAGTTAAGCACATGACTCCTTCCTCCCCCAGACACTTTCACACCTCGATGGATATGTTGTATGGGCCAACCGCCTTAGACCTTCCCATCCTCCTAAGTGCGTCCTTCACCTCTTCTCGTGTGATCCGTCGGCAGTAGCAGTTATTCGATTGTTGTCGATGAAAGTTTGTGTTGTCATGTTCTTCTTGGTAAGCTCTCCCATTGTTAAAAAGATTGTGGAAGTAGGTTTGCCATCTTAGCTTGATGTCCTGCTCCTTGACCAGTACATGCCCATCTGTATCCTTTATGAACTTCACCGGTCCTAGATCTTGCCTTCTACGCTCCCTGGCTTTGGCAATCTTAAACATAGAATGTTCCCCCTCTTTTGTTTCTAGACTTTCATACATCCGTTTAAAGGCCGCCTTCTTTGCTTCCGCCACTGCCTTCTTTGCCTCTATCTTGGCCGTTTTGTAGTTGTCCCTCAAATCCACTCGCTCCTCCTCATTCGTGCACCTCATTAGCTCCCTAAAACATCCTTGTTTGTCCCTTATCTTGTCTTGCACTGCGTCATTCCACCACCAAGACTCCTTATGCCCACTTGACTTTCCTGTTGTGACCCCGAGAGTCTCCTTTGCTACTTGGATGATCTTTGTCTCCATAGCTTCCCATATATGAGTTGAGTCCCCATTTAGTCGAGCCCGCGTATGCAGTATGAGTTTATCCTTAAACAGAAGGAGATTTTCGTCCTTCAAATTTCCCCATCGAATTCTCGGTGTACCTTTCTAGTATATATAAATTAATTAAAAAAACATGTATAATTTAATTAATTAAAAAAACATGTATAATTTAATTAATGATTCGTAAATGAGCAAAGTCCAAGCTTGAAAACACAATTCACGAGCCGGGTTCGAGCTTTAGGAAAAAAGCTTGAAACTTGCTAAACTCGAGCTTTAGTAAGTCATGACGAGTCAAGCTCGAGTACGACTCATTTACAACCCTAGCAATGTTTTTCATTTATTAAGGACATGGATGTCTATTAATTGAAAATGATACTCGAAAAAAAATTTGAACTTTTGAATTAGGTTAATAGCGATTTGAATTTGTTATCTTCAAAATGAATTAAAGTACATTTAGGTTTTCTAGTATCTGAATGTATATAATACATCTCAATCAGCTCATCTTTGGCCCTCAATTGAGTAAATCTCTTACCCTAAACGCCGTATCATAAGTTTGTCTCTCAATGTGTAGATGTTTCAGACCCTAAACAATACTTATAACCCTAGTCATCCCTCTGTGTGCAAACGTTCAAACAACTTTCAAATAAATTGCGGCCGTTGTCGATATGTTTAGAGGAATATTCATATATATCGTATAATTGTATAATATAGTTTACTGAATGAGTATAGAGTATTTCAATTTTTATCTTTCTTTTGATACTTATCTCTTCTCTCTTCTTAATGTGGTTATATAGTTTTTCTCTAAACAAATATGTAGCTAATATGTGTTTATGTTTTCTTACATTTATGATAAAATGCTAGGTTTTTGTCACTTGATCACCTTCTGTCACTTTCGGATGCCTATTTTTATAGTTTGGTTGTGCTACAATTGATCTAACCTAATTTGAAAGACTAGTGATAGCTTTTTAATGTGCCGATATATGAAAAAGTGATTGTTGCCATATTCATTAATGTCAACTTTGTTGTGTTATAACTATATCTTTAATATTATTGTAATTTGTCAACTTTGTATTTTGCTAAAATTTAATGCTTTGTTTTTACCGGTATCGTAACTTTAAGATCTGGATTTGTAACAGATATCGTTTTACTTTTACCCGATTGAAACAAGTCACAAATTAAAAAAAATAAAAATAAAAATAATTTCACTTCTTTTTCCAGGATTGAATCATGTTGCCTCTATTTTAAAAAAGGACCCAACACCAAAGAAAAAAAGAAGAAGAAACTAAATAATCCATTTTGAGAGAGTAACCCAAATTATTGAAATATTGCATAAATTCTATAATGACCATCTAAAGCCGTCGGAAATAGGGCCGTCCCCGAGAATTCATAATAAATCTAAGATATAAACTCAATAACTCAAATATAATTTATATAATTGTGATAAAAATAAACAAAATAAAAGCATCATAGTAAAATGATATCATTTATAAACTTAAACGGGTCTTGAACTTCTCCTAGCATTATTGGAAGCAAAGGTCTCTATCAACTTTTTGTAATCCACACTCTTCTATATATCGTTCTCAATGGCTATAGTGATTTAAGTGTGCTAATGATAATGATACAATTATGATTTAAGTGGGCTAAAGGGTCAGAGTGGTCACATAAGACAAATCACATATAACTAAATATGTAATCAACAATTAAAAAACGATAAAGATACGAATTTAATAACTTCATTTGTACAAATATACAGTTTCTCTAAGTAGTAGGACAACTCAATTTGTTATTATGTGGCAACGTTACAACTTAGTTTATATAAAATTTGGATTTTAAACAACTTTATATAATAAATAATATTAGGGGTGTTCTCGGTCCGATTTTTACGGTTTTTAGGTCAAACCGTAACCAAACCGTTAGTAACAGTTTTTGGTTATCAAAAACCAAAACCGAACCGCTAAGATTCGAAACCGAACCAAACCAAACCGTTACTAGCGGTTTGGTTCCGGTTTGGTTTCACGGTTTTTCTAATCTCTCATTTGCTTGTGAATAAGACTTAAAAAAGGTTGATGTGTTTCGTCAAAACTAGTAGTAATTATAACCAAAAGATATTATCTGATTTGAATATGTTCTTTCGAAACATGAAAAGCATTATAAGTTATAACTAACTATGCTAAAAAAGGCTTTTGTTGTATCAATTTTTTTAACAGGGACTTCGAATGACTCGTAGTCACGTAATATTTACTCATCGGTTTAAATGAGCCGCCTCCTTAGCACTTCAATTAAACCCAACTGCATTTAGTTAATCAAATATGAATATATGATCATCCTAGTTCACTGTATGAACATAAACACAGATAGTTATCTATTACGGTCCGGTCCGATTTTATGGAAGGTTTGCGATATAAACCGCAAACCGAACCGTTCACTACGGTTTAAAACTTTTGAAACCGAACGATCAAAAGTTAACAAAAAAAACCAACCGTGAAACCAAACTGATGACCGGTTTGGGCGTTTTCACGGTTTCAAACCAAACCATAAACACCCCTAATAAATATACAACTTTATTTAGTAAATATAGCTAGAGGGTTTCAAATGTCAATTTGTATATTTTTCTTTCTATTTGTAGTCACCCATTAACAAATTTAATAAATGTGTTTGGGGCTAAAATGAAGACCAGATTTTTGGGGTATAAATTAGGACTTTTGTGTTTTTGTTAAAAAAAAAGGTTATAAGAATTTGCATAGAAGGGGACTAGACCTAATTGAAAAAAAAAAAGCTTTCCCTCTCCACCATTTACATTATATAAATTGACAAAAAAAAATGTCATTTTCGTTCTTGTGGTTTGACAGGTAATGCGAATTTAGTCTAAAAAGTTTTATTTTTTTAATATGAACCATCCATGTTTCTTAATTCTTGCCAATTATATCCAAATCACTTATCCCGTTAAATTTAATCTTAAGTCAAGGGTAGGCATGTATTTTCAATATTTACTTATTATAATACTTATTTCAGTGAACTGCAGTTTTCATCTCTGTGGTTTGTTCAAATATGTGGTTTTAGTCCGGTAGTTTCAAATTTGCATTTTTCTTCCCTATGGTTTCTTTTCACTTGCAATTAAACCCGAATTCACTAATCTCGTTAAATCTGGTCATTAAATCCATCAGTGTGCCCTTCACATGAAGGACATTTTTGTTCCTTCTTATTCTTTTTTGGTCAGACCCTACCATAGCATTGCTATTGGTGGGATATACTGAGTACGATGATGATGATATATTATTCTTTTTTGTCCTTTCCCCAAATACACCCAGCCCCTCACGTGAAGGGACTTGCGAATTAGGACTAAGGTTTATATGGGGAGAAAAACGACAAAAATGGTCGTCACGTGAGTGGCACGCAGATGGGTTAACGACCAGGCTTAACGAGTTTAATAAATTCAGGTTTAATTGCAAGTGAAATGAAACTACAAGGACGAAAATTACAAACTTGAAACTTTTGGACTAAAACCGCAGATTTGGACAAACCATAAGGGCGAATACCGTAGTTCACAGAAATTAGGATAATAAAGAAAGAGTGAAAACACATGTATACCCCTGACTTAACGATAAATTTAACGCGGTTAGTGATTTAGATGTAATTGGCAAGAATGGGGAAACTTGGGATAGTTCATATGAAAAAAAATTAAACTTTTAGGACTAAAATAGTATTATTTGCCAAACCACAATAACGAAAATGACAATTTACTCACTCACACACACACACACACACACACACACACACACACACATATATGCTTAAGTTCATGAGAGAAATGATAGTACTAGCGGGAAATGAATATAGGCCACTAATTTTATTTTAGGTTTTAAAAGCATAAAGATAAATGAAAAAGATATAAATGTAACAATAAATGCACTATCTATTTAATTAATACAACTAATATAACCATAATAAATCTCTCTCTAATTAATATATCTACCTAATTTAACTATAATAATTTAAAAGATAAAAACAATAATTTAGTTTTATAATTTATTTACATCCTCTTTATTTAATCAAACAAAAATACAATTTATTCATATAATACTAGTTCTTTATATTAAAATAACAATTTCTTTCCACTCAATTTATTAACATATATCAACGCGTAATTTTTAACAATAAATATCAAAACATAATAATTTTTTCAATTGATATATCTAGAAAAACTATTGTCATAAATAATAAAAAAATGTCATACCATTGTGTCCATTAAATATAAACAATAAATATACAACCTACACAAAGTTATATAACCAACACTTGTTTTGAGCAATAAAAACGTATAAGACACAAAAAAACATACAACTTACATATTTAATTCGACTTCAACAATTATATATACTACCGAAAGATACACATATCCTACACGTGTGTAGGTTATATGTCTTTCGTGTGTAGGTTATATGTTTTCTTATTCTTAGAACCGGTGTGAGCTATATGTTCTTGTGTAGGTTATATATTTCACATTTAATGCAAACATGTGTAAGATAGTTTTATGTATTATTCATCACAATGTAACTACGTGTTGATGGATATTGATAAGTTGAATTGGAAGAAATTGGTTTCAAATAGAAAGAAATTTTAATGTGTGAATAAATTGTATTTGTATAGGATAAAATTTTCGTGTGTAGGTTATATGTTTTTCGTGTGTAGGTTATTGTTTTCGTATGCGTGTGTATTTTATTGATTATAGATTTTGTGTGTAGGTTATATGTTTTCTTATTCTTAGAACACGTGTAGGATATATGTTTTTGTGTAGGTTGTATCTCTTTTTGTTGATATTTAATGCAAAAACGTGTAAATAGCTTTTTTGTATTATTTATCACAATGTAACTACGTGTTGATGGATAGTAATATATTGAATTGGAAGAAATTGTTTTTGGATAGAAAGAAATTTTAACATATGAATAAATTGTACTTGTGTAAGAGATAAATTCAATAGACGAAAAATAAGTTATAAAAATAAATTAATTCTTAATATTTTTTAATTATAGTAATTTGATTAGTTATATTAATTGAATAGATAACTATTATGGTTTATTAGTTATATTAATTGAAGATAAATAATGCATTATATTATCTTAATTTATCTTTAAGCTTTTAAAACCTAAAATAAAACTAGTGGCTCATATTCATTTCTCGCAGTAATATCAATTCTCTCCTGAACCATCCCATATATATATATATATAGGGTGCAGCTACTATATGCTAATGCCTTAACGTATGGTAGGTACGCGAGACGCTCAAAGGCAAAAACCTAAAACGCTCAGCCAAAAACCTAAAACGCTCAAAAACGGCCTTCGTGAAAAATTGATTGATTAATCATCAAAAACTGTTTTTTTCGGTGAACCAATGATTGATTGGATATGTATTGACGATTCCGAGATGTTTGGATGTGATTTTATGGATCGATTCGTAAATAAATAGATTCGCGTACGTATTGTACGTTAAGGCATTATTGTATTGGATCTTTTCACTATATATATATATATATACAGGGTTTGGATCAAATACAAATGAAATTAACATGCTAAACGTGAGAATCAAGTAGAGTAATTTTATATACAAGTATAGTAATTATCCTAGAGTAATTACATAATTACTCTACTTGTATATATAATTACTTTATTTTATTCTCACGTTTAGCACATTAATTTCATTTTTACGTTAACCTTCCCCTATATATATAAAAGTTTCAGGTCCTTGGGATAAGTGGGCCTTGGGCCGTCGCCCTCCTAGCCCACCTCCCTTGGTTCGGGCCTGGTCGATAAAGACTCGTTTTGAACAAAATCCGTCTTCGCCGACGGGTTTCGTTTGAGCCAATCAAAACCAGCCACGTGTTCCAAATACGTCGACTTTGACAAATTTTGAACCAAGCCCTTTGGCATAGACAACTTTTGAACAAAACTCGTCGTTTTTAAAATTCGTGAAAGACAAAGTTTGCACCAAATCCGTCTTGTGAAAACTTATCTCCCTTAACGCCCACTAACTCTCCACCATTCCTCTTCAAGCTCCTCCGGCGACGCATGTGACCGACCACCTGCAACTTCCACGAAGACCAAAAACATTGAGTGTGGTGCCTCTGAGTTCTGAATATGAGGTTATGTGTGTTTCAACCAGTTCGGTTACGTCAGATCCGTATAAAACATTGAGTATACGTCCTGGTGCTTCTGGATTTGAAGTTAAATGGTGTCAGAAAAAATGGTGTCGCCGGAAGTTGCAGGTGTTGTCGCCGGAAGTTGTATGTGGTCGGAAAAACTGGTTTCGCCGGAGGAGCTTGAAGTGGAATGGTGGAAAGTTAGTGGGTGTTGAGGGAGACAAGTATTCACAAGACGGATTTGATGCAAACTTTGTATTCCACAGATTTATAAAACGACGGGTTTGGTTCAAAAGTTGTTTGGGCCAACGTGTTTGGTTCAAAAAGTTGCCTGAGCCGACGGATTTGGAACATATGGCTAGCTTTGACTGGTTCAAACAAAACTCATCGATGAAGACGGATTTGGTTCAAAACTTGTCTTTTCCGACGGTTTCAGATGGACATTTATGAAAAATTTCAATAATTTGGGCTATTTAGGGCGCGTTCGTTTCATAGAATTCGTAGGAATTCAAAGGAATTGGTATTATAATCCCAGACATGGCGTGTTCGTTTCGTTAGAATTGGAATCTTAATTCCATTTTGCTGTGTTCGGTTTGTTAGGGCATAGAATTTACGCTGAGAATCCTCTATCCTTGATCGATTTGTGGATCAATTATCCTTACGATATGTTCCGGATTGTAACGGATCAAGGATTCTTGGTATTATATGTTTACTAATAGTTGTATTTGAATAGTGTTGTGTTTGTTAGATATAACAGCTGGAGGACTAAGTCATCCAATTCTTGCGCTACTGGAAGACTTCCGCACGTGGTCAATGATGAAGAAACGGCTAGTGGAGGGGTGGCGTGAAAGTAGGGATTTAGTTAGTTATCACTTTTTGTTTATAATCGAGATAGATGATCAGTTAGCAGACACATGTTTTTACACACACATTCGAGCAGTCTCTCATTCATAGCTCGCAGACTTAGCTTTCATTGTAACACTGATCAATATCTCCACCATTTTGTAACATTTTTTGATATTAATAAAGTGGTGATAGACAAGTTGTCATCACCCGAGGGTTTTTTCCTTTGATCTAATCAAGATCAAGGGGTTTTTCCTCGCAACAAATCACGGTGTTCATCTCTATTTTGTTCACATATTCATTATTATTATAATAGCACTATACCTCACAATTACGGATTTGGATACATTATCCTTAGCAGATTTTTGTCCAAAACAATTTGACGCCCACAGTGGGGCAATTGGTGCTATAATCCAGAAAATACCCTATCAATATTCAACTTTTCACTACCTATATCACTTCTAATGGCCTCTCAATCAACCTCTGCTTCATCAACCATGCCATATTCGGTTCCTCTCTCCTCAAGAACTTTGCCACCGATGCCTCCTCCAACCACGGGAACAACAAGGGTTGCTGCTGCTGAAAACAAGACGCAACTACCAGTCTTCCAGAGCTCGAAAACTACTGCTGCCACTTCGGTAGTTAATACTAACAATGATGTTTCTAATATGTTTTCGCAGGTCAAAGCATACATGGAGCAACAAAACAAGACTGACCAGAGGATCCTCCGGGAGATAGAAGACCTGAAGAAGACTAAGAGGCCGGTAGAGGATCAAACTCCTCTGATGCCCAGGATGTTGGATTTTAACACTCCAATATCCTTGGCTCAACCTACTCAAGGATCATCCATCCTTCAACCGGGAGCCATGAATCTATAGACTCACGGACCCTCAATTTTCCAGCAAGGATCATCTATCCTCAACCCGGGGTCCATGGGTCAACAGGTTCAAGGATCCTCAACTTTTCATCAAGGATCTTCTATCCTTCACCAGGGGTCCATGGATCAACCAACTCAAGGATCCTCAACCTTTAAGCAAGGGCCATTGATCCTTCAACCAGGATCCTCCGGATTGCATCTTCAAGGATCCTTCAACTCCCAACCACTAGGATCCTTCTTCCACAGTCAAGGATCCTTCTTTCCGGATCAAGGATCCTCAGGGTTTCAACATCAACAATCCTCCGAGGTCCATGAAGGAGATATAATCCCCATGCAGACCATAGCTTCCGGTGGACCAACTCCTGTAGCAGACGCTTCTTACCTCAACCACTCTTCTGGAATGCCAACCTTTACACAACAAAGACGTACCACACATGATCCTATATCCTTAAATGCTAACCGTGGTTCCATGCAGGATGCATGTATCAACCAAGCCATGGCTAAGGAACTGCAAAAACTTAAGGATATTGTAAGACCCCGTTACCGATGCCCTACATCGGACGTTGGATTTACTCATAAACACAGTTCTAAATATTAGAGTTAATTAAAACTTTCGCGGAATAATATAAAAGCTAACCATTTTTTACAAACATCCATAACTTGTCTTTTAAAAAACATAACATATAACATAGTATTCCAAACATCATGACAAATCTCCAGATGCTAGCCTCTTCAGATCCTGCCATGTATCTTCCTCAAACCAGCTGTCTCAGTCGATTAACCTGCGTGCATACTAAAACTCAGCTACGTTGAGTGAGTTCTAGTTAATCATACCATACAATACATTCATAACTACGTACTTTCATACGTACTTCATACTTTCATAATTCGTTCATAATATACATACTTGCCTTCATACTTTATTTTAAACCCTACTTTACATTATTCTATTCTGCCTCGGATATTATTAGGGTCCGGTCCCTTTTTCTGCCTTGAGTATTATTAGGGCTCAGTCCCTTTCTGCCTCAAGATTTATAAAGGGCTCGGTCTATTTTCTGTCTCGAATATTATTAGGGTCCGATCCCTGTCTACCTTGAGTATTATTAGGGATTAGTCCCTTTCTTCTGTACCTGACTATCTCTTACATTCATTCATAACATACGTACATATCATTCGTACATTATACATAACATTACAACTCGAAAGTACGTGCAATATCCGAAGTTCGTTCACGTACAGACAAGAAATCATTCATACTTTATATACATATCATTCATATCCTCAAACTATTACCCGACGGTATATGCAATATCCGAAGATCGTTCACGCACTGTCAAGCATTCATTTATACATAATCATGCAAGGCATACACTTATCACTTAAGGTAAGTGTATTAACTAATCACATCGAGTATGCACACAGCCCCAAAAACATAACAAAAAATGGGGCTAGAAACTTACCTGAACGCGGTTACGTTCACCGTTAATAGTTATTCCCTTCTTTAGCTGTGCGCGACTAACTGTATAACAATTTCACGTATCAATTATCTATCGCTACCCATATCGTATTTCTAGTTTAATTATAACCCTCAACGAATGGGGGTCATGGGGCAGCGCCCCTGGCAGCGGGGTTCTAAGGGCGGTAGCCCCTTGCGGGGTCCAAGGGGCAGAGCCCCTGGCTGGGGTTAAGCTGTCTTAACACATTTTCCATTAGGATTTCATGATAATATTTTATTGCTAAACTCTTAATCCTTTAAGGTATCTTCTATAAATTAATAAAGTTCAAGGGCTATTTTGTAATTAAATAATTCTTTTCTAATTCCATGGACCATTCTGTCATTTTATTAAACTTTAGTTCGTTACCTAGTTCTTAACGAATTGGGTTTATAACGAAGGAACCCATAACGAACTGATTATTATAACGAATCTGCCTTCGTGATGAATAGGCTACAGTAAAGAATTGGACCTTATAACGAATTTGAACTTATTTATTTGGTCTGGTTAACAAATTGAACTTAATAGAGAATTGAACCCTTATAACGAACCAGTCCTCATAACGAATTAGACCTTATAATAAACTAGTCATCATACGAATTAGACTTAACGAATTAGGGCTAGTTCGTCATTCTTTCAGTAACTAATTGTCATTCAAATTGCTTAACAAATTAGTTAACGAATTAGTTAGCGAATAAAGCTAGTTCGTTATTCTTCCATAACGAATTGGCTTAACGAACTGGGGTTAGTTCGTTAAGTTCCCGTAACGAATTAGGGTTAAGTCAGAGAATGTCATAAACATTCTCTGACATGCTTAACCTCGTACGCCGTTTTCCGGCGCCGCCTTTCTGGCGTCGTTGTCGCCGGAAAACCGCGATTTCGCCGGAAAAACGAGATCTCACTCGTTTTTCCACTGTTTTCCACCGTTTTCGTCCCGTTCGATCCAGATCTGAGCTAGGGTGACCCCAAAGCTAATCTTTTGACCGGCTCATACCCGATTCCACCCGGATCTCGTGACTTTAACAGTTTAAGGTGCCGGCTCGTCGTTTCGCGACTAGATCTAGCGGATTTGGGTCTATACAATATCATACTATCATTACCTCGGGTCGGGAATCGATTCTTCTTGGTGATTTCGGCTAGAGAGAGAGATTAAGTGTGTGTTTTGGGTGGTGTATGGAATATGTGTAAATGAATGGATTAAGGGTTAATTATTGTTTATATATTATGGATCATGGGCTTAAGCCCATGGTCTTTTTTCTCTTTCTTTTAACCCAAGTCCATAACTCATATTTATTTAACCCAACACATGCCCGATTCATAATAACTCCTAATTTATTTCATTAACCGAAACGAGAAAACGGGATGTTACAGATATGATATCCAGCGTACCCGGGGTGATCCGTTCAATCCCCGAAATACAGGAGGGAAGCCACAAATTGTCCTGATTTGCTCCACCAATATGTGATGCGGAAATCCTGAAACGCTTCAGAACCCCAACATGGAAGTGTATGACGGGACCACTGATCCTGAAGAGCACATAGCTTAATATAGAGAAAGGATGGAAATCAACCCGATTCTTGAGAGGCTCAAGGAGGCTTGTTTGTGTAAAGGTTTCGGAGCCACACTATTAGGATCTGCTTTGAAATGGCTGCTAAGTCTTCCTCCCTTTTCTGTTACTTCTTTCTCACACTTAGTTAATTTGTTCAACAGTCAATTTTCCTATAGTAAGAAATTTGAGAAGTTAAATAGTGATTTATATCGAGTTATCCAACCCAGTGATGAATCCCTTAGGGATTTTGTTACAAGGTTTGGAAGGTTAGCCCTGGAAATCCCCAACCTTGAGATGGCTATTGCTGTTGAAGCATTCAAGATGGGAATTCAGAAGGGCTCCCCCTTTTATGATGATCTTGTTGTTTTGGATAAAAATCTGTTAAGGACCAAGTATCCAAATCTGTTAACTGAGGTAAGATGCTAACTTGATAATGACAAGTGTGTAATCGGAATATTAGTGAACACAAAGGTTTGATCACGAGGGAAAAAGCACTTAACCAAGATAGTCTTACTTCGGTCAAAACTTAACAAGGTAATCTTTGGTAAAATAACTCCGGTCAAGGATTAATAAGATAATCTTTGGTTGGATTACTTTAGTCAATGATCAACAAGGTAACCTTTGGTCGAGCAGTATGTGATTATCGTGATCTCCGGCACAAAAAACCCCCGGACGGTGAAAACTATCACCGTCGATTATATTAATAAACAAAAGGTGGTTACAAATGTGGTGGAGTGTATGATCGTGATTACAAAGTATGCTAGTGTAGAGAGAATGCTTGTTTCAGCTCTAGTGTGTGTAATACATGTGTTTCCTAACTGATCATAATCTCCATTATATATCAAAAATAATAACTCAATGGAGTTATTAATATTAAAGACTATTAACTAATAATCCCTAAAAATCCGCCATGTCTTCAGTATAATCGTAACAACCACTTTGACCACGTGCTCCATCACTCAGGCTGCGAAAAAGGGGGAAGACCAGGTCTTGGAGCCGTTATAGTTGATAAATATCAGCCTTCATATAAGAACCAACCGTTAACAGCACCAATATACCGAGGATCCATGATCCTTACATAGCTCTGGAACTCTTCAGAAGGATAATTGATCTAGACACGTCAATATCTTCTTGACTGCAAGTTAGTGGATAGACTGAGTCTTCTAACCGTTATACCTGCTAAATATAAGACTCTACATGAGAACAACCGTTAGTATATATAATAAGTACCGTGGATCCTCGATCCTGACAGGATCTGGAACACACGCTAAGGATAACTGATCCAAAACACATGCCAGGATTACGTATCCACATTGTCAAATTTCTGTGCACTAACAATTGCCCCCAAAATGGCGGCTGTGATAAGATCACAGCTTTCATTTTGCCTTTGAATTCGAGTTCCAGCTTATCCTTCTTCTATCGTGCTTCTCAGTTTGATAACTTTGCTTTGTCGGCCAAGCTTTCTTTAAATTGTGCTTTGTAGGTGCTCAGAAGCCTGGAAAGTCTACTTCTCAATTTTCTCTTGAAGACATTGACTGTCTGGTCGTTAAGAAAGAGACTCCAAAGTCCACAGCTATCCATGAACCACGCCCGTAAGGATCCTTTATCCTCCTTATTTGCTACTGTAAATCCAAATTTCTTTTGTACGTATTCTGTTGCATCTCATAGGCCTTGGATTCTGCTAAGAGCTATCATGATAACTGTTAGTAACACCTACTTAACCCGGGTTGATGGTCCATCTTTCGTATGGTGAAATCCGGGTTAAGGATTTTGGATAAGTCCAGGTGACTTATGTTTAAAAACTTTTGACTATTCGCTTGTTACTTGTTATTTTGAAAGTTTGTTTGATATAGCTTTAGTCTCATTGAAAGTTTTAAGAAATAATCTTGAGTAAAAATTTTAGAATAAAATATCCTTACAAAAATAAACCAGGATCTTAAATCCTTATAAAAATAGATTGAAAATAATGAATCCTTATATCTATGAAGATATAAACTGAAATCAAATAAGTGTAAACCGATAAACAGAAATCATACCGTAAGGTCTAGTTAGACCTAAGTTACCATAAGTATTGAGCTCTTAATGATCCTTAAAGGAATAGCTTTAGGATCCGGGATCCTCAGTTTCTTGATCTTCAGAAGGAACTTAGAAAATCTGTTGCAAATAATTCATAATATCAACTGGGATCAAACCTATTAAGCTGGGGACAAGCCCAAATAATAAACTGGGGACAAGCCCGTGCAACTGAGGACAAGCCCGTGTAACTGGGGACAAGCCCGTGTAACTGGGGACAAGCCCGTGTAATCTAGGGACAAGCCCGTGAACTGGGGACAAGCCCGTGTAATCTGGTGTTAAACTGGCGACATGGCCCTTGAGAACAGGTGAAAACCCCTAAACCTTAGGAAATGGTACGTCTACCATTATTCGTAGGATCCTCCATATATCCGGAGACAACGAAATTGTCAGCCACTAAGCGTGTACTGGTCCCGCTGCCCGAACTATACATCGGATAGCGTGATCTGGGGACAAGCCCGTGTAATCTGGTGTTAAACTGGCGACATGGCCCTTGAGAAGAGGTGAAAACCCCTAAACCTTAGGAAATGGTACGTCTACCATTATTCGTAGGATCCTCCATATATCCGGAGACAACGAAATTGTCAGCCACTAAGCGTGTACTGGTCCCGCTGCCCTGAACTATACATCGGATAGCGTGCGCAACTGGCGATCGTGAGAAAGGTGAAAACCTTTAAACCTTAGGGGATATGACCATCGGGGGTCATACCCAATCGTGGGCAAGGCCAAGGGAAATAGTAAAGTACCTTATATGTAAAGGAGAGGTGGCCAACCTCTTAGACATTGAACCTCTTATTGAAATCTGCATTGTTACTTAAAAACTTGGAAAGATAAATGTTAAGAATATATTATCCTTAGAATAACAAGAACATAAAATAGATAAGTAATCAGATAGATATTACCGATTTTAGGATCCTTGATCCTTTAAGGATAATATATCCTCTCAGGATACTAGATCCTGATTAGAAAAAGTACTTCTTTAGGTGGATGGCATTCCATGCTCTTGGTAGTCTATTGCCTTCCATAGTGAGAAAATGATATGCCCCCTTTCCTGCTTCCGACTCAATCTAATAAGGTCCTTCCCATTTGGGCGCTAGCTTCCCATCAGCTGGATTTGTTGTGTTTTGGAAGGCTTTCCTTAATACTAGATCTCCTTCTTGAAATCTTCTGATTCTGATATTTTTGTTGTATGCCCCAGCTACCCTTTGTTGATATGCTGCCATCCTGATCTTGGCTAGGTCTCTGAGTTCTTCTATAGTATCCAAATCTTCAAAAAGGATTTCTTTATTGGCTTCAGGATCACGGATGCTCGTTCTTGCCGTAGGAACCACCATTTCTGTGGGAATTACTGCTTCTGATCCAAACACCAATGAGAAGGGTGTTTGGCCTGTTGCATTTTTAGGCGTAGTCCTGTCAATCCAAATAACATAAGGAAGTTCTTCAGCCCATTTTCCCTTCTTGGATCCTAGCTTCTTCTTTAGATTGTTGATGATGATCTTGTTGCTAGACTCTGCTTGGCCATTGGCTTGAGGATGAACCGGAGTGGAAGTAATCATTTTGATGCCCCAACTGTCACAAAAGTTAGTGGTTCTATTCCCGATAAACTGGGAACCATTGTCACAAACAATTTCAGCAGGAATACCAAATCTAGTTATAGTATTTCGTTTAATAAAAGATATTACTTCCCTTTCTCGGACTTTTACAAATGCTTTTGCCTCGATCCATTTGGAGAAGTAGTCAGTCATAGCAAGCGTAAAGATTTTTTCACCGGGTGCCTTTGGTAGCTTGCCTACAATATCCATACCCCATTTCATGAAAGGCAATGAGAAGGATATAGGATATAAAGGTTCTGCTGGCTGATGAAGGATGTTTGCGTGTCTTTGACAAGCATCACATTTCCTTGAATATTCCACTGCATCCTTCTTCATCGTTGGCCAGAAGTATCCAGTTCTGAGTATCCTGGAAAATAATGCTCTTTCACCTGTGTGGTTGCCGCAATCTCCTTCATGAAAATCCTTGAGTACTTCTTTGATCTCAGGATCCTCAATGCACCTCAAGTATGGACCTGCAAGAGATTTTCTATATAGCATATCATCTAATAAAATGTACTGTGATACCTTGAGTTTGAAGGATCTGGGACTCTGTTGTTGGAATTTCTCCTGTTTGGATGTGCCTCTTGATTGGAAGGATCCATGATTCTCTATTATATGACGATAATGGATCCCAGAGGACAATTTCTTTGTTATTTGTTATCTCTCCAACTTCTTGTTCTCCTATTGCTGGTGAGAGAACATGAATGATTGGAATATTCGTATCTTCTGGAATTTTTAAAGATGAGGCTAAATTTGCCAAAGCATCTGCCCCGACATTTTCTTCTCTTGGTACCTGTACAATGCTAAATAATTCGAAGGATTTTGCTAATTCCTTAACAACATCTAGGTATATGATTAGTTTCTCTCCTTTAACAGCATATGAGCCATTAAAGTGGTTAGCAATCAATAATGAATCTATATATACTTGAAGATACCTGATCCTCATGCACTTAGCTAATTGCAAACCTGCGATCAAAGCCTCGTATTCAGCTTCATTGTTTATTGCTTGAAACTCACAGGCTATAGACTGGGGTAATATGCCCCCCTTTGGCGACTTCAGTAGGATCCCTAATCCTATTCCTCTTACGTTGGAAGCACCATCGGTGAAGAGTATCCAAGGATCCTTAATCTTTTACAGTTGTTGGACCTCCAAGTCAGCTTCTTTTTGTAGATCACTTGTGAAATCAGCCACAAAGTCCGCTAGTGCTTGATACTTAATTGCTGTTCTTGGCTCATATTGGATATCATATGCACTTAATTTTACAGCCCACTTGGCCATTCTACCTGATAACTCGGGTTTTCTAAGAACATTCTTTACAGGATAATTAGTTCTCAAAATAATAGGATGAGTTTTGAAATAATGTCTTAATTTAGTGGATGCCATAATGAGTGCAGGAATTAACTTTTCTACATGAGAATACATGGCTTCCGCATCTAGAAGACTTTTACTTACATAGTAAACGAGATGTTGTTCACCTTCATGATCCTTCACCAAGACGGCACTTACTGCATTTCCTGAGACAGCTAAATATAGGTATAAGGATTCTCCATCCACAGGCTTCATTAGGGCTGGAGCTGGGGATAAGTAATCCTTCAAGGCTGTAAGCGCAGCCTCATGCCTTTCCGTCTATTCAAACTTTTTATTCTTCCTAAGAATGTCGTAGAAGTCCTTGCATTTCTCGGAGGATCTTGAGATGAACCTATTGAGGGAAGCTACTCTTCCTGTGAGCCTTTGGACATCCTTTGTGTTTGCAGGAGATTTCAAATTGAGGATGGCTTCAATCTGCTCGGGGCTTGCTTCAATTCCTCTCTTCGTCACCATATATCCCAGAAATTTTCCAGCCTTAACACCAAAGTGGCATTTTGACGGATTCAATTTCATGTTATATTGGTCGAGGACGTTGAATGCTTCCTCGAGGTCTCTAAGGTGATCCTCAGCTTTATTTGATTTTACCACCATATCATCTATCTAGACCTCCATAGTCTTACCCAACTGATCCTTGAACATCATGTTGACTAATCTTTGGTATGTTGCCCCTACATTTCTTAGTCCAAACGGCATAGCAGTATAACAGTATATGCCTGTAGGAGTCATGAATGCTGTATCCTCTTGATCAGATGGTTCCATCTAAATTTGTTGAAATCCAGAGGAAGCATCCATAAAGGTAAGCATTTCATGTCCTGCCGTTGCATCCACCATGGAATCTATATGTGGTAATGGGAAAGGATCCTTGGGGCATGCCTTGTTTAAATAAGTAAAATCGACACACACCCTCCACTTTCCATTCTTTTTTGAAACAACGACCACATTAGCTAGCCATCGAGGATATTGAACCTCTCTGATCATACCGGCCTTAAGAAGTTTTTTAACTTCTTCTTGTATGATCTTATTCCTCTTAGGAGCAAATTTCCTTCGCTTCTGTACATGGGGACGAAAAAGGGGGATCGTATCAACTTGTTCCGACCTGAGATAATAAGCTCATGAGCTTGGTCTTACTTCACTGTCGAGAAACGAAAGAAGACTTCCATCTCCAAATTTAACTCAGACGTATCTCCCTTCTTTTTGGGTGTGAAGCAGTGTCAAACCAAAATACCCAACAAGCATTAGCTCTCCCTGAAAAGGAGGTATGGACGGGTTTAACAGATAAATCAAGGCCGAGTTTATGAGTGATTACCTATTTTGAAATACCTGTCATGTCCGAGTGCTTGAAGGAAAAGGTAGATCTTCTTCGCCCTAAAAAGGATATTATATCCTCCTCAATCTTACTTGGGATACTGAATCCTTGGAACACCTTTATTTCAGGATCCTCGGGGTACAATGATACTTCTTTAAGGTCTTTCTCCCGAGCTTCCATCACGTCCCTAGGATGTTGCTGTAGTTGTTATGCTATGGTCGGCTTGGCTGTTGGCTTCATTGATGATGAATAATAATTCTTGGCCTCCGCTTGATCACCTACTATCTTCACAACTCCCCAAGGAGTAGGTAACTTGATGCACTGGTGGTAATTTGAGGCTACAGCCTTCATTCCATGGAGCCACGGCCTACCTAAAATAACATTGCAACAGGAAAGGTTATCTATAACACAAAATTTTTGGTATGAATTTAACCCTTCAATATAAATTGGGAGGTTGATGTCCCCCAGTGTCTTCTTGGTTTCGCCACTGAAACCAACTAGCACCGTTGTTCTAGGGATGATTTCTGAATCCGGGATGTTTATTTTCTTAAGGACATCATGTTGGATAATGTTGACCGAGCTGCCGCCGTCTACTAGGATCCTGCATACATAATGGTTAGAGATAAATAAAGTAATAATCAAACCGTCATGATGAGGATCCTGAATGTTCAGCTTGTCTTCCTCATCGAAGAAGATTCTCTTGTCTGTTGTTAATGTGGTCGACAGTATTGGACGATCTCCGTTATCCATTTTGATCTCCTTAGCGAATCCTTTTGCGGCAGAGAAGGAAGTTCCACATATGTCTGAACCTCCCGAGATGAAATTAACTGCTCGCACATCTGGCTTGTCTTGTTGAGGATCCTGGATCCTTGAATTAAAAAAGATTCTCTGATCAGTCACTCGAGTAGTGGGGATGAGTGGTCTTCTCTCATTATCCAACTCTAATTCTTCTCTGGGACTCTCTACTACGGCACAAGAATATCCAAACAATTTGTCGTCTCTGGAGACAAAGTTGATCACATGAGCATCCGGCGGTGGCGGTGTTGCTTTTTGTGGAAAATCTTCAGGATTTTGGATCTTGGATTTCTTCCTTCCCAAGAGTTCTTTAAAGTGACCCTTGCTTAGGAGGTATCCAATTTCTTTCCTTAAGGCGATGCATTCATCTGTTGCGTGGCCAAAATCCTCGTGGAAAGCGCACCACTTAGACTTGTCCTTGAAGCCGACAACCTTTTCATTCTTTCGTGGCCACCTCGCTTTTTCTCCCAAGTCCTTCATGGTGCAGATCAAGCCATGAGTGTCCACAGAGAAACAATAATCGGAGATGCAAGGATAGTCTTCATCGTCATCTCCTTCTTCAACTGCCTGCATGTTGTGATTATTGGGCTTGGCGTACGGCTTTGAATTGTTGTTCCTTTTCCAGGATCCTTTATTCTTTTCAGGAGTTTCTTGCTTTGTTTGTCCCCCGATTTTTATCTTCTTCTAAGCGGATGTATCTTAATGCCTTGCTTCTGACTTCATCCAACGTCCTGCATGGAGTCATCACAAAAATCATCATAAAAAGGGGAGCTCTTTTGAATTCCCATCTTGAATGCTTCAACATCAGTAGTCATATCAAGGGTTGGGATTTCTAGAGCTTCCTTTCCGAACCTGAAACGAAATCCCTAAGGGATTCATCACTAGGCTGGATAACACTATATAAATCACTGGTTAACCTCTCAAATTTCCGACTACAGGAAAATTGAGTGTTAAACAAATTAACTAAATGAGAGAAAGATGTAACCGAGAAAGGGGGGAGAGTTAGCAGCCATTTTAGTGCAGCTCCCGTTAGTGTGGCTCCAAAGTCTTTACAAAGGCAAGCCTCTTTGCGTCTCTCAGGAATAGGATTAATTTCCATTCTCTTCCGATATTGGGCTACATGTTCCTCAGGATCGGTGCTCCCATCATACGTCTTCATGTTGGGAGTTTGAAACCGCTTCGGGATTTCAGCATCACATATGGGCGGAGCGAATCTGGATAATTTGTGACTCCCCTCCGGTATTTCAGGGATTGGACGTATCACTCCCAGTACACTGGATATCATATCCTTTAGCTTATGTAATTCCCTGGTCATGGCCTGGTTGATACCTGAATCCTGCATGGGAACATGGTTAATATCTAAAGATATAGGATCGTACCAGTTACCTCTCTGCTGGGTGGAGTTTGGTATTCCAGACAAGTATCTGGGATAAGAGGAGTCAGCAATCGGAGTAGGTCCTTCAGAAGCTATGGTCTGCATGGGGATTATATCTCCTTCAAGGACTTCGGAGGATCGTTGATGTTGGACGCCCGAGGATCCTTGATTTGGAAAGAAGGATCCTTGATTCGGGGTGAAGGGTCCTTGAGGTAGGGTACTATAGGATTCTTGCGGAAGGATGACCGATCCTTGCCGATAACATGAGGATCCTTGATTCTGCTAACCCATGGATCCCTGTTGAAGGATAGATGATCCTGGCTGAAATAGCAAGGATCCTTGAATTTTTTGACCCATGGACCCTTGTTGAGGAATAGATGATCCTTGAGAGAACTGAGCCATGGATTCTGGACTGGTGAAATCCAGCATCCTTGGCATCAGGGGGGTAAGATCCTCTGCTGGCCTTTTGTTCTTCTTGAGATCCTTTATCTCACGGAGGATCCTCTGATTGGTCTTGTTCTGCTGCTCCATGTATGCTTTAATCTGTGAAAACATAGATGAAACATCATTGTTAGTATTAAAAACCGGGGCAGCAGCAGCGGTCTTTGAGCTCTGGAAGACTGGTAGTTGCGTCTTGCTCCCAGCAGCAGCAGGCCGTTGCGTTCCCGTGATTGGCGGAGGCATCGGTGGCAAAGTTCTTGATGAGAGAGGAACCGTAGCCGGCATGGTTGATGAAGCAGAGGTTGATTGAGAGGCCATTGATAGTGATATGGGTATGAAAAAGTTGAGAATGGTAAGAATAATATGGATTATAGCACCAATCGCCCCACGGTGGGCGCCAAATTGTTTTGGATAAAAATATGTTAAGGATCAAGTATCCAAATCTGTTAAGTGAGGTAAGGTGCTAACTTGATAATGACAAGTGTGTAATCGGAATATTAGTAAACACAGAGGTTTGATCACGAGGGAAAAAGCCCTTAACCAAGATAGTCTTACTTCGGTCAAAACTTATCAAGGTAATCTTTGGTAAAATAACTCCGGTCAAGGATTAATAAGATAATCTTTGGTCGGATTACTTTAGTCAATGATCAACAAGGTAACCTTTGGTCGAGGAGTATGTGATTATCGTGATCCCCGGCACAAAAAACCCCCGGACGGTGAAAACTATCACCGTCGATTATATTAATAAACAAAAGGTGGTTACAAATGTGGTGGAGTGTATGATCGAGATTACAAAGTATGCTAGTGTAGAGAGAATGCTTGTTTCACCTCTAGTGTGTGTAATACATGTGTTTCCTAACTGATCATAATATCCATTATATATAAAAAATAATAACTCAGTGGAGTTATTAATATTAAACACTATTAACTAATAATCCCTAAAAATCCGCCATGTCTTCAATATAATCGTAACAGCCACTTTGACCACGTGCTCCATCACTCAGGCTGCGAAAAAGGGGGAAGACCAGGTCTTGGAGCCGTTATAGTTGATAAATATCAGCCTTCATATAAGAAACTACCGTTAACAGCACCAATATACCGAGGATCCATGATCCTGACATATTTCTGGAACTCTTCAGAAGGATAATTGATCTAGACACGTCAATATCTTCTTGACTGCAAGTTAGTGGATAGACTGAGTCTTCTAACAGTTATACCTACTAAATATAAGACTATACATGAGAACAACCGTTAGTATATAATAAGTACTGTGGATCCTCGATCCTGACGGGATCTGGAACACACGCTAAGGATAAATGATCCAAAACACATGACAGGATAACGTATCCACATTGTCAAATTTCTGTGCACTAACACTTGTGATAACTCCTTGCAGGTCTTTAGAGGAAGTAAGGAACAAAGCACTAAGGTTCATAAGTCTGGAAGATGATAAAAGGATCCAAAAACGATTGGGGGCTCAGACAAAACAAGAATCCCCTGACAAGAATAAAGGATCCTCATACAGAAACAACAATTCGAAGCTGTACTCCAAATTCAACAATCAAAACGTTCGAGCAGTTGAAGAAGGAGATGATGATGAGGACTACCCCGGCATTTCAGAATATTGCTTCTCCGTAGATACCCACGGCTTGATTTTTGCCATGAAGGATATAGGGGAGAAGGCGAGGTGGCCCCGAAAGAACGAGAAGTCAACAACCTTCAGAGACAAATCCAAATGGTGTGCTTTCCATGAGGATTTTGGCCATATGACGGACGATTGCATCGGTTTAAGGAGGAAAATTGGATACCTCCCGAGTTAGGGACATTTTAAGGAACTATTGGTAAGAAAAAAGTCCAGGATCCAAAATCGTGAAGAGGTTCCTCAAAAAGCAACTCCGCCCCCACCATATGCTCAAGTGATCTACTTCATTTCCGGTGGCTTAGACATATGTGGAACTTCCTTCTCCGTAGCTAAGAGGCTGGCTAAGGAGACCAAGTTGGTTAATGGGGAACGACCGGTTATATCCACCACCTTGACAACAGACAAAGGATCTTCTTTGATGAAGAAGATAAATCAAGCATCCATGATCCCCATCATGACGGTTTGATTATTACTTTGTTTATTGCTAACCATTATGTACGTAGGATCCTAGTCGACGGTGGAAGCTCGGTCAACATCATCCAGCACGATGTGCTTCAAAAGATGAATATACCAGACTCGGAGATCATCTCAAGGACCTCGGTGCTAGTCGGTTTCAGTGGTGAGACCAAGAAAACATTGAGGGACATCAAACTCTCTATATACAACGAAGGGTTAAATTCTTACCAAAAATTTTGTGTTATTGATAACCTTTCTTGTTGCAATGTTATTTCAGGCAGGCCTTGGCTACATGGGATGAAAGCAGTAGCCTCTACTTACCATCAATGCATTAAACTTCCAACTCCTTGGGGAGTAGTAAGGATAGACGGTGATCAAGTCGAAGCCAAGAACTACTATTCTTCATCAATGAAGTCAGCAGCTAAACAAACGATAGCATAACAACCACAACAGCATCCTGGGGACGTGCTGGAATCTCGGGAGAAAGACATATAGGAAGTGTCCTTGGATCCCGAGGATCCATATGTGAAAGTGTTCCTAGGATCCAGTATCCCTAGTGAGATCGAGGAGGATATAATATCCTTCCTAAAACAAAGAAAGTCTACGTTTTCCTTCAAACATTCAGACATGACAGGTATTTCTAAGGAGGTAATTACTCACAAGTTAGGCTTTGATTTATCTGTTAAACCCGTCCATCAGAAGCGAAGGAAATTCGCTCCTGAGAGGAACGCGATCATACAAGAAGAAGTTGAAAAACTTCTTAAGGCCGGTACGATCAGAGAGGTTAAGTATCCTCGATGGTTAGCTAATGTGGTTGTTGTTTCTAAAAAGAATGGAAAGTGGAGGGTGTGTGTCGATTTTACTGATTTAAACAAGGCATGCCCCAAGGATCCTTTCCTGTTACCACATATAGATTCCATGGTGGATGCAACGGTAGGACATGAGATGCTTACCTTTATGGATGCTTCCTCTGGATTTCAAGAAATTCAGATGGAACCATATGATCAAGAGGATACAACATTCATGAATCCTACCGGCATATACCGTTATATTGCTATGCCATTCGGACTAAGAAATGCCGGGGCTATTATCCTTGGCACCAGCTTTGATGAAGCCTGTGGATGGAGAATCCTTATATCTATACTTAGCTGTTTCAGGAAATGCAGTAAGTGTTGTCCTTGTTAAGGATCATGAAGGTGAACAACATCCCGTTTATTATGTAAGTAAAAGTCTTTTAGATGCGGAAGCCAGGTATTCTTATTTAGAAAAGTTAATTCTTGCACTTATTATGGCTTCTACGAAATTGAGACATTATTTAATAATTATCAGGAAGGATGGCCAAGTGGGCTGTGAAGCTGAGTGCATATGATATTCAGTATAAGCCTAGAACATCCATTAAATCGCAAGCACTAGCAGACTTTGTGGCTGATTTCAGCAATGACATGCAAAAAGAAGCTGATTTAGAAGTCCAACAACTAGAAGAAACCAAGGATCCTTGGATCCTCTTCACAGACGGAGCATCTAATGTAAGAGGAACAGGATTAGGTATCCTACTGAAATCACCACACGGGGACATATTACCCCAGATTATAGCATGTGAGTTCCAAGCAACAAATAATGAGGCGGAATATGAATCCTTGATCGCAGGTTTGCAATTAGCTAAACGCATGAAGATTAGGTATCTTCAAGTATATATAGATTCATTGTTAATAGCTAACCACTTTAATGGCTCATATGTTGTTAAAGGTGAAAAACTAATCAAATATCTAGATATTGTGAAGGAATTAGCAAAATCCTTCGAATTGTTTAGCATTATACAGGTATCAAGGGAAGAGAATGCTAGGGCAAATTCTTTGGAAAATTTAGCTTTATCTTTGAAGATTCCAGAAGACACGAAGATCCCAATCATCCATATACTCTCGCTAGCAATAGAAGAACAAGAAGTTGGGGAGATAACAACAGACAAACAAATAGTACTTTGGGATCCATAAATCCTCAAATAGACAAGGATCCTGGATCCTCCCAATCAAAAAATTCATTCAAAGTGGAGAAATTCCAGCCACTGAGAATCCTAAATCCTTCAAACTAAAGGTATCACAATACATTTTATTACATGATATTTTGCATAGAAAATCTCTTGCAGGTCCATACTTGAGGTGTATCGAGGATCCTGAAATTCAAGAGGTACTTAAAGACTTTCACGAAGGAGATTGTGTGGTAATCACACTGGAGCTAGAGCTCTGTTTTCTAGGATTCTAAGAACAGAATACTTCTGGGCAATCATGGAGAGAGACGCCATGGAGTACTCAAAGAAATGTGATGCTTGTCTAAGGCATGCAAAAACATCCTACATCATCCAACATAACCTATGTATCCTATATCCACATCATGGCCTTTCATGAAGTGGGGTCATGGATATTGTGGGTAAGCTACCTAAGGCACCAGGAGGAAAAGTATTATGCTTGCGATGACTGACTACTTTTCAAAGTGGATAGAAGTAGAAGCTTTTGTTCAAGTCCGCAAAAAAGAGGTGATATCCTTCATTAAAAGAAATATTATTACTAGATTTGGCATTCCTTCAAAAATTATTTGTGACAATGGTTCCCAGTTTATCGGGAAGAAAACCACTAACTTTTGTGACAGTTGGGGCATCAAGATGATTACCTCTACTCCAGTGCATCCTCAAGCTAATGGCCAGGCAGAATCAAGTAACAAAATAATCATCAACAATTTGAAGAAGAAATTAGGATCCGAGAAAGGCAAGTTGGCCGAAGAGATACCTTATGTTCTTTGGGCTAACAGAACAACACCCAAGAATGCAACATGCCAAACACCTTTCTCATTGGTGTTTGGGTGAGAAGCAGTAATCCCTACAGAAATGATGGTTCCTGCAGCCAGAACAAGCATCCGTGATCCTGAGGCTAATAAAGAAATCCTTCTTGAAGACTTGGATACTGTTGAAGAACTCAGAGACCTAGCCAAGATCAGAATGGCGGCTTATCAACAAAGGGTAGTTGGGGGCATACAACAAAAGTATAAGGATCAGAAGATTTCAAGAAGGAGATCTGGTCTTGAGGAAAGCCTTCCAAAACAAAACCAATCCAGCAGATGGGAAGCTAGCACCCAAGTGGGAAGGTCCTTATCTAATAGAGTCATAAGCAGGAAAGGGGGTATATCATTTGCTCACTATGGAAGGCAATAGGTTACCAAGAGCATGGAATGCTATCCACCTCAAGAAGTACTTTTTCTGATCAGGATCAAGTATCCTTTAAGGATCGAGTGTCCTTAAAGGATCATGGATCCTGAAATTAGTAATATATATCCAATCACTTATTCATTTAAGGTTTTTGCTAGTTTAAGGATAACATATTCTTAACATTTGTCCTTTCCAAGTTTTAAATAACAATGCAGGGTACTAATAAGATATTCAATGATCAAGAGGTTGGCCACCTCTCCTTCACATTTAAAGGTTCTTTACTACTTCCTTTGGCCTATCCCACAATTAAGGTATGGCCCCTGATGGTCATATCTTCCAAGGTTTAAAGGTTTTCACATTTTTTATAAATTAAAGTTTCTATACTCTCTCCTGGAGCGCACGCTATCCAACGTATAGTCTGGGGCAGCGGGACCAGTACACGCTTAGTAGCTGACAATTTCGTTGTCTTCGGCTATATGGAGGATCCTACGATTTATGGTAGACGTACCATACCATCGGTTTATAACATTTTCATGTTATCTCATGTTTGGGCTAAATCCCGGTTTGGGCGAGTCCCCAGTTAACATCCGTATCTTGGGCCAGTCCCCAGTTTGGGCTAGTTCCCAATTTGGGCTAGTCCCCAGTTTGGGCTTGTCCCCAGTTCATGGGCTTGCCCCAAGTTCACGGGCTTGTCCCCAGTTAGTTATTTGGGATTGTCCCCAGTTTAACGGGTTTGATCCCAATTGATTTTATGAGTTGTTTGTAACAGATTCCCTAAGTTCACTTATGAGGATCACAGAAGGATCACCGCTTATGGATTCAAGTTCCTTAATTTATTTTTACAAAGATTACAAAAGGTTTAACACTTTTGGTAACTTAGATCTACTTAAATCTTATGGTATGATTTCTACTTGTAAATTTACATTTGTTTGGCTATGATCCTTATAAAACTTTTTGCTTAAGGAGTTAAAATCTTTAAATTATTTTTCACAAAGATATTCTATCCTAAAATTTTTATAATTATTTTTCATACGGACATTCTATCCTAATATTTTTACTCAAGATTAATTCTTAAGATTTTCAATAAAACTAAGACTATATCAAACAAACTTTCAAAATAACAAATAACAAGCAAATAGTCAAAAGTTTTAGATTATTATTAATCTTAAGTCACCTGGACTTATCCAAAATCCTTAACCTGGATTTCACCATACAAAAGATGGACCATCCACCCGGGTTAAGCAGGTGTAACTAACTGTTCATAGAGTGCAGGAAAATAAAGAAAATAGGGGCAACAAATGCTTCATCCCCATAAACAGAGGATCCATCCACCTTTGCCACCCCTTGAAATTGTCTTAAGGATCATTGGTCATTCAACCTAATTACTATTGTCTGTTACAAACCATAAACCATTATCCATAAAAACATCAATAAAGGAAAAAACAAGAATGGGCTCAGGCATTGTCTTCATTATCCTTCATCGCCCATTCATGCAGCCTCCTCACCCTCTACTGCACCTGCTCCTTACTCAGTCTCCACCACCTCCTTTGCTCCGCTAGTTCCAGCTCCATCAGCCATCGCCACGTCTTCCTCACCACCAAGAGTCACCAAGGTCGCTTTCCATTTCTCAATATTCTAGGCTGCTTTGTCAAAAGTGGGATCACTGGCTTCCGTCGCCATCTTGATCCTTGCCTGCAGCACCGACCTGGCAGCCCACATCTTTGCTCCTGCGGTAGCCTGTTTCACCTCTTCTTGGTGTTGGGCCTCTGCTGAGGATAGTTGATCCTCCAATCGCTTCTTATCCTTGGTGAGCTGAGCCATGGCTTTATCCTTTGCGACTGCAGCACTTCCCATCCCCGATAGGCTCTCACTAATTTGGTTCACAATCTTCTCATAATGATCCTTGCAAGCTTTTAGCCTGTGGCCAACAATTAAGTGAAAGTTAGAAGGATATTGGATCCTTAAAATTCAAGACACCAGGATACAGGATGCTTATAGTGAGGATCATATCAAAGTGGGTCTCGGGCTCGAATGATCTCTTTCTTTTGGATGCTGCTGACTTGGCTCTAGCAGTCGTGGTCTTCGGATCGGAAGAGGTTGCTACCTTCAAAGCCTCCTTCTTGATACTTTGAGGAGTAATCATGCTGTCGATATCCTCTAAGGAGAACTTGTTGGTAGACTTTTGGGATTTTTGAGCACCTGCACAAACCAAATAACAGTTAAGTATTCTATCTAATTTTATTCATTTCTATTTATTATTCTAATCTTACTTGACATGTTGGAGTCCGAAGAGATGTCACAGAAAGCTTCAACAAATCTGGCTTGGAAGGTCCTAACCTCGGAATCGAGGGCCAGAAATCTTTTTGTTTTTTCTTCCGTTCCAGGTAGCTTGGCCAAAGATGCAAAGTTTTCAACTGAAAACAAGAATAAAAAAAATATTCAAAGTTAGATCAGTTATCACAGATTGTATCTCTGTTAAGGATCCGGGATCCTACCCTTCTTAGCCCAAGTCAAAGGTAAATCAGTTCCAGCGGGTATGGAGTCTCGATTCACAAAGAAAACTGATTCCTCCAGAAGGAATCGTTTAAGGTTACTTTTGAAATCGGGTTGGGTTGTCGAGGTTTGCACGTCAGTAAAAACCGGCTTGAACAGTGGGTAGTTAGGGTATAAAGGTGAGACAGTTCCTGGATCCCGAAATCAATCTTCTCTTCCTCGATGATTCTTTCAATGGTGCTTAGAACACGCCAAATCATGGGCATAGCTTGAATGTACGACATGCCGGTAGATTCGAAAAACTCTATGTGAAAGGAGAAAACGGGTATGTGTAACCAATGAGAAAAGGGAAAGCCGGGAAGCACACCCAGTTCTGAGAGTAAACGTCACATCGAACAGTGAAATCGTACGGTCGGAAAATAGTTTCCGGTGGAAACAGTGACCGGAATTCATCGATCTCGGGGTCTGTGAACTTACAAATCTCCATAGAGGGATTAGTGATAAGGTTTTGAGGTCGCATCTCCATCAATTCGGAGTCGTCGGAGGACTGGTCAGATTGTTTAGAGGGAGAAGAAGAAGAGGCGACATACATATTTATCATAATATAAAAAGAATAGAGGGAGAAAGAAGGATACCTGATGGACGGCTGGAGTATGTGGTTATAAATGGATTAGAGGGATCACATATATAGGCGGTTGTTTTGGTCAAAAATTAACAAAGTAATTTTGTGATCAAATTCGTATGTGAGGAAGAGTGCTTGATCAAGAATAGGATGAACACAACGATTTGATTTCGAGGGAAAAAGCCTTTGACCGTGAGGATCTCCGGCACAAAAAACCCCCGGACGGTGAAAACTATCATAGTCTCTTTTATTAATAACAAAAAGGGGGATTAAATTGGTGGAGCTGATAGTAGATCGTATACTAAGTGTTACAATGTGTTTTGATAGCTAAGTGAGTGAAGTGTGTGTTCTAGTCGATCATATCAGCTCGTTTAAATAGTCAAAAGAGTGCAACTGAAATTCTGAGAAATCCGGAATAAACCCTAGACTAAGTCTCCCATGATCCGTTGCTGCCCACGTTTGAGTTGACGAAGCCTCAATTATATCCGTTGCAAACCCACGTTCTTATTAACATATTAAACACGTGGTCTTATCTACAAAACTAACAAAACAATAAAAGACAACTGAATTAGTCAAATATAATCCTCAGAATATTTGCATCGGCAGGATAGGTCGAAATCTCTAAACCGTGATCAATCCTGAGGATAAAAAATCTGCTCCCAACAATTGCCCCCAATTATTACAGTTAGCGCGTGACAGCTGTAAAAATTTTAAATTTCAAAAATGAAAATATCTTCTGCGATTTGAAAGGGTGACACGCGAATTGAGGAAAACTTATAACCGTCCTTTTAGGTTATAATTAACCCATACCCAGATTTCCAAATCATTATACTCTCTTCTTCGCTTGATATCCATGTCAGTTTCTCTCTTCCTCATCTTCTTAATTTTCTGAAGCTTCTTTTTTAATTCGAACGATAATGAGAAAAAGAACCCCTCGATTGTTAAATCCTTATTCTTTCGCAAACTCTGAGGATTTCATCGACCAGGGTCACATCCCGGCCACTGATGAGGATCAGTGTCTTTTCAACGATCTCGATATTAGATTTCTCAAAGATTACGGCTTGTTACCTGCTAAGGCCGTCATCAGACCATACGACCCCAAAGCCAAAGCTGACTTTTCATCTGAAACCTGGGTTTTTTTTTTCTATTACCCTTTTTCAATCGGCCTTTCGTACCCATTTTCGCCGCTTATTAAGGAGTTTTTCGATATCACTGGCTTCTCCTAC
This sequence comes from Bidens hawaiensis, assembly GCF_021521415.1. NCBI lineage: Eukaryota > Viridiplantae > Streptophyta > Magnoliopsida > Asterales > Asteraceae > Bidens > Bidens hawaiensis. The sequence goes on from NW_027492510.1 coordinate 167,243, forward strand.
TCCCAAGTTATGCCAATGGTGTGGAGAGTCTTATCCAAATAGATCGCTTGAATAGAACCCACGAACTATCCATAGGCATTTCTGAGATCGCCGCGACCTATAACCTTCGTACACACGGTTCTCATCGTTATTGCCTCCAATCCAAAACCAGCCGTCTCTACGTGATCCCCAAAGTGTCTGTTAACGACCACGATTGGAAGAAGAAATTCTTCTTTGTACGTCGTGACTCGATTCCCGACGGAGTGAACTTGCCTGTTGAATGTGTTCATAAGGGTAGGAAATCCTTAGGATAGAATTTCTTTTTAAAATAGTTTGTGTTAATACATCTTCTTTTTTGCAGTTGTTTTTGAGGATTTGGTAAGGTATAGGAAAGACACGAATCGAAGTCTTAAGGCTTTGTTCAAAATTCCGGCACAAGAAAGGGAATTTCGGTTTGAAGGAGAAATAGGCGAGAGCAGCACGACTGCCGCGAGGTCTTCTGAAAATATGTCTTTTGGTAAGTATTTTGGGTATCTCATAGAATCCTTAGGATTTCGCTTTCTCGAGAATAACTTGATAAATTATTTGCACGGAAATGCCGAAAGCAAAATCTCCCTTCAGCTTGATTGATCTGGACGACTACATTGAGGACAGGACCGTGGTAAAACAGGAGCATTCCAAGACTCTCTCCCCAAAGCCGAGAATTCCAACCACCCGCCAAAAGAGTGCTGCTAAGAAGAAAAGGAAGGCCACCACCTCAGCCGAGACTGAACCCTTTGCTGACATGAGCAATGCTGAAGTTGGAGAGAAATTACAAGCTCTTGCCAGTCTTCTTGGAACAGTAAGTATCCTTATTTCTCCTGAGAATAATAATCTACAGAAAACTTATGTTAACCTGAGGATAACAGAGAACCGAAATTACCACCAAAGACTCCAAGATGCTGAATTGGCTCTGAGAGAGGCTGAGGGCAAGATTGCTGATCTTCAACATGCAGCAGACGTAAGGATCAAGCTTCACAAAAAGAAGGAGAAGGAGATTGCGGATCTTAAAGCTTCATTCAAGTTGGAGAAAACCGAGTTTATTTAAGAGGACAAGAGGTCTGTGGCTACAAGTATCCTGGAGTCAATGCTCAAGATGTCAGAGGAGGTGCAGGCGAAGGGCTATGTGATGGATTCTTGGAATTCCGCAACTTGGGGAAAGAAGCTAAAGATGTTGAGGGGAGAGAAGGTTGAAGAAGCTGAGGTTGTAGGTACTTCTGAGGTGATGAAGGAGGCAGGTGCTAGTGAGGTGGCAGAAGCGGAGAAGAAGGAGGGTGATCAAGGTGATGGTGACAAGGTTTGAGCCTGGTTTTCAGGTTATTTGATGTGTTTCCGGTGGTGGTTTGTTTGAACAATTTCTGTTTTGGTTATGTATGAACAATATAATATGCCTAGGATAATGGTTTGGGTGGAGGGATCTTGGTTCAGGACGAAGCCCAAACTAACTTTTATTTCATGTTTTTGAACAATCTGATGGTTCAGGTTGATGGGCTCTGTTTTGAGTGAAACCTGAATCATCCTTTCCTGCACTATAATATTAGTATAACAACTTTTTATGACTTATGTTGGTATTTTATCACTGTTTCTGTTATTAAATCTTTAGAGAAAAAACTGAGTTTACTAGGAATGAAATTCTTTAATAACAGTTTAAGTTAAATTCAATAAACCAATACCAAGTCATAAAATTTATCTTATAAATAAGACAAGTAATAATAAATATAGAATATTCACAAATAGGAAATCATACCAGAATCGTATAGCTACTAACTCTGATAATGTATAGATCATTTTATCCTTGTAATAAGATTACTTTCAGAATGTTTCTCCAATTCTAGGAATATACCGATAGACCTTCAATGTTAACATTATCCTGAAAATAAATTCAGAAATTCTGGCGACTAGGCCCTTAGAATAGGTGAAAACCTTTTAATCCTTAAGAATAAACTGGCGACAAGGCCCTTTTGAGAGGTGAAAACCCCTTAAACCTTAAGAATAAACTGGCGAAAAGGCCCTTATGAGAGGTGAAAACCCCTTAAACCTTAAGAATAAACTGGCGACAAGGCCCTCATGAGAGGTGAAAACCCCTTAAACCTGAGGAAAGGTACGCCTACCATTAACTTTAGATTCAAACCAATAGATGAGGATTGCAAGGTAACAGGTCACTATATTTCATGTGCTGGCCCCGCCTCTCGAACTACGGCTGAATAAACATGCGCTACAGGTGGTCTTAAGAAGAGGTGAAAACCCCTTAAACCTTAGAAGGCATCGAATAATACCTCAACTGACGGCAAGGCCTGAAGAAATTGGCGACAAGGCCCTTAGAAGAGATGAGAACCTCTTAAACCTTAGGAATAAACTGGCGACAAGGCCCTTATTAACTTCATTCCATGTGGGAATACCACATATCTTCAGGCTACAAAACAGTCAGATCTAGGTGAGGGGTGGGTGTTAGCCTTGCTAACACCCCTCCGATGCTTAAGTCAGTATCAATATAAAAGAATAATAATATTGAAAATGAATAAAAATATAAATTCGAATACATACCTTAGTTGTTTAACATCACTGTTAAATTTCTCAGAATAGCAATTATCCTAGGGATAGAAGTGTTACATAAAATATTGTTTGAGGTGGATAGCGTTCCAAGCCCTTGGTAATAAGTCACCACCCAAAGTAGACAATCTATATGCCCCCTTTCCTGCTTCTGACTCAATCAAGTAAGGACCTTCCCACTTTGGTGCAAGCTTTGCTATCTTCGCTAAATCCCAGATATTCTTGTTGTAGGACTTTGCTATCTTCTGCTGATAAATACCCTTCTTGAAATCTACGAACCCTGATATTCTTGTTGTAGGACTTTGCTATCTTCTGCTGATAAGAGGCCATTCTGATCTTCGCTAAATCCCTGAGTTCTTCTACTGCATCTAGATCTTCAAGTAGACTTTGAGTATTATCTCCGGGATTCTAATGACTGATTCTAGCTGTAGGGATAACCATCTCTGTAGGGATAACTGCTTCAGCTCCAAATACTAATGAGAAAGGAGTCTGACCAGTGGCATTCTTTGAAGTGGTCCTATCCGCCCAAAGAACAAAAGGTAGTTCCTTGGCCCACTTTCCTTTCTTAGATAATGACTTTTTCTTCAGGTTATTGATAATGATTTTGTTGCTTGACTCGGCCTGACCATTAGCCTGAGGATGGACAGGTGTTGAGGTGATCATCTTGATTCCCCAACTGGCACAGAAGTTAGTTGTTCTCTTGCCAATGAATTGTGAGCCATTATCACACACTATCACTACCGGGATTCCAAATCTTGTCAGGATATTGCGCTTGATGAATGAGATAACTCCTTTATCTCTGACTTGAACAAAAGCTTCCGCTTCGAGAAATAATCTGTCATAGCCAGCATAAAGACTTTTCCTCCTGGAGCTCTTGGTAGTTTTCTCACAATATACATTCCCCATTTCATGAAAGGCCAAGGGGATATAATAGGATACAAGGGTTCTGCTGGCTGGTGCAAAATGTTGTTATGTCTTTGGCATGCATCACATTTCTAAGAATAATTCATAGCATCCCTCTTCATCGTTGGCCAAAAGTATCTTGTTCTCAGGATTTTGGAGAATAGTGCTCTGCCCCTAGTGTGATTCCCACAATCTCCTTCATGGATATCCTAAAGAACTTCTTGAGCTTCTGCCTTCTCCAAGCACCTAAGATATGGTCCTGCAAGAGATTTCCTGTATAATACATCATTCATTATAGTATATGGGATTACTTTGTGCGAAAAGCTCTTGGGTTTTCATCCTTGGGGATAATTCCATCCTAAATATATCTCCTGATCGGGATAATCCAAGAATTTTTATTATCCTCAGGATTCCTGACTCCCATATATTCGTCATCGTCTGATATTTCCTTGACACCTTTCTCTACTATTACTGTGTTCAGGATATGTATGATAGGAATCTTGACACCTTCCGGAATCCTGAAGGATGAAGCTAAATATGCTAGGGCATCTGCTTCAACATTCTCTTCTCTAGGTACCTGTGAAATATCAAACATTTCGAAACACTTTGCTAGTTTTTTGACTAGGTCTAAATATTTCATCAAGTTTTCTCCTCTAACAGTATATGAACCATTAAAATGATTAGTTAATAATAATGAATCAACATGTACTTGAATAAACCTGATTTTCATGTTGATTGCTAGCTGTAATCCTGCTATCAAAGCTTCATATTCTGCCTCATTATTTGTGGCTTGAAATCCGCAGGATATGGATTGAGGTATAATGTCCCCCTGTGGAAATTTCAGCAGGATCCCGAGACCTGTTCCTCTAACATTTGAAGCACCATAAGTATATAGAGTCCACTTATCTTTGGTTTCTTCAAGTTGTTGGACTTCCAAGTCTGCCTCTTCTTTTAGTTCACTGGTGAAATCAGCCACAAAGTCTGCTAATGCCTGGGATTTGATGGCAGTCCTAGGTTCATATGTTATATCTAGGGCTGGAAATTTATACATGAGACACGAATACACGACACGTACCTACACGGCTTTTACAGGTAACAGGTAAGACCTTAACAGGTTTCGTGTACTAAACAGGTAGACACGAAATTACCTGTTAATTTTCGTGTCTAAACAGGTATAAATCCTGTTTACCTGTTAGTACATGTTTATTTTTTAATTTAAATAAATTATAAAATATATATAGGTAAAAGTTATATTATCTCTAACCATAATTCTTATTTCTTACAGCCGCTCTCAAAATCCCTCCCTCTCAGCCCCTCACGCAGTCATGCAGTTCTTCCCTCTCACACCGGCCCGTCGCCGGCCATCACCAGAATTCCCGTCGTCGGCCAGTCGCCGACCTTTCATCTCACGCCGGCCTTCCCTCTCACGCCGTCACCCGTCGCCTCCAGTTCCGTTCATTATTCATTCTTGGTAAGGCTGTTTTAGTACTGTTTTAGTTTAGTTAGTTCACAAAAAGGCTGTAAATGAAATGGACTTTCAATGGCACCGTGGATGCATATCGTTCATCAATGTTTATTCGATTTTATGTCCACATTTTCTACGTTATTATTATTATACTTTGATATTTTGTATTATTTTTTTTAACAAATAACAATACAGTTTGATATATTGCTATTATAATATTAAATATGATTACGTATTAATTATTTTAAACAGTCAACATGAAGGTTTTGACCCTTCCAACGATTAAAGAGATTGAGGTGAACGATTTGGTGACTCGGTGGGTTGCTGGGTTAAATAGTTAATATTATGAGTTTAATTCTACTATAGGGCTGTTTTAGTTTAGTTAGTTCACTTATTTGGTTTTGAACTTTTGATTGCTCACATTTGTTAGTATTTACTATTTAGATAATTATGAGTGACCCACAAAAGAAGGTGGAAAAGGCGAAGGATAAGAAAGCCAAAACAACGGTATGTTTGTTGATTAAACTATACTTATTTTGGTTCAAGTTTGGTTTTATTTTAATTTTGTGTAACTTTATGTATTTTTTTCTTTATTCATTTTAGACGGGGAGTGATTCTATCCAAATTGATTTAGAAGATGACTTCTCAATGGATATGGATGTGGATGATAAGGTTCATTTGGTGGATGAAGAAGATATAAACGATAGCAAATCGAGTCAAAGAGAAAACAAAAAGAAAGAAAAGAGAGATCTCCTATGTGGCGTTACTTCATTAAACACACTAAGAAAAAAATAGGAAAAAGGACTCCAACCGAGTGCAAGAAATGCCATCATATCATGATATATGGTAGTGGCCAAGGTACGGGTAATCATACGAAACACATAAAAAGCTGCTTTGGTTCTAGTTATAAAGATGTTGGTCAAATGCTTTTAAATAGTGACATGAAGTTAAAGTCGTCTTCTTTTTCTAACAATACGTTTCGTGAGATGATTATAGATGCCATTGTGATGCATGAATTGCCTTTGTCATTTGTTGAGTATAAGGCTATTAAAGATTTGTTTTAGTATTTGCAACCCGATGTGAATATTCCCTCTAGAAATACCGTAAAATCTGATTTAGTGCAAAAGTTTAAGAGAGAAAAAGAAAAGATGAAAGTTATTCTTATGGAATCACCTGGAGTATGCTTAACTGGAGATTTATGGACTTCTATTACTGCTGATGGGTATTTAGCAATTACAGTTCATTATATTGATAAACTTTGGGTTTTGCAAAAGAGAGTTTTATCATTTTCTTTCATGCCACCACCTCATACTAGTGTTGCCATATGTGAAAAGGTGTTTTCTATCCTAGTAGAGTGGGGTATAGAAAAAAAATATTTAGTGTGACGTTGGATAATGCATCTTCTAATAATGCTTTCATTAGGCTTCTAAGAGAACAGTTGAATGCAAAAGCACCACTTGTTTCTAAGGGTGCTTTTTTCACTTGAGATGTTGTGCTCATATTTTGAACTTGATTGTGCAAGATGGGTTAAAGGAAATTGATGAGTGTGTTTACAATGTAAGAGAGAGCATCAAGTATGTGAAAGGTTCACAACAAAGGAAGGAAAAGTTTTTGGAATGTGTTGAGTTGTGTTCAATTAAAAAACAAAAGGGGTTAAGGCAAGATGTTGTTACTAGGTGGAATTCCATATATTTAATGCTTAATGGTGCTCTTTATTATCGACGTGCATTTAGCCATTTAGAATTGAGTGATTCTAATTATAAGGAATGTCCAGTTGCATCAGAGTGGGATAGGATTGAAAATATATGTTCGTTTCTTGAAGTATTTTATGATGTGACAAATGTCTTTTCGGGTACCAATATCCGACTGCAAACTTGTACTATCCACATGTTTTTTTTTCTTATTTGAATTTGTATGATGGGATGAATTCTGAAGATGAGTATATAAAAAATATGGCAAACTTGATGATGGGGAAGTTTCAGAAATATTGGTCAGATTTTAGTCTTACATTAGCCGTGGCTGTGGTGTTGGATCCTAGATACAAGTTGCATTTTATCGATTGGAGTTATTCAAAAGTTTATGGAGAGGGAAGTAGTGAATATACACATGTTGATCAGTTATTGCATTATACTTTTCATGAATATGCTATTGCCTTGTTTAATGAGGGTGAGGATACAAGGGATGAGTCAACACCTACTTCAGATGGTAGCAAAGGTGTTAAGGATACAAGTGGTGTTTCAATATTTGAGGCGAGTTCAAGACTTAAGGTAATTTTTATGTCTGTTCTTTAATTTTTTTTATGTATATTGTCTTTTAGTTATTAACTAACTAATTATTTTATTAATATGTTTTAGGATTTTGATAAATTTCAAAGTAAAGATTACAACTAATCAAAAGTCAGAACTTCAATTGTAGTTAGAGGAGTCAAGAGTTTATAGGAACTTACCACTTGATGTGTTGGCTTTTTGGAAAGCCAATGAGTTTAGATATCCCATACTAGCGAGGATGGCAAGAGACTTTTTGACTATTCCGGTATCTACTGTGGGATCGGAGTCGACATTTAGTGCAAGTGAAAGAGTGATTGCCGAACATCGAAGTTCACTTAGTAAAGCTACCGTTGAGGCTCTAATATGCACAAAAGATTGGATACATGGAGATTTTTGTAATGTCCATCTTTGCTTGATTTTTATAAGTTTTATACATAATATTATATTAATTTTATAATTTATATGTTTGTATGTACTTTGTAGGTTCTAACAAAGTTAGTGTGGAAGAGCTCACTGAAGATATAATGTCGCTTGACATTAGTTGTGAATCAAATGCTTCAAACTCGGTGAACAATCCTAAGGTACCAACTTCAAATGCTTCAAGTAGTGTTGCTCGCTAAAAATAATGAACAATCCTAAGGTACCTCACTCTAAAACTTTCAAATAGTGTTACTTGATAAAACTATATGAATATGTTCAGTTGTCCATGATTAATATGACTAATTGACTATCCTTATTTTATGTGTAGGTTTGATTGTTTGGAATTGAAGATTTGAGAAGAAAGACCAACTGGAACTTCAAAGTTTGGAACCTGATATTGTTTTCAATATATGTTTTGATTAGAATTCTATGTGTTTTTGTCTTAAATTTGCTAAGGAGCATGGATTTATGTTTTATTTTAAGACTTTTATGAACTTTCGTCGACTTTTGTTTCGCTAAAAGGTTGTCAAATATGTGTTTCTAAACAGCTATTATCGTGTACTATCGTGTATACCAGGTATTAACAGGTTCGTATTTGTGTTTGGGTTATAGGTACACGATAAGTTTTCGTGTCGTGTACAGGTATACCCATTTCATGTTCGTGTCTTATCGTGTTCGTGTCTTATCGTGTACGGGTATACACGATATGCCATCCCTAGTTATATCATATGCACTTAGCTTCACAGCCCATTTTTCCATCCTACCTGACATTTCTGGTTTTCTCAAAACGGACTTAATAGGGTAATTAGTTTTAACACATATATGGTGAGTTTCAAAATAGTGTATAAGTTTAGTAGATGCCATAACAAGTGCTAAAATTAATTTCTCAAGATAAGAATACCTGGTTTCAGCATCCAAAAGACTTTTACTTACATAATAGATGGGATGCTGTTGACCTTTGAGATCCTTGGCTAAAACTGCACTTACAACATTATTTGATACAGCTAGATATAGAGATAGAGGTTCACCTTCTTCGGGTTTTACCAGTAGAGGAGCATAAGAAAGATAAGCTTTTAGGGACATTAGAGCTTCCTCATGCTTACTGGTCCACTCGAACTTCTTGTATTTCCTCAGGATATCATAAAATTCTTTGCACATTTCTGAGGATATGGATATGAATCTGTTGAGCGCTGCTATTCTGCCAGTTAGCCTTTGAACATCCTTGACTGATGCTGGGGATTTCAGATTCAGGATAGCTTGTATCTGATCTGGACTCGCCTCTATCCCCCTTTCGGTGACCATGTATCCCAAAAATTTGCCAGCCTTCATTCTGAAATGCCACTTTCCTAGATTTAACTTCATGTTATATTTGTCGAGGATATCAAATGCAGTCTTGAGATCCTGGAGGTGATCCTTAGCTTTCTTGGACTTCACCACCATATCATCAATATAAACTTCCATCGTGTCCCCCGGTTGCTCTTTGAACATCATGTTAACCAACCTCCAATTGGTTGCACCTGCATTTCTAAGTCCAAAGGGCATAGCAATATAACAATAAATACCTGTGGGAGTCATGAAGGCAGTATCTCCTTGATCTGAAGGCTCCATTTAGATTTGCTGAAATCCTGATGATGCATCCATAAATGTCAACATTTCGTGGCCAGCTGTAGCGTCTACCATTGAATCTATGTGTGGTAGAGGGAATGGATCCTTAGGGCAGGCCTTATTCAAGTCTGTGAAATCTACACAAACGCTCCATTTGCCATTCTTTTTCTGTACAACCACCACATTTGCTAACCATCGGGGATATTGAACTTCCCTAATCATGTTCGCCTTCAAGAGTCTTTCAACTTCTTCTTGTATGATTACGCTTCTCTCAGGTGCAAACTTTCTTCTCTTTTGATGGATTGGCCTGAAAGAATTATCAATTCCAAGTTTATGTGTTATAATATCTTTAGAAATACCTGTCATATCTTCATGTTTCCATGCAAATGTTAACAGTCTTGATTTGAGGAAATTGATCAACTTTGACTCAATATCCTCAAGAATACTCGTTCCTATCAGCAATTTGACTTCAGGATCCTCGGGATAAAGAAGTAATTCTTTAATTTCGTGTTCCCTGGCCTCCATTATGTCTCGTGCCGGCTTTTGTAATTGCTAGAGGAGGTGTAGAAATTCTTGCATCTTGTTGATCACTGATGATTTTTATAACTCCCCATGGACTTCGGAGTTTCACACATTGGTGATAAGTGGAGGGGACTGCTTCCATGTCGTGTATCCAGGGCCTGCCTAATATAATATTGCAACAAGACAAACAGTCAATAACATAAAATTTTTGCATCTTTTTTACCCCTTCAACATATACTGGGAGCTTGATAGCCCCTATAGTATTCGTAGTCTCTCAACTGAATCCAACCAATACTGAGGAGCTGGGGATAATCTTATCTTTAGGAATATTCATCTTTTTCAGCACATCCAGTTGAATAATGTTGACAGAGCTTCCACCGTCAATGAGGATCCTTCGCACATAATGGTTAGCCACATAAAATGTTATTACCAAACTATCATGGTGAGGATCCTGAATATTGATTCTATCGTTTCATAAAAGGATATGGTCTTTTATTGAGTGAGAATGGGTGTCTTTGTTGGTCTGTCAACTACTTCTAACTTGCTTTAATCAGCATTTCTCTTTGCAGCAGAATAAGAGGTTCCGCAGATGTCAAATCCTCCGGATATGAACAGGATTGTTTTTGCATCTGTTGGTGGATGAGTCGCCTTCTCAGGAACTTTTTCAGGATCTTGTTCTTTTCTCTTCTTCCGGCCAAGCAGCTCTTTCAAGTGGCCCTTGCTAAAAAGATAGCTAATCTCCCTTCTGAGTCAATGCAATCCTCAGTCAAGTTCCCGAAATCCTCGTGGAAGGCACATCATTTTGACTTGTCTTTCCAGGCTCCTTGTTTCTCCGTTTTCTTTGGCCACCTGACTTTTTCACCTAAGTCCTGCGTGGCATATATTAATCCACCAATATCAACAGAAAAACAATATTCAGAGATTTTAGGATATTCTTCATCATCTTCATCATCTACTACATTAATCCTTGGGTTATCAGGCTTATAGTAAGGTTTTGATCGATATGATTTTCCTGGGGATTCGGCTTTCCTGTTCGTCTGATCATACTTCGGGATATCGATATTTTTAAAGTTTTTCTTATCATCTTCTAGCCTGATAAACCTCAGAGCTCTACTTTTTGCTTCATCTAACGACATGCATTGAGTCATAACAAGATCATCATAGAAAGATGAGTCTTTCTCTAACCAAAACTTAAGAGCTTCCACTGCCGAAGCAGGATTTAGATTTGGAATCTCCAATGACTCCTTGCTAAACCTGGTAATAAAATCTCTCAAGGAATCCCCAGGATTCAGGGTAACCCTATAAATATCACCTGTCATCTTTTCAACCGTTCTACTGCAAGAAAACTGGTTATTAAACAAGTAAACTAAATGAGAAAAGGAGGTGATGGTGTTAGAAGGAATACTCAGTAGCCATTTCATGGCTACTCTAGTCAAGGTAGACCCAAACCCCTTGCAAACATATTCCTCCTTGATTTCCATAGGGATTAGGTTGATCTCCATACGCTATCTACACTGTGCAATGTGTTCCTCAGGATCCGTCGAACCATCATATAGCTTCATATTTGGGGTTTGAAACCGTTTAGGGATCTGTACGTCACCAATTGATGGCACAAATCGGGATATTCTGTGATTATCAGTGGGAACTTCAGCTATGGTATGGATTACACCAAGAACATTTAATATCATGTCCTTAAGCTTCTGTAATTGATGTGCTTGCGTGCGTGCGTGTAAAATTATAAAAGAGAATAGATGATTTGCTTTTGCACAAGATCGTGTTTTAAATTTATAAAAGTGATTTCTACGAAGACTAAACACACACAAAATAGGCAAGTGTACCTATCGTATATGTAGAATAGTATTGGTAAGAACCAAGTATCGATCCGTGGACACAAATGTTTCTAGTAATAAATCGTTGTTTTACTTTAATCGGAGGTTTTAATCATTTTTTAGGTCAATTTTCGAACTTTTTATAAAATATAAATACTAATATATAATATATAGGTGACCAACATAAGAGATTCTAAACGAGTTGTTCAATTATGCGAAGATTACCATCTGATATCAAGAATCCACTCCATTTTAGCATTGATAATTAATATTTAAACATGTGGTAAACTTGCCGTAACAATATATGATAGATAGCTCCTTAAACCTTAAGTGAGCATCGTTGGCACTAAGGAGATAACATGCGCATTTTAAAGTCCATCTTTTCCTAATGTCATGTCATCTCAATGATGTCAATTTAAGTTGGCAAGTAGTTTCGTAAAGTAGAAAGATTAGGATTTACTTCGATTTCTAAAATACCAATTCTCACAACTTCGGGTGGTTGTAGTTAACTCACACAACCTCCCCTTGGTTGATTTATGTAGGTTATAATTACAAATTCCATCAACATATGATTTCTTTAACTAGCATGATATCCTAGGCAAAGCCATTTTCGGATTACCAAGACTTAGAGAAATACATCATAACTTATATCTCATCATTTCTAAGTACAATATAAGAATCCGTGTTTCAATAATGTATCAAAGTATTTCTATCTTTCAAGAACATGAATCGATCATGAACTATTGCCAATAGAATTGACAACCACCAACTTTGAATTAGTGATTTAAGATGGTGAAACATTTCTCATAAAAAGATAATTGTAATATAACCGTGTACTTTACTAGACTACACCACATGTTTTATATAATTATCAAGTAAAACAAAGCTTCTTCATAGATTTTAGATGGTAAATAGAGTTTAGCTCATAATGAGCATGATGATAAACATTAAGATGAATGATGAAAACAAATACATGATTAAACTTTGAATGATCTAACCAAATATAGATGAATCTTCCTTCTTAATGATGGTGATGATGGATGATGATGATGGTTTATGGTGATGACCTCCAAGCCTTCAAACTCTTCACTAAATCTTCTATGTGAGTGTTAGTGTGTGTTTTTATAAGAGAAAACCGGATAGAACTCTTTTCAAGGCACACTCTTCAAATGGCACAAGAGCCACTATTTATAGGCTGTCTGGAGAGAAAAGCACGGCCACGTGCTTTATTAAGCACAGCCTCGTGTCTACGTGTCCCATTTGCATGTTGTCAGATAGTACATGATGACTCATCATGGCCTCGTGCTTCCTGAGGCACGGCCCCGTGCTTTTTAGTGACATGTGCTAATTCTTTTTGTCGTTTCTGAAAGGTGAGCACGGCCCCGCGCTTAGGTAGGCATGCCCCCGTGTTTTATTATGACATGTGCCAAATTCATTTTATCTTTTTCTAGAAGGTAACCACGGCCCCGTGTCCATTGAAGCACGGCACCGTGTCTAGTTGTCCGCTGTTTTGTCTTTTCTTGTAGATTTTTGTCTTTTCTGATAGGTAAGCACGGCCACGTGCTTCCAGAAGCACAGCCCCGTGTTTTGCTGTTTTCTTGGGTTTTCTTTGGTTTTTCTTCGGTTTTTCGTTCGTTTCTTCGTTTGAGGCTTGGATTCACCTGAAAATACATTTTAACATGATAAGTAGTTATTTTAACAATATTATACGATAGAAGTTGCAGTTTCTAGAGATTATTTGGTGCTAAAAAGATGTATATTTTTATATACATCTAACATCCCCACACTTGAACTTTGCTTGTCCTCAAGCAAGATATTTAAATATTCTCTAAAAATAGCAAGTTAGGACTATAGCTTAAACATCCCAAAAGAGTACCAAGAATATGAGAACAAAATAGCCAACCTTAAATCATAGGAATATATGTAGTGATATATAAAAAGGTGATTTGTTTTTATGAGTTTCTGTTTATGCATAACGTCACGTTCTCACAATGTTCACTCACACTCGGTTTTATGATCATACATGTGATGTATGTATATGAACACTTTTAGCCAAAATGTGACCTGTGATAAATAAGCTTGTAACAAGTTCAAATCTCCACCTTTGTGAAGGGTTGCATAGATCAGAAGGTAATATTGGTTGGTTTTGTATGAGTAGGGATTTGGTATTTTGTGGTGGTTCAAGGGTTTAAGTTAATGAAGATGAGGACGGTAAATACAACTTCTGCTGATTTTCGGGAGTCTTAAGATATCTTCAACGGTTAGCTCTTTTCTCTCGATTTTTTTAATATACCTAGTGACTCTTTTAAGGTCAGATCGTGAAGACCAGTTTTGTCAAGGATGTGGATCAGTTCTTCCTCAATCCTGTTCTGAACATAACTCCCAACTCTAATGGATCGTTCGGCTTTGAGCCTAACAGCCCCCACCCTCATTAGTTCGGTATATTCATGCTGAGACTGAGTTTGACTTTTTCTACATCTTCCTTCGTGGGACCAGTTTCCGAAACCTAAGCATCGTTCGTATCTTTTTGCTCTTCTCTTCATTGCGTTTTTGGAAATTTCACAGAATGGTGGCCTTTGTTCGTCTTTGCGCCACTTTTTCCTCACTTCATTTCTAAAGAGAAAGATTCTCTCCCTAAGTTCTGGAGGAAACCTAGGTTTTGTCATATGTATGCAGCAAAGGAAATTGAAATCGAAATAATGCATTTCCAGTTTTTTAGGGTCTGCCGGTAAAAGAACAGTGTCATATTTTACCGGTGAGATGGATAAAGTGGTAAGGTTATGGTTTAGGTTTTTGGGTTTTGTAATTTGGGGAATGGTTTGAGAGGATTGTGACAATATTACCTTCTTCCTTATACAACGCTTTGTGCGGTCTTGAAATGAATAATTGCGACAAGTTCTAAATCACACGAAACATATGACTCACTCAATGATTCCGAAAAAATATTTTATATGGCATGAGGTTTATCTCACAGTAACGGAGGGATTGGGTATAAACGCCATATTTTGCATAAATTTGTTCTCATTATTACAAAACTTCTTTTTACTTTTTCACTTTTTTAGTTATAGTAGATTAGTAGTTGGTTATTTGCAAAAAATTCTCTTGGATTTTTCTTTGGTTTTGTCAAAAATAGTCTTTGTTTGCTACAAAAAAATTTGTTATTAGAGAATCTTATAATTAGTTGAGCAAGCAATTGGTCAAGTAATTCCCCTCCCCACACTTGAATCTCACATTGTCCTCAATGTGAAAAGATTCATAAAAAGATTAATAATAAGATTCATACGAAGTATGGAGGGTAAAATAGAAAGGAACTTCCTTACGGGCCAACGAAATTTTGACAGAGCGTCCCCTATTGTTCGTCTGTTTTCCTGTAGTGTACCTATATAAAAACTGCATACAACCAACAAGCATAATAATACTTAAAATTATTATTATTATTATTATTATTATTATTATTATTATTTTATTTATTTATTATATATTTTTAACCTTATTTCAATGCCTAGTTTAATCAGGGTCTTGGCCAGACCCTACTTCCAAAATGTTCATTAATCTAGGTGGAGGATTAGTGCCTCCGAGACGGTCTCGAATGGTCCATCGATGTATAGTTTCAATCGATGTCCATTAACTTTGAACTTCTGGCCTTCAGAATTTGAAATCTCTACTGCCCCATAGTCAAAAACTTATTCAACTATGTGTGGACCTTTCCAACGAGATTTCAACTTTCCTGGGAAAAAACGTAAACGTGTGTTATATAACAGTAAACGGTCGCCAACTTGAAATTTCTTGTTTCTTTTTAAATGGGCGTCGTGTAAACGTTTAGTCTTTTCTTTGTAAGACCAGGAATTTTCATATGCCAATGTTCTTAGTTCTTCGAGCTCGTGAATTTGATCTTCTCGGTTTTTACTGGCGGACATTAGATCAAAATTCACTGCTCTCAGAGCCCAATACGCTTTGTGTTTTAGTTCTACGGGTAGATGACATGCCTTCCCATGAACAAGTTTGAATGGTGTTGTTCCTATGAGGGTTTTATAAGCCGTCCTGAGGGCCCACAAAGCGTCATCTAACTTTTCTGTCCAATTTTTGCGATTCATTCCTATGGTCCTTTCTAAAATCCTTTTTATTCCTCGATTCGAGACCTCTACTTGTCCATTAAAGCACTACAGAAGTGGGTACTTCTGTCGCTGATTAGTGCTTTTGGAGTGCCGAATCATGAAAATAACTTTTTCAGAAATCGTAGAACTACTCGAGCATCGTTAGTTAGAAGAGCTTGTGCTTCTACCCATTTAGATACGTAGTCGACTGCTACAAGGATGTATTTATTTCCGAAAGAGTTAGGAAATGGGCCCATGAAATCTATTCCCATACATCAAAGATCTCACAAATTTGAATGCCCTTTTGAGTCATATCATTTTTGGATGAGATGTTCTCGGCTCTTTAAGAAGCATCGCATGCTTGGATCAAAGTATGTGTATCTTTGAATATGGTGGGCCAGAAAAATCCTGCATCAAACACTTTTCTGACCGTAGTGGCGGTACCGTGGTGTCCACCAGTGGGTCCTTCATGGCAGTGTTTGAGAATGTCTAAGGCCTCCTTGCTTGCTACGCACCTACGAATAACTTGATCTGCACCTATCCTAAACACATATGAATCTTCCCAGAAGTAAAACTTAAGATCGGAGAAGAATTTCTTCCGCTGTTGATGGGTAAGCCCTTTTCTTAGGATTCTACAAGCTAGGTAATTTGCGAAGTCGGCATACCAAGGACTTTCGTTTTTTTCCTCTATGACTTCATGAATGCGCATGAGAATTTCATGTGGGAAATTATCGTTTATAATTTCTTTGTGATGTTCTTCAGGAGTTGGACATTCTAAGCGCGAAGTGGTCGGCGGAGACATTCTCTGCTCCCTTTTTGTCCTTGACCTCGATGTAAAAGTCTTGTAGTAGGATCCATCGGATGAGTCTGAGTTTGGCATCTTGTTTGTTGAAGAGGTAACGTATTGCGACATGGTCGGTGTAAACTATGGTTTTGGAAAGAACAAGACAGGATCTAATTTTTTCAAAGGCAAATACTACTGTTAGTAAATCTTTTTCTGTTGTGGTGTAATTTTCTTGTGCATCGTTCAGAGTTTTACTTGCATAGTAAATTGGGTGAAAGAGTTTTTTTTGCGTTGTCCGAGTACGGCTCCAACTGCAGAGTCACTTGCATTGAACATGATTTCGAATGAAAGGTTCCAATCGGGTGTAGTCATGATTGGTGCATTGACTAGTTTGTCTTTTAATGTGTTGAATGATTTAACACATTCTTCAGAGAAGACGAATGGTGCGTCTTTCTCCAGAAGTTTGGTCATAGGTCTTGAGATTTTTGAAAAGTCTTTTATGAAGCGGCGGTAGAAACCTGCGTGACCTAAAACACTTCTAATGGCTTTGACTGAAGTTGGCGGTGGTAGTTTGGATATGGTTTATATTTTGGCCCTGTGTAAGAAATCTGATCCAACCCTTTCTTTCTATTTCAAATTTTGGCATCCCCATCTTTAAGGAAGAGATCGGCGACCCCAAGTTCTTTTACTCCATTCAGAAAGTCTTTTCTGCCGGACGACTCGTAGGGGCGGATAAGGGCCCTTACTCCGTCCCCCTTTTGACGTGAGGTTCCTTTCTTCAAGGCCGATTTGGGGGGTCTTTTTCGATAGTTCACCCCGACAAGTGTGTATTCAATCCGCTTCACTCACGTTGTGGCGTTGTATTATTGTAAGTTCCCTGTTCCAAACATTTCCTTCAAGTAGACGACAAGTTTAAAATATCAACTTCTAGTCCGTCTTGAGAAATCTTGTGACCGAGAACAATGCCTTCCTTTACCATAAAGTGGCATTTTTCCCAGTTGAGCACTAGATTTACTTCTTCACTCCTAGCTAACATTTTGTCTAGGTTTTTCAGACAATGATCGAATGAGTCTCCGAAGACTGAGAAGTCATCCATGAAGACTTCCATAGAGTGTTCGATCATTTCATGAAAGATGGCCACCATGCAACGTTGGAAGGTGGCTGGAGCATTACATAGTCCAAATGGCATTCTTCGGTAGGCGAATGTGCCATACGGACATGTAAATGTGGTTTTCTGCTGATCTTCAGGAGCAATTGGAATTTGAAAGTATCCGGAGAATCCATCAAGAAAACAATAGAACATTTTTCCAGATAAACGTTCAAGCATTTGATCAATGAAAGGAAGTGGAAAATGATCTTTTCTTGTGGCGTCATTAAGCTTCCGTTAGTCAATGCAAACTCGCCAGCCTGTGATGGTTCTCATTGGTATCAGCTCGTCCTTCTCGTTCATTACGACCGTCATTCCTCCCTTCTTGGGTACTACTTGAACGGGACTAACCCAAGGTGAATCTGAGATTGGGTAGATTAATCCGGCATCCAGTAGTTTGATTACTTCCTTCTTCACCACATCTTGCATGTTGGGATTGAGACGTCTTTGATGTTGGACCACGGGTTTGTATTCCTCCTCCATGAGAATTTTATGAGTACAAAAGAAGGGACTGATGCCCTTGATATCCATGATCTTCCATGTGATGGCCTTCTTATGGTTTTTGAGAACCTTAAGAAGTTCGTATTTCTCTTCTTTAGAAAGGTGAGATGAAATAATCACTGGGAGTTGAGAATCTTTTTCTAGAAAGACGTATTCGAGATGTTTTGGTAGTTCTTTTAATTCTAAGGCTGGTGGTTCTTCTATTGATGGTTTTGATTTTTCATTGTATTCAGTGATCTCATATACTTCTTCTGATGCTTCATGATAGTTATTCACAGTATTGAGATTATCGTTTTCTAAAATGGCTTTGGTAATAGTGTCAGTTAAGATTTGTGTTTCTAATGAGTTATTAAGGTAAGATTTCCGCACATAGCAACTCACGATAGAATCGATGATGTTAACACAGTATAATGTGTCATCGTGATGTTGCGGATATTGCATAGATTTTCCTATGTCAAAAGTGATTGCCTCGTCATTGACCCTGAAAGTGAGTTTGTCGGTGCAAACATCAATAATAGCCTTTGCGTTGGCTAAAAAGGGTCTTCCTAAAATCAGAGGTACACTTTTGTCTTCCTCCATGTCTAGAATCACAAAATCTACTGGGAAAACAAACTTGTCAATTTTGACAAGCATGTTTTCAACAATGCCCCGAGGATATTTAACGGATCGGTCAGCTAACTGAATGCTCATGCAGGTGGGTTTTGGTTCTCCTATCCCTAGCTTCTAGGTCAGCCAGGGCATTGCTAACAGACAAATTTCCTATAAGACAAGGAATAGTAAAACTCCCTGGATCGGTCATTTTTGGCGGCAGCTTGCTTTGGAGGACAGCTGAGCATTCTTTACTCAAGGTGACGTGCGAGAGTTCCTCCAGCTTCCTCTTGTTTGTCAGCACTTCTTTGAGAAACTTGGCATATTTTGGCATTTGAGCGATGGCTTCGATGAAAGAGATGTTGATGTGGAGTTGTTTGAAGAGTTCTAAAAACTTCCCATACTGAGCTTCCTATCGTTCCTGCTTCAGCCGTCCAGGGTTTGGAATAGGTGGAGTATAAGTTCGGACTGACTCCTTGCGTTGTACGGTGCCCGTTGGGATAAGTCTTTCCTGCATTTTATCAGGGGATTCCTTGTCCATAACTAGTTCTGAAGTTGGTGAGGCAACAGTGGTTGTGCCACTTCTTAATGTAACAGCGTTAGCTGTTGCATTCGGGTTGGTGATTGTATTGCTTGGAAGAGTGCCAGGTGGCCTTTCGGATAAGTGTCGGACAATTTTCCGATTTGAGTTTCTAGGTTCTGAAGTGATGCTTGTTGACTTTTGAGATCGGCTTCATGTTTTAATAATACTCCGCTGATATCAACAGCTGTTGAGTCGGCTTTCTTTTCTGCTTCATTTGTTTTGGTCATCAGTTGGATTAGCATTTCTTCGATCTTAGAGTAGCTTGGGTTTTTATGGCTATTAGAACTCTGATCTTGAAATTGAGGTTTAGGCTGGAAGAGTTGATTCATTGGTCTTTTTTCGAATCCGAGTAAAGGTTGAGTGTTACCTCCGTCTTTCCTACTGAAATTCGGGTGATTTCTCCATCCTGGATTGTAGTTATTGCTGAAAGCGTTGTTCTGTCGAGCAATGAAATCGACTTCTTCCATGGCCATGATGACTTGTTTACAGACACTCGTCTTATGATTCCTTTCACAGGTGTCACAGGTGAGTCTGGTTTTTGATAGCTCGGCTTGAAGTTGTTCGAATTTTTTGGAAAGGGCTTCAAGCTGTGATGTGACAAGAGTGTTGGAATCAACGTGGTCTATTCCGTTATAGGTAGGTGTAGATCTTGGTGGGATGTAAGCGAAACTCTTCTTTGCGGCCTTCTCCAGGACTTCAAATGCTTCGTTAGGTGATTTGGATCCCAGGTCTCCACCAGCGATTTGGTCGATGGCCTGTTTGTTTTAACTAGATTGTGCATCAAAGAAAGTTTGTACTTGTAACCATATGCTCAGTCCATGATGTGGGCATCTTCTCTGAAGACTTTTGTATCTTTCTCATGCTGCGTGTAACGATTCATCATCATCGATCCGGAATCCGGTAATGCTGGCTCGGTATTTGGCAGTTTTGTCGGGCGGAAAATATTTGAGTAGAAACTGTTCAACCATCTGGTCCCAAGTGGTGATGGAACCAGAGGAAATAGATTCTATCCATTCTAGGGCTTGGCCCCTTAGAGAGAAAGGAAAGAGTTTGAGTTTAATCTGATCGTCTAATAGTTTTGGATTTTAAAGGTTCTGCAGATTCTTAGTGTAACGATTCCGACGAAACCAGGCATCCCCTAACCGGTAGACAATAGTTACGTCATATTCAATGTCGGGTACATGATTTACCATAGTAATTATATGAGAATACATGGTTCACTGTATTGATTGTACGTGAATATATAATTCATCGTATTGAATATGCGATTAATCGATCGATGGTTATTGAAACCCGAACGAATCGAGGGTTTAATTATAGACGATATCTATAATATTTAGTGATTTTACGAAGCATTAATGCTTCGGGATAAGTAAAGTACGGCACAGAAAAAGAAATTCGATTTAATGGTACGTTAAACGAAACCTTTAATACCAAACCGAGCAAGAGACAATCAATCAAGCCGAAAAAGATGCGCAATAATTAATAATATGATGTTTTAAGTTAATAAATGCCATGGTTTAAGTTTTTAAAGTTTTTAAATCGGTTTTAACTAAATTTCTTTTTTTAAGCCGAAAACGACCATTTTAACTTCGTTTTAAGCCGAATTAGACATTTAACCGAAAAACGAACTGAACCAGATTATCCAAAACATTATCCGGATATCCGAAATCCAAATATGTGGCTAAGAATGAAGAGGTGGGTCCCACCCCACCCCCTCATACAATCCGATCGGCATAATGGGATCCCCCATTGCCTTGTTATTCTTTTTTACACAAAACATTTCCTTGATCTTCATCTCCTCTCAACTTCATGATCCAAAACCGAGATTTTGTAGCAAGAAAACAAGGTAAAGAATCGAGTTAATCACGTTTCCATCTTCGTTTCTTGAGTTTATTTGCAAGAAAATGAGGTTTCAAAGATGAAAACCGATTCTTGCATGATCAAGTGATGTATACGGGTTATACAAGGGATCTTGGTCCAAGAAAAGAGTTAAACGAACCAAGAACGAATTTTTACGGTTTAAACTTTAGTTTTGAAGCAATAACCGAAACTAAAGTGTAAGAGGCTTGATCGTGAGTGTAACTTGCTTGGTATTGTGGTATGTTGGTTGTAGGTTCTGTATTTAGTGGTAGATAAGGCGGAAAGACGAGTTTGTAGCTTGTAGTGGCGGAAAACAAAAGGTATATTCGGTTTATGTTCGGTTTTGGAGTTTTTGGACAGATTGTTGATGGTTTAGAGTTGGGTCATGAAATTTTACAGGGATGTTCTACATATGAAAATAAGAGTTCTGTGAAATTCTGGTAATTTTTGGATAAAGGATGAATATTTGGTGAATTTAATGCTCGGTTTTGGCTAAAAATGGTGAAAAATAGTTAAATATCATGAAAAATTCTGGAAAATTGCAGATACGCTTTTTATAACATGTATAAGTCACAAACAAAATTTTAGGTCAGTTGGAGAAGCCTAAGTAGGCTTTTCGGTTAAACGATTTCTAAGGTTTTCTAGCTTGGTTTTAGTGAAAATGGCATGTAAAAAAGAGATTTTGGTTCTGCAAAAATTACAGGGGACTATGTAGATGGCAGAGGATATCCAGGAAAAATATGGGATTTTTCTAAGGTCGTTTGGTATTTACGACATATTTAGTGTTTAAATGGTGTTTAAAAATAGATAAATAAATTTTAAATATAAAAATTAATTCTGGAAATATTTTTATATAATTCCCCACTATCAAAAAGTGATTTGTGCAAAATTTCAAGATCCGAGATTGAACGGATAATTATTTGTGCAAAAACAAACTTTTAAAGCTTAAAACGCGTAAACCGGTAAAGTTCGCTTAAACGAACTGACTGGTGTATAAAAACCCTAAAATGAACTATTTTCATTTAACTGATTTAAACAAGTAAAAATAAATCATCCGAAAATAATTCGGATGATTTAGGTAATTTTAAACGATTTAACGGTTTTCGGTGCACTAAAGACGGAAACGGGTCCCGCGGCCAATCGGGGCGTCTAAACCGAGCTCAAATTTCACAACTTTAATTAAATTATCAGTCAACCACTACTTTCGGGTCGTGTGTGACCAAACTCATTTTTGAAACGTAAAAACGGATAACCGTGCTAGGCACGCAAAACGAGAAAAACGACTAATAGTAATTGTGACCATGGAACTCTAAACGATATCACAATCTGAGTCCGGAGAAGTGTTTCTGGGTTAACATTGCCCCCGGAATGGGTACAGTACTGGGTTAACAGTGTCCCCAGATGTACCGATTGATACGGTTAAAGTTATATTAATAATGAGTGTGTAGTAACGATCGTAGGGATCATATTACAGATTGGACGTGTTAACTGATAATGATTGTTGTTACCTGCTTGCATGTGCTAAGGTGAGTTTCACGAGCCCCTTTTTCTGAATTGTTTTCAAATATTTTCCCGGGGCGGAAGCATGTTACTGTTGAAATGTTTAAGTACATACTGAACGCATGGATTTGCGTGTATTTATAAATATTTGATTGTACGGGAATCGTACGGAATGGGTACAGTACTGGGTTAACAGTGTCCCCAGATGTCCCTAGAAGTGTTTCCAGGTTAACATTGCCCCCGGAATTGGTACAGTACTGGGTTAACAGTGTCCCCAGATGTCCCTAGAAGTGTTTCCGGGTTAACATTGCCCCCGGAATGGGTCCAGTACTGGGTTAACAGTGTCCCCAGATAATATTATATTATGATATTGATTCATCAAGGTTTACTCAAATTGTGAAACTCACCAACTATTCGTAGTTGACCGTTTTCTCACATGCTTTTCAGGTACAATTAAGATGAAGTGATTGCTTACGTGCTAAGTGCTTGATGTGTGTAAGATTTGCGTGCGGGATGTTAGGATACAGTATAATAAATAGAATTATGTATGGTATGATGTGTGTATCACCTACACGGTAATGAAATACGAGATAATGTAATTTGAAGTATATTAATGTATTCAGTTTTCTTTATAAACAATGTGGTTGATATCAGAGGTGTCTGTTGCATCCCGTTTACGTTTCCGCTGCGATTACGGGGTGTTACACTTAGGAATCGAGATATGTGAGAAAGAGGGTCTTCGTCGAGAAGACCATGAAATTGAATTGAATTTTCCACCATATGAATGGTGCTTGATTTGATTTCGAAATTTTCGGTGATTTCGGGTGGAGCCACTCCATTGCTGTAGCCTTCGAGAGTTGGCTTGGCATACTGGCTCATGTTCGGCTCATTGTTTTGGGCAGCCATCATTTCTTCGGTTTGATTTTAACCTGATGCGGTGGTGTCTACTGATTCTTCTTTGATTGCTTCGGCGTTTTCTACAGTCCGTTTACGTGCTCGTCGAAGAAAGAGTCGTTCCGGTTCAGAAATTTGAGAAACAAGCTCAGGCTCAAAAGTAGAGGACATACATGGGACTAAATCAAAATTAAACACTAAAGTAAAAGTTAGCTAGGATTAGTCTAATTTAAACTATAAGTTAGGTAAAGTTATTTCAAACTAAACTAAGGTCTAAATTAATTAAACTAAAGTAAATATTAGGTAAGTAAAGGTAAAAAGTAGGCTAGCCATAAAATTATATATTTTAATATTTAGTAAAAATAAAAAAAATATTTTAAAGGTAAAATAAAATAGAAGTTAAAAATTTGTACAACTATAGACAATGATTAATTTAAAACTTGGATCGTTCTTAGAAACGTACCGTGTCCCCGGCAACGGTGCCAAAAACTTGATGTTCTTGCGTGCGTGCGTGTAAAATTATAAAAGAGAATGGATGATTTGCTTTTGCACAAGATCGTGTTTTAAATTTATAAAAGTGATTTCTACGAAGACTAAACACACACAAAATAGGCAAGTGTACCTATCGTATATGTAGAATAGTATTGGTAAGAACCAAGTATCGATCCGTGGACACAAATGTTTCTAGTAATAAATCGTTGTTTTACTTTAATCGGAGGTTTTAATCATTTTTTAGGTTAATTTTCGAACTTTTATATAAAATATAAATACTTATATATAATATATAGGTGACCAAGATAAGAGATTCTAAACGAGTTGTTCAATTATGCGAAGGTTACCATCTGAGATCAAGAATCCACTCCATTTTAGCATTGATAATTAATATTTAAGCATGTGGTAAACTTGCCGTAGCAATATATGATAGATAGCTCCTTAAATCTTAAGTGAGCATCTTTGGCACTAAGGAGATGCGCATTTTAAAGTCCATCCTTTCCTAATGTCATGCCATCTCAATGATGTAAATTTAAGTTGGCAAGTAGTTTCGTAAAGTAGAAAGATTAGGATTGACTTCGATTTCTCAAATACCAATTCTAACAACTTCGGGTGGTTGTTGTTAACTCACACAACCTCCCCTTGGTTGATTTATGTAGGTTATAATTACAAATTCCATTAACATATGATTTCTTTAACTAACATGATATCCTAGGCAAAGCCATTTTCGGATTACCTATACTTAGAGAAATACATCATAACTTATATCTCATCATTTCTAAGTACAATATAAGGATCCGTGTTTCGATAATGTATCAAAGTATTTCTATCTTTCAAGAACATGAATCGATCATGAACGATTGCCAATAGAATTGACAACCACCAACTTTGAATTAGTGATTTAAGATGGTGAAACATTTCTCATCAAAAGATAATTGTAATATAACCATGTACTTTACTAGACTACACCACATGTTTTATATAATTATCAAGTAAAACAAAGCTTCTTCATAGATTTTAGATGGTAAAAGGAGTTTAGCTCATAATGAGCATGATGATAAGCATTAAGATGAATGATGATAACAAATATATGATTAAACTTGGAATGATCTAACCAAATGTAGATGAATCTTCCTTCTTAATGATGGTGATGATGGATGATGATGATGGTTGATGGTGATGACCTCCAAGCCTTCAAACTCTTCACTAAATCTTCTATGTGAGTGTTAGTGTGTGTTTTTATAAGAGAAAACCGGATAGAACTCTTTTCAAGGCACACTCTTCAAATGGCACAAGAGCCACTATTTATAGGCTGTCTGGAGAGAAAAGCATGGCCCCGTGCTTTATGAAGCACGGCCTCGTGTCTACGTGTCCCATTTGCATGTTGTCAGATCGTACATGATGACTCGCCACGACCTCGTGCTTCCTGAGGCACGGCCTCGTGCTTTTTAGTAACATGTTCTAATTCTTTTTGTCGTTTCTAAAAGGTGAGCACGGCCCCGTGCTTAGGTAGGCACGCCCCCGTGTTTTATTATGACATGTGCCAAATTCATTTTGTCTTTTTCTAGAAGGTAACCACGGCCCCGTGTCCATTGAAGCACGGCCCCGTGTTTAGTTGTCTGCTATTTTGTCTTTTCTTGTAGATTTTTGTTTTTTCTGATTGGTTAGCACGACCCCGTGCTTTCAGAAGCACGGCCCCGTGCTTCCAGAAGCACAGCCCCATGTTTTGCTGTTTTCTTGGGTTTTCTTTGGTTTTTCTTCGATTTTTCGTTCGTTTCTTCATTTGAGGCTTGGATTCACCTGAAAATACATTTTAACATGATAAGTAGTTATTTTAACAATATTATACGATAGAAGTTGCAGTTTTTAGAGATTATTTGATGCTAAAAAGATGTATATTTTTATATACATCAGTAATTCCCGGGCTAAACTTAAACATATGCCTGCATCCTGCAAAAATCCTTGATTAGCATTAAATGGAATTGTATTGAAAGTGTTACCCTGATTAATATTCTGAGGAACAGTCTGGGTGTTGTAGCTCGCATTCCCAAACATAGTGTTTCCCGGAGTAGCAAATGGAGTGGTAGAAGGGTTAGCCTGCATCAGGATAAAGTCTCCCTGGTGCACCTCAGAGGATCCTGCGACTGCTGAGTCTGAGCAAATGGTTGCTGAGGATTAGAGAATCCTGATAAGGATACTCTTGAGGATCCTGCTTGTTGATGATATCCTGAGGGTACCGCCTGCTGATAAGGACCTGAGGATCCTGTCTGATGGAACAATTCTGAGGACCCGGACTGTTGAAACAATCCTAAGGATCCTGCTTGTTGCTGATATCCTGAGGATACTACCTGCTGATAAGGACCTGAGGATCCTGCCTGATGGAACTATCCTGAGGACCCTGAGTCCTTGATAGATGAGGATTCAGGGTTGTATGCCATGGTCGACTCTGGACGCACCAATCCTGAAGATCCTGGAGGAGTGAAATCCAGAGATCTCGGGATCAGTGGTGTGAATTCTTCCACCGGCTTCTTGGCTTTCCTGATATCTTCTAGTTCCTTCACGAGCATCTGGTTGGTCTTGTTCTGGCGATCCATCTGTTCCTGTAACCGTCTATACATATACAGAAGGTCGTTGTTGGATACCATGATGGGATCCTGGGGAGACGGTCTGGATCCTGAGAACACTGGAGTAGCAGTTTTCTTCTGACTGTTGTCAAGCTTCTTCGGGACACCACCAGCAGGAGGAGGAGGCATAGAAGGCCTCACAGAGGAATCTGAAGCTGCGGCAGAAGAGGAAACATTCTTCGGTTGGGAAGACATGTTGTGGATGTTGAAAGTAAGGTTTAGTTTGAGAGTTAATAATTATCAAAGCACCGTTTGCCCCACGGTGGGCGCCAAATTGTTTCGGTCAAAAATTAACAAAGTAATTTTGTGATCAAATTCGTATGTGAGGTAGAGTGCTTGATCAAGAATAGGATGAACACAATGATTTGATTTCGAGGGAAAAAGCCCTTGATCGTGAGGATCTCCGACACAAAAAACCGCCCGACGGTGAAAACTATCACCGTCTCTTTTATTAATAACAAAAAGTGTGATTACAAGTGGTGGAGTTGATAGTAGATCGTATACTAAGTGTTACAATGTGTTTTGATAGCTAAGCGAGTGAAGTGTGTGTTCTAATCGATAATATCAGCTCGTTTAAATAGTCAAAAGAGTACAACTGAAATTTCGAGAATTCGGAATAAACCCTAGACTAAGTCTCCCATGATCCGTTGCTGCCCATGTTTGAGTTGACGAAGCCTCAATTATATCCATTGCAAACCC
Source organism: Bidens hawaiensis (assembly GCF_021521415.1). Taxonomy (NCBI): domain Eukaryota; kingdom Viridiplantae; phylum Streptophyta; class Magnoliopsida; order Asterales; family Asteraceae; genus Bidens; species Bidens hawaiensis. The sequence goes on from NW_027492510.1 coordinate 194,591, forward strand.
ACGTTCTTATTAACATATTAAACATGTGGTCTTATCTGCAAAACAAACAAAACAATAAAGGACAATTGAATTAGTCAAATATAATCCTTAGAATATTTGCATCGGCAGGATAGTTCAAAATCTCTAAACCGTGATCAATCCTGAGGATAAAAAATCTGCTCCCAACAGCGGTTATGATTAATATCAAGGGTTTGATAATAATTATCTCTGGCAACTGTCTAATCGATTAATCTTTTTGCAGGGATTTCAAATTTCAAAATGCCAGCTGTGAGGCATAAACACCCGCCATTTTGGGGGCAATTGTTAGGGCATAGAATTTACGCTGAGAATCCTCTATCCTTGATCGATATGTGGATCAATTATCCTTATGATATGTTGCGGATTGTAAAGGATCAAGGATTCTTGGTATTATATGTTTACCAATAGTTGTATTTGAATGGTGTTTTGTTTGTTAGATATAGCAGTTGGAGGACTAAGTCATCCTATTCTTGCGCTACTGGAAGACTTCCGCACGTGGTCAATGATGAAGAAACGGCTAGTGGAGTGGTGGCGTGAAAGTAGGGATTTAGTTAGTTATGACTTTTTGTTTATAATCGAGATAGATGATCAGCTAGCGGACACATGTTTTTACACACACATTCGAGCAGTCTCTCGTTCATAGCTCGCACATTTAGCTTTCATTGTAACACTGATCAATATCTCCACCATTTTGTAACCTTTTTTGATATTAATAAAGTGGTGATAGACAAGTTGTCATCATCCGGGTTTTTTTCATTTGATCTAATCAAGATCAAGGGGTTTTTCCTCGAAACAAATCACAGTGTTCATCTCCATTTTTTTCACATATTCATTATTATTATAATAGCACTATACCTCACAATTACGGATTTGGATACATTACTCTTAGCAGATTTTTGTCCAAAACACAGTTGACAGAGAATTGGAATTGGAATTCAATTCCTTTAAATTCCTTTAAACAAAGGGATTCTAAATCCTTCCATCATGTGAAGAAATTCAAATAAATTTGATGGAATCTTCAATTGGGCGACTTACATGGCGTGTTCGGGTCGACATTTCGGGTGTGTTCACATTCAGGTCGACGCTCCGAGTCTTAGCGCTTTCAGCTCAGTGCTCCGGATTGGGTCACGTTTGGGTCAACATTCCGGGTCAACTCGCATTCGGTTCGGCGCCCCGCGTCAGTTTGTGTTCGGTTTGACGCCAGGGTCAGTTCGGCTCAACCCTACCCGGTCCGCCGACGCCCCGACCATTTCATGGACCAAAACGAAACAAATAATAGAAACCAAAATGAAATGAAACCGAACTAACCAAAATGAAACAGAAAAAAAACATAAACCGAACAAAAAAAAATAACAAAATAAAAGTTAAACTGAACCGAGTAAACCGACTAAAATGAAACAAAAAAAGGGAAACGAACAAAACAAAACAAAAGATTAAACCCGAAGGGAAACGAAACAAAAAAACCGACATAAACGAACCAAAAAAACCGAAACGGGCCGAAACCAAAAAAACTGAAAAAAATAAGCAAAAAAAGAACTTGAACCAAACATAAACAAAAAAAACATCACAAACATACCAAAAAAACCAAAATGGGCCGAAACCCAAGAAAATGAACCAAATAAGCAAAAAAACGAACTTGAATCAAACAGAAACCAATAAAAACGAACAAAAAAACCGATATGGGCCGAAACCCAAAAAACGAACTTGAACCAAACATAAACCGAAAAAACAACATAAACGAATAAAAAAAACCGAAACGGGCCGAAACCCATAAAAATGAACAAAATAAGCAAAAAAAACGAACTTGAACCAAACAGAAACCGAAAAAAACGAACCAAAAAAACTAAACGGACCGAAACCCAAAAAACTGAACAAAATAAGCAAAAAAACGAATTTGAACCAACAGAAACCAAAAAAACAACATAAACGAACCTAAAAAACCGAAACGAGCGGAAATCCAAGAAACTGAACAGGATAAGAAAAAAAACGAACTTGAACCAAACACAAAACGAAAAAACTGAACAAAATAAGCAAGAAAAAAGAACTTGAACCAAACAGAAATAGAAAAAAACGAATTAAACGAACCAAAAAACCGAAACGGGCCAAAACCCAAAAAACTGAACAAAAAAAAGAAAAAACCGAACTCGAAGAAAACAGAAAATGAAAAACCAGCCTAAACAAAAAAATCGAAACCGGGCCGGAACAAAACCCAATAAATTAACCAACTAAAGCAAAAAAAAAAAAAACAACCCAAAATGAAACTGGAAAAAAAACGAAAGTGGGCCGGGTCGGGTGGAAGCGGTTAGGATCATCAGCGGGCCGGATCGTCCAAAAACGTTGTGGGTAGTCGGTAGAGTGGGTCAAAGTGATTGCCTCCGACTCATTGGCCAACCAAACACGTTAGATGGAATTGAGATTCCAATTCCAGCAAATTCGATTCCTATGGGAATGTTTAAATTCCAATTCAAATTCCAATTCTAATTTCATTCCATTCCGTGAAACGAACACACCCTTAGGTTTCTCTACCTACAATAGGCTATTTATAAAGAGACTTAAAAAAAATCCTTCACTGATAATGTTTGAAAAAGCATGGGGTAAAATTTTAATACTATACATACAAATTTCGATAAAAAAAAAAGATAGAATCAGTTGATCTTGATTCACCTTTAGTGGTATGCTTGAGATTATTTGCCTATTTTGTAGTTGTTTCACTTTCATAATTCGTTTATATTCAATCAGTAAACTTCCAACCTAATTCATGTTTTCAAATTCGAATAGGTTTTCCTACTTCTAATTCGAGTTAGTTTGAATTTACTCACTTTTAAAATTTTCAAATTTATGAAACCCGATTAAAAGAAATCGAATAATCCTTAAATCGATTTGATGAAGAGTAATTAGAGCTTCACCATATCTTTTTAGCTCAGTTAATATGCAAAACAAGTAAAACTAGGTTAAGGGTATATGCATTTTCAACATAGAAAAGAACTTTAAACAATTGGCAAAAATAAATTGCCTTTTGTGGTGACTTTTACATCAAGAAGGAACAAAATGCTTTTTATCAGTTTTATGATTGATATTGGGGCTATTGGCACCACAAAGTTACGGTGAAAAATTGAAAGTGTCGTTTTGTAAAGTTGGATTGAAATAACTATTTGAACGGATTCAGAAGACGTGACAACAGAATGTTTATATCTTCTAGAAGAAGTATTTTATTTTCTATTAATTAAGCACAAATTTATATCCCTGTATGTTTTTCTTTCTGATATCATATGGATTGTAAGATTTCAATGCATAAAAGAATATGACACTATTACGATATAAGATCGAATTAACGTACGTACGTGCGAATCGGATTAACATTTAACGCGTACGAATTGAAGAGAAAAGGTACGATGGCAATTTAATAAAAAACATAAGTTATGCTACAACACAATATATAGCGTAATTAATCGTGAATTTATTACGCTAGACTATTGCAAGTAACGTAATAAAAATTACGATTCTTGTAAAACATTAGTGTAACAAGATATTGCTAATTGTAAATACTATAGTGTAACTTTCTTATGCTAGTTTTATACTCTGGTGTGCATAATTACATTGTTTGTGTATTTACCAAACTGTCCATCACGTTGTTTTTTACCCGCGCTTCGCACAATATTTATTGTTCATCTATAAATTACTAGTTTTATCCCTCGTATTACGGAAGTTGTTTTATATTATTTGTTTATAATATTTATTTATTTATTTTTTTATTGTATGAAAGTTAATAATATACTTTTGGTTTAATAATAAATTGTTTCACAAATAAATGAGATGTTATAACCCGGTTTAAAAGCTATATGTGTTTGATGAGACTCAAGACCCGTTTATTTTTTTACTATAAAATTGGTTTTTTAATTATATCTTTTATTAAATAAATCAGATATTAATTTTTAGATAATTTATAGGATTTTTATATCAAATATTTGGTGAGATTAGTTTTTAATTTAATGAGATGTTATAACCCGTTTAAGGAATATATGGGTTTGATAAGACCCATACCCGTGAATTTGGGTCAAATGCATGAGAAGTCTTCATTTAAAAATCAAGCAAATCTGGTGATTTCAAGAAAATGGGGGAGCGGCCACGTTGCGACACGTAAGATTTTTATGTTTTCTTTTATATATATTATAGATTATAGATAGTAACTCTTTTTGGAGCATTTAAGTATATACATACATGAAAATTTATGAAATTTGAATACTCAAAACATATATGTCCGTCTTTTCAATATTACATTTTAATCTTAAATTATCTATATACGTGTTAATAATTATATTAAACTAGTTTGATCCCCCTGTGTTACGGGGGTTTATTCAAGTTTTTGTTTTAATTGCTTTGCTATTTTATGATGATTTATTTTATTTTTTAACGTAGTTTTGTTTTAATTTAATACATATATGTTAGTTTGTTATTATTCTTTTTAGAGTTTGAGTTTTTGCAATTGAGATTTGTAGGTTTTTTAGATTTTTAACGAACAAACATAAACGGACACGAACATGTTGATTTTTTAAAATGAACAAACATGAAAATAAATATTTGTCTAATGAAAAATGGGATGTTAATGTAGTTGACAATGGTGGGTAGTATCGGAAGTTTACCAGCGATGAAGATGATAGAGCAGCAACATAGAACATGTAAAGGAGATGAATTAAATTAGGGTTTAATGATAATATTTACCAATAAATGAGATCTTATAACTCATTTGAGGGCTATTAGGGTTTGGTAAGACCCGTAACCCGTGTAAGTTATTCGTTGGTAATTAAAGGGTTATTTCACAAATAAATGAGATGTTATAACCCGTTTAGGAGTTATTCGGGTTTGGTGAGACCCATGACCCACAAAAGTTATTGTTTGATTATGAAAGAGTTTCATAAATATATGAGATGTTATAACCCATTAAAAGACTATCCGGGTTTGGTAAGACTCATATCCGTGAATTCGGGTCAAATGTATGAGAATCCTCCATTTAGAAATCAAGCAATCTGGTGGCTCTAGAGAATGGGGGGAAACAACCTGAGAGCGACACATAGGATTTTATGGTAGATAATATCATATGCCAGTTCAGTTTGTCTTTCATTATATATATATATTTTGAATATGTGGTTGAAATGCTGGGTAAAAATAAAATTCTTTGTTGAGACATAAAAACATACACGAAGGCAGAAGTCAGAATTGAATAATAACACGTACGCCTGGTTTGCTAGAAGCTTGACGAATATATTGTCCCGTGAAACCCACATGAAATCATATATAACAAAAATATGTCATTCTCAATTAAATATTACCCTCACTACAAACAAGTACAATTTTATATTCTATAGATAAATTCAACATTCCGACAAATGATGACCTTGTGGTGAATCAAGAACTAAGTTAAAAATACCTTTTTGTTTTTAATTTTAACTATTAAGGTATATTTTTTTTTTGAGTTTTTAATATACTCCTACACGACAACCGTATTAACCAATGCGTTTTTTTTCCTCAATAAATATTTAGAATGTTTGATTATCAGTAACTAATTATTAGTAAAATATCACATAGATCGATAAAATCTGCCAAATATCTAATCTCTATCTCCCTTGTCGTATGCAACCTCCACAACTACCTACCATCATGTTTCTCTAACAAAATTATCAAAATTTTATAGAGAAAACTACCCGAACTTACCATGGTTTTTTTTTAACTTTATAGCGAATATCAATTTACAAAAACTTGACTGATACTAGTTTTAAACTCTACAAAAACTCTATCGCTTCTATAGCGGACTGTGGTTGCATGAATCCAGATTGGTTCATCTTGACAAGAGTGTCCTTTCTTGTTCTAATCTCCATGACATGTTTCTCGTTTTTTACTACAATATTGAACAAAACTAATTTAAAATAGTAATTTAGTAAATTTAACATTTTACGTCACCTTTAAGAAAAGCAATGTGTAACCACCTTGATATTAAAAGGCCTTATGCTTAGCGCTATCAGTTTATGTAATATATGTCCTTTCTCATAAGGTTGAGGATTCGAATCTTGTGATGAATAATGATTGGATTTAATAGTATGATTAAAGAGTCCTGTTAGTCTTTAATAAACCGTCCCGCTTATCATGTTAATTATTAAATATCCATATTGAATATGTAAATACTTTTCGCATCAACCAAAATTTTCCTATATCAAAAAGATCTCATATTTCTTTTTGTTACTTGTCATGGATTGTTGTCGCTCAAGTACATTTTTCTATAGATTTCTTAACTCATCTAAAACCATTGCACCCAACGCATTTGATGATATTTGAGGCGGGAATTATATATATATATATATATATACTAGACGGGTGCCCGCGCGGTAACACTAAATTCTAATAATCACGTAACAATTATAGATGTTCATGGTTAGTTTGAAACCTTGAAACCGTTTAAATTACTTATCATCAGTTTGGTTTCATGGTTGGTTTGTTCCTTTTTTAGTAATGGGGTTTCTAATTTTTTAAACCATAGCAATTAGTTAGTTTGCAGTTTACACCGAAAACCGACCATATAAAACCTGACGGGACAGTAAGTTTATAATTAAATCTCCATCCGTGAAACTAAACTGTTAGTACGATTCAGATTAAATTTTCAACGGTGTGTTTCGGTCTTCAACGACAACAAAACGTTACTGGTGGTTTGGCTCACGGTTTAACTTAAAAACCTCATAACCGATTTATGAAAACACATATAGGTTACATGTTAAATTTTTTAATTGAACAAAAAATATAACAAGACCATACTCAAATTAAAGACAATAGAATGCTCATTTTTACGGTGTAATTTTTTTAAAACTCTATTAACATACGAAAAAGTTATGGTCGTTTAAAAATCGTTGGTGAGAAGTTGGTTTAAAATTAAAATCACAAGGAATATATGAGTAAAGTTGATGGACCAAAGTTGAAACTATTTTATAAATTTACAAAACTTGAGTTAAGTAAAGGGGAAAATATTGTAATTATTTTTAAGCATATTTTGTAATAGACAAGTTTATAGATGATTTATGAGATGTATCATATGCATTACAAGTTTTAAATTATTTAAAAAGTTAGTGTCTTAATTTGCCATTTTTGGTGTATTATATATAGTAAAGATATAAAGGAGGATTATCTTAAAAACAAGTAGTTTCTTAGGAAAACTCTGAATAAATTATAGTATTGGATTATGTTAATCAATGATTGAGATTAAAATTACCAAAAACTGACATAGTTTCCTAGAATTACTCTTTCACCATTTTAACCGACATAGTTTCCTAGAATTATTATTTTACAATAGGTTGAAATGGCACATGTCAAAAATCTATTGGTTCTTATCATTCCTATGAAACTTTTTGTTTTTATTTGAACCATTATATATATATGGGAATGTTCATGCGCATTTTAATCTTAACATGAGAACGTAATATATAATGCTAATTTATTAAAAAAACGAGAATGTAAGAAACAATACTAACTACAATACCAATCTACATAAACAATAATTTGTAATTAACAAAGAAAAAAACCTAAAAATTACTACAAAAGAATCAAAATCAAGAACAAAATAATAACAGTAAATACTTATAACAATATAAGAAAAAAAATAAAATAATAACAAGAAAATATAAATCAACAGATATTTATAACGTCTCATAATCGAAAATTAGCAAATACGAACAAAAAATAGCAACAAACACCTATAAAAATAAACCTAATGACAACAGCAAATTGGTTCTCATCGTTTCATGTTAAAAATAAAATGTATTTGATCCTGTTATATATATAGGGGATGGTTCAAGAGATAAATGATATTACTGCAAGAAATGAATATGAGTCACTAATTTTATTTTAGGTTTAAAAACTTAAAAATAAATTAGAAACTATAAATGCATTATCTCTCTTCAATTAATATAATTAATAAATCGCAATAGTTTTCTATTCAATTAATAAACTAATCAAATTATTATAATTGAAAGATATTAAGAATTCATTTATTTTTATAACTTATATTTGTCTCTTGAATTTTTATCCTACACGGGTACAATTTATTCATACGTGAAAATTTTTTTCTATCCAAAACCAATTTATTCCAACTCAATATATTAATATCCATCAATGCGTAGTTACATTGTGACAAAAAAATACAAAAAACAATTTTACACGTGTTTGCATTAAATATCAACAAAAAAGATATAATCTACACAAAAACATATAGCCTACACTTGTTCTAAGAATAAAAAAACATATAACCTACACACAAAATTCATCATCAATAAAATACACACGCACATGAAAACATATAACCTACACACGAAAATTTTATCCTACACAAATACAATTTATTCATACACTAAAATTTCTTTCTATTTAAAACCCATTTCTTCCAACTCAACTTATCAATATCAATCAACACATAGTTACATTATGATGAATAATACAAAAACAATCTTACACATGTTTGCATTAAATGTGAAATATACAATCTACCCAAAAACATATAACCCATACTTATTCTAAGAATAAGAAAACATATAATCTACACACGAAAAATATATAACCTACACACGTGTAGGATATGTGTATCTTTGTGTAGTTTATATAATTGTTGATGTCGAATTAAGTATGTAAGTTGTATGCTTTTTTGTATGCTGAACGTTTTTATTGCTCAAAACAAGTGTGAATTATATAATTTTGTGTAGGTTGTATATTTATTGTTTATTTTTAATGGACACATTTGTATGACATTTTTTTTATTATTTATGACAATAGCTTTTCTAGATATATCAATTAAAAATATATATTATGTTTTGATATTTTTGTTAAAAATTACGCGTTGATATATGCTAATAAGTTGAGTGGAAATAAATTGTTTTTTTAATATAAAGAACTAGTATTATATGCATAAATTGTATTTTTGTTCGATAAAATGAAGATGATGTAAATAAATTATAAAACTAAATTAGTGTTTTTATCTTTTTAATTATTATAGTTAAATTAGGTAGATATATTAATTAAAGAGAGATTTATTATGATTATATTAGTTGTACTCACTGAAGAGAGAGAGAGAGAGAGAGAGTTCATTTATTGTTGTATTTACATATTTTTCATTTATCTTTAAACTTTTAAAACCTAAAATAAAACTAGTGGCTCATATTTATTTCTCGTATTTCTTACAGTAATATCATTTCTCTCTTGAACTTAAACACACACACACACACACACACACACACATATATATATATATATATGAGAAAGTTAACGTACAAATAAAATTAACATGCTAAATGTGAAAATCAAGTAGATGAATTATATGTACAATTAAATTAATTATGTAATTAAATCATAGAGTAAATATTATATAATTACTCTACTTGATTCTCAGGTTTAGCATGTTAATTTCATTTGTATTTGATCTAAATTATATATATATATATATATATATATATATATATATATATATATATATTAGTAATATCATTTCTCTCTTGAACTTAAACACACACACACACACACACACACACACATATATATATGGGAAAGTTAACGTACAAATAAAATTAACATGCTAAATGTGAAAATCAAGTAGACGAATTATATATACAATTAAATTAATTATGTAATTAAATCATAGAGTAAATATTTTATAATTACTCTACTTGATTCTCATGTTTAGCACGTTAATTTCATTTGTATTTGATCTAAACTATATATATATATATATATATATATATATATATATTATTAGTATGTGTTTTATTTTAGAATTTTTTAATAATTTTATAACTTTAAGAACTCTTAACAAACAACTGTTTAAAAAAATATATGTATTAGTACTATTTGAGTGCATTTATCACTTCGTATATTCATATTTACGATTAAAATTATGAAAATAAGTTTTTACATATATGTAAAGTTTTTAGACTGGTTATTGTAGATATATTTAATTTTTTTATTTACTCATGTATAAACTTGTGAGTGATATATATAATCACAAATCTATAATATATATAAACGAAGACATAAAAATTCTACGTGTCGCGATGTAGTCGCTCACCCTTTTTTTGGAGTCACCAGATTTGCTTGATTTTTAAATGGAGGCTTCTCATGCATTTGACCCGAATTCATGGGTATGGGTCTTACCAAACCCAGATATTCCTTAAACGGGTTATAACATCTCATTAAATTAAAACTTATTATCACCAGATTATTTATGTAAAATCCTATAAAATAGGATATAATAAAAAATAATATCTTATTTATTTTTAAAAAGATATATATATATATATATATTATTTAAATTAAAAAAACAATCTGATAGTAAAAAAAATAAACGGGTCTTGGGTCTTATCAAACCATAAGTGCATTATTAACTTTCATAAATATTATTTATAATTAAAATCCAATTTTATAGTAAAAAAAATAAACGGGTTTTGGCACTCATCAAAACCATATAGCTTTTAAACTAGGTTATAAATCTCATTTATTTGTGAAACAATTTATTATCAAACTTTAAGTATATTATTAACTTTCATACAATAAAAAAATATAAATTAAAAAAATAAATAAATATTAAAACAAACAATATAAAACAATCCCCGTAATACGGGGGATAAAAACTAGTTTATATATAAAGTATGATAAATAATGTTAACAAATAAAATTCTATATAAGTTTTTGAATATTTATTGATATGCAAACTTATGATTTATATGTGTCATTAATTAATTGCATTCACCTTTAATTTACGTGTTTTCCACAAGTTCTTAAATACTTTGAAGATTTCTCGCTTAGGTATAAAAAGTCTATGATGGCATACCAAATTAAAGTGGTTTAGCCCCAATGTCAAGTGATCTAAAACTATTAATTCCAAAGTTTATTACTAACCAACAGTTATAACGAATGTACGAATCAAACTTTACATTAGTTTTTTATTGTCTAGAATACGTAATCAGTTAAATCTTGTCATTCTCTTTGTCCAATTTGGCCTGCCACCAACAACTTAAAGTCAATTCATTTTCAAAGTTATTTTTTTAATACCTTTTAGGAATATCTTAATACACGAGTGAGACTAGCTTTATGAGGCGGGATATCAACCGTTTATATTAGTTTTCGTCTATATTAGTTTTGATGCTTCAGACCTGACTTACCTAAGAACACCATTGATCAAGGAGGAAACTAAACACTGTAAAAAATCTCACTTGAGTTAGATTTTAAACTTAAAATTATAAAATCTCAAACCTTAACGATCAACTGTTATTTTCAGAGTTAATTAATTAAAACTCAAAAAAAAAAAAGAAAGAAAGAAAGAAATCAGAGTCTTACTACGATATTTTACACATGCAAATTTGACCGCCGTTGAAATTCAACTATTGTGTACACACACAACACATACATATACACAATATTTTCTAGAGGAGGAATATTTTGAGAACTTGATGAGTTGTAAGAACTTTTAGAACTTAATTTTGGATCACAAGTTTAATTAAATGATTTGAAGTATGTAGCTGAGATTAAATTTAATTAAAAAATGAATCAGGAGAGAGAATAAATATTTTTGATAATTACACAAGTTTAAATGACATGTGTAATAAGTCGATTCGGTGTGTAAAAAAATACTGTAATTTTTTGTACATTACTTACACTTACGTATTACACACGTGTAAAAAAATTTAAAAAAAAAATTTGTTACGTTGAGTTATTTCGAGTTTTTAAAACTCAAAGAGGTTCTCAAAAGGTTCTCAAAAGAAATCAATCCATATTATCTATATATATATTTATGTGTATGTATATATATAAAACTTTTAAGTTCAACCACCCTCACATTTGGATCCATGGAGAGACACACATAAACAGAAACAGAAGCTCTCCAATCAACTACCGGCCACTTAAATTTATTTGTTTCTATATAACTCACAAGAGAGAGATATAGAGATGCTGGCATGATCAAGATCTTCAATCGATCGATATCATCCGAACAAGAAGAAGTATAAGGATGCAGGTTTTGAGGCATCTAAAGCTTTTTCTAACTCTTATCATCATTCTACTATCAATCTTTGGTACATCTTTAACAACGGATGCCGCTCGGGTACTCAAACAAGATGACTGGTTGGAAAAATATGAACGATTGTTGAAAAATCGACTTCCAAGAGGCCCGGTGCCACCTTCGGCTCCATCTCTATGTCACAACGCTCTTAATCTCTACAGACAATCAGAGTTTGCATCTGCTCAAGATCTAAGCTATTGTCCATAACAATGGCTTTTTATATTTAGGGTTTGTACAACTTCTGTTATTACAAATATTAATTTCATGGTGATTCGATCAAGTATTCATAATTCGGGTTAATTTTCCTTTGCTATCTAAATCCGATCCCTTTATTTTGTATATAAACTGATTTTTTTTACTTTATATCATTGTTCTTGATCATAATGTTCATGTAGGATTAATGACTGAAAGTCTAAAATCAAAATTGACCTCCATGAAAATTAATTATTTTCTTTATTTATTGTATTACTATTATTATTTTGTTCTAAATTATTGGTCCAATTTAGCGGGTAAGGCATTAAAAATATTCATTTTAAAATTCGAATGTGTTGAGCATGGCTACATTTTTTTTTAATATTTATTATGTAATAAAATGGAAGATATAAAATGGGAAAGTAGTGGTGTTTTGTTGAATAAATGTATATATAAAACAACAAACTAAATGGTTGGAAGTGTCATTTTCTGATATGACTTGAAAGAAAAACGTGAAAGTGGCATGTAATTAGTTAATGAACATTGATCGAATTTAAAACATAACTGTTATATTTCAAATAATGTAATAAATAAAACTCGGGATTCCTTTTCTTTCATAGTTCATTACCTCAACCAAGTTTTTTAGGTCAAATTTGATAATGCAGACAATTTTGGCCTCCTTAAATCTACAATTATTATCTTTGCAATCAAATTAATAACAAAACCATCACCCCACACACACAAACAACTCCCACCCCCCTCCTCAAATAAAATTCCAAACACCCACAATTGCGTTGCAGGTCTGCTTAGGGTTAAATTCGAGTTATTCGGTTGATTATTTAATTCAGGTTATTATTCAAGTTTGAAAGTTTTTACATTGCACTTTAATTAAATTCGATCAAATCGGAGTTTGAAAAACCGATTTTAATATAAAAATTCAAATTCGGGTCGATTCAAATAAACATAACGTAATATAAGAAACAAATAACTAGAGTATTGTTTTAAGAACTATAAGAAACAAATAACTAGAGTATTGTTTTAATCGTCGCGAGATAGAATGTTTTTAACTGGTCAGGAATATTTTCAAAATAAAGAACCAAAACTCAGTCGCAAACGTCAACAATCGCACATTGGTGCAGTGTAAAAACTAAATATTAAAAAGTGCCGCACAATCGATCGATATAAATGTAGAGACCGGTTTTTTGGTTGTAAAGTGATTCTATCGCAAAACATACCGTCCACGAGTTGGGTAATGAATTGCAAACGTCAAAATCAATTACAGCTTGAAAATAGCTTTTGGTGACTGATTCGAATGTTTCAGTAGTTCATGAGGTGGATGGTTGACGAATAATGATCTCAACAAATAACATGCATTTGCAGGGGAAGAGATATAAAGACACATAAAGTATGCATGAATTGTGTATCTTTGTATTGAACAACATAAGGATTTTAAATTATAATAGATTCAACACATACACTTTCTATTTAAGCTCTCTCAATAAATATAATTTCATCTACTCCATAATCAACCAAGCTCAAAACACGTTGATGATATTCGAGACGGAGCATTCCTAATGAATGAGTCTCTTTTGGTCACGATCGATGTAGGATTTACCTGAGGTGTTACAACTAAACTAGATAAAACATATAATAGAAAATTTAGCTAGAAATACCATAACAATCAGAACACATAAAGTATTATTATGAATAGTTGTAAGCTATTGGTAACTCAGAGGTGGTGCAAAACCTATAGTAGTAGTTAGTGTAACATTCGTCAAATTTCAAACCCGAAAACCCGACCCGTTTTTTTTTCCGGGAAATTTATATGATTATATCAATATAAAAAAATATATTATTTATCTTTCTTTTAATTATTATATTGTTAATTATAATAATAATAATAATAATAATAATTATTATTATTATTATTATTATTATTATTATATAAACTTTAACTTTGAAAAGTATACAAAAATTAACTCTAAACTATAGTTTTACCTCTTTATGTTTCCACATCATAACTCTAGGGACCAATCTGCAACTTTATTAAAGACTTTAATATTATATTATATAACCCAACCATAACCAACCCGTTGACCCGTATTTGGATTCGTTTATCCAACCCGTTTGATTTCTTGAACCTAAATTCTCGTCTTTAACTTGGAAATCGAATCATGTGTATTAATCCTTTTACCTTAACGAGCTCACCGGCGATGTTAATTAGGAAAACGAAATCGCTTACTATACAAACTTATTGTTTAAACGAACCGACTGTAACTCGTTTATCAATATAGTATCTAACAATCGTTATAATTCAGTTAAACGCGGCTGCACCCTCTCACCTTCATCGCCAACTGAACCTGACGTGAGGTCGAAGACTCACTCAAAAATAAACCGAATACAACTAGTTAGATTGCGGTAAGCGGGTATCGAACACATGGAGTTTGTGAAAAATGTATTACTAAGTAGCTTTATAATTAAACTAAATTAAGCTAAGTGCAAAAGTAAATTCAAAGATTTGGTTGTTTGGTTTTGATTAACAAAAAGAACTAAAGCAATAAACGAGTTTTAAACAATATAAGAAACAATGCTCTCTCCCGATTTCAGGTTTCTAATGTTGATAAAGTTAATGTTTACTTGTGGGATGAACTACACAAATATAGTTCGTGAAAATGCGTTTGGATGTGATAAAAGAGGACTAAGTACTTGGATTACAAAAACGCAACGTTGTCACTCAAATAATCAGTTTAGTATTGTTAACCATAATTCTCTTCTACTAAATCTCGATTGCCTATGACACCAAGAACAGATAGTCAAGAACACGAATTTATACCATACTAACAATTACAAAACAAACTCACAATCACCATAGCAATATAATCATAAGATCAAAATACTATCTCACAAATAATATAAACGATTAACAAATATCCAATTGAAAACCTTACAATTCGGGAGAGAACATAAAGAGTAGTAGCCACACATCGTTTGATTAATCATCACATCAATTAAGATAATCATGCGAATCATAAACCCAAACGAATGATTATAATCACCAAAGTATTGTCCTTGCTCTAAAAAATTCGTCCCTAGGTTGTTTTAGAATGAAGGATATGTCAAAAGACAATGAAAAACGGATTAAAAATAAAGAAAAACGGAAGTTACAGCTCTTGGACCGTGGCCCACGGTGCCCACCGTGGGCCACGGTGGCTTCTACGGTGCCCCAAAACACCACGGTACGGTGAAAATTGTCATTTTTGGTCAGTTGGACCGTGGCCCACGGTGGAGCTCTTTCACATTTTCTTGTTTTCTTCATATCCCAATAAAGCATCGATTACAGGTTATAAACATATGAACCCCTAGCCCAGTTGGATAAGGGTGAACGTATTAAGGTGTTTGTGGCTAGGGGCACGGGTTCGAGCCACCCCCAGCTCGGTTTTGTAGTAGTTTTTGTTATTTATATTTTTTATATAATTCATGTTTATTAATTTGATTATTTAAACTATATAACAAACTTGTAAATACGATAATTAATCCATATATTATTTAAAAACCGACATATAAGCCGATTAATGTTTGCGAATCTTGGCTAAAACTATATATATATATATATATATATATATGTTGGAATATTAAAAATTATTAAAGGCTTTTGATTTATAAACAAAGGTATTGTTTAATATATATATATATATATATATATATACTTAGAGAATATCAAGTTAGTTAATATATAGAGTTTTATAAAAAAGGTTTAATTTTATATAATACTATTATTATTTACAATTTTAATTTAATAAGAAATCTTATTTAATAATAAAAATATATATTAATGGTATCTTAGTGTAAAAAAAATATTTTTAAAACAAATCTCTTTATATAATTTATACAAAAGTCTTATAAATTTTATTCAAGTATTTTTATGTATTTTTATATATTTAAATCATGTTATTTATGTTACAACTTTGATAATAACATTATAATAAATTATGAGATAAATAGTTTTGTAAGTTTTCCCTTTATCATCAAATCTCAAACCTCTATCTAGCTTTAGCCTCGTTATCCAATTCATATTTATATTCGTTTATGCAATTATTCTTTATTAGGATACCTCGTCGGTATTTTTCCCGAAGGGCTTGACTTACCGCTTTCTTACCTATTCTTTATCTCCTGCTTATTTACTAATGTGAGTTTACATACCCCGTTTTCCCCATCTTTTATATTTTGGGGGTAGCATGTATACCTTATTCAAGTTTACTTATGTTTTATTCCCACATCTATTCAAAACTTAATTCAATATATGTTTATGTGTGATTACTGCATGCTCTATGATAATGCTCTAGGTGCTTAATTGTTTATTTTATGTTTGGTGGTTGGTATCTCATCCTCATCTATCCTCATCTACTATGATCATACATTTACCCAAGTACTCTGATTTCGTATCAATAAGAGCGGGTCCACATCTTTTTAGTTGTTTACATTTTCATAAGAATTGTAATACTCATCATTTACATATGAATTGTGATTTCTCTCTCTCTCTATATATATATAAAACTAAAACTTATGTATTCTCACCAACATTCGTGTGACAAACTCTATTTTCATACATGTTACAGGTACAAGTAGTTGATATTATTCAAGATCGAAGAAAATAGTCTGATCTTAGGATATCTATTCAAATTACAAAATTATGATGTATTTGTTACGATTAGTGAATTTTGTTGGTGCATGATGCCATTAGTTCATGTATCTCGTGTCTATTGTGTCTGTAATAGTTACATTGTTCTTATGTTTTGATGAACGTGTTAGTTTTGGTTTTGTGGTTAGCGAACTTGTAATGTGGCGAAGTTAGGGACAACTTCGCCTAGGGTGTTAGGCGAAGTTGTCATGATATTTAAACCTAACTTCGGCCTTTTTCTGGTACACTTCTTGACAGTTTGGTTTAGCAAGTAAACGTGATACTTGTTTGGTGTTGTTGGTTCTTTACATTGTAATAAAAAGTAGTCATTATGTTTACGTGTTTTGTATTATTTACGTATTACTTGTATAAACACTCGTATCGTATACGTAGGGGATTCCGCACCCTCGTGTTACGAGATATGCCTGTGTAGATCCGGCTAGGAACCTACAAATTTGTGTACTTGTTTAATGTTAATGAAGTTAAATAATTATTAACGCTTTAATTAGTGTCTTCTGAGCTACTGAAAAGTCAATACGTTATGCCCCAGCATGTTCCGCCTTTGGTTGGGGTGTGACAAATTGGTATCAGAGCCGAAGGCTATAAGATAGGTGGTTAGATTTAACGACCTAGTAGCATGCTTAGGGTCCTTACACGTGATATGCCTTTACGTGTTTGCACCCTGAATTTTATTATTGATTGCAATAGCTTAACTATTATTGAATGTTTTAATATTATCCTTTTACACAAAAGCACACACTTATTCCGAGGCTATGCCTGACCATCAAAGTTATATTTTAAAAACCCTAGGACGATTTATTCAATCGGGAAATTCCTTAAGAAATCCCATCTTTTTACTCCCTTTTCCTTGAGGATGATTCGTGGGACGGATATGTAGTAACTGTAAGAGGGACGCACTTGTTTACCGAACCCTTGACACCAAGGCTTGCGAGCATAAGGAAGTGCAATGCACATAAATCTCAATCAACCGCGAGACGTGGTTGCCTTCCTGGAGTGTTCGGTAAGGGTGTGAAACTTATTAGGCCAAAGCATATCACACCAAACGTACCCGAATCTGCTACCCTCATTGTATCAAACATGGTCATGTGACGATCACACTCTTAAATCAACGATGAGACTTTGTTTAAATTTTTTTCTTTTTTAAGAATGAATATTTTCTCAAATTATCAATTTCATCAATACTCTAAGTTAAGGTTATTAAAATTTTATTTTGTATTCTCATGAATTTTCACGAAACACAAAATTTCACATAGTTATACAAAATTTTTTTTCCAAAACATAATCAATTTTTTCACGTGCCGTCATTGTAGCATGTCTTTTTCCCGCCTTATCAACCTTAACCGTCAAACCGGCAACTCGGGCCGTAGCATGTCATCCCGTATCGCTAAGGGAATCGTGGAAGCCCTCCCAACAATCATCTCTCAACTCCAAACTATGAATGCTTCTACATCATCCACAACTCCGAACCCAATTGCTTGCTCCATCAAACAATTTAAGAGTGCCAACCCGCCCGAATACTTCGGTGTCGACGATGCTACTATTCTCCTCCAATAGTTCAAAGAAATGGAGAGAGTGTTCCTCCACTGTGAATGTCCTGAGGACAAGAAAAAAACTTACGCCTCTAGCGTACTCAAGAAGAATGCCCTCAATTGGTGGAACGGTGAGAAGCGCACGCTTGGCGCTGAGGTTGCCATGGCCTTGCCATGGGATGAGCTCAAGAAACTCATGCTCAAGAAGTTTTTCCCGAAACATGAGCTTCGGAAGTTAGAGGAGTTTTGGAATTTGAAACAAGAAAGTGGTAATGACACCATCTACAACTATCATTTCCATGAACTGAGTCTTCTCATCCCCCACATGGTCACTCCCCTTGAACGTTCAATCGACAAGTACATCTCAGGATTGCCTATGCAAATCCGAGATTCTGTTCTAAGTCGTGACCTTTAAACTGTAACATCCCGAAGTTTCAAATAATAATATTTTATATTGATTTGTTATGACAGAAAAGTTTACTTGAGCTAGTAGGGGGATAATAAAGTAATAAAGATAAAAAGATAAGTAGGCTAATTAGGTGGAGCTAATTATGGACCAAAAAGGAAAGATGTGCTTTAGGTCTATAGGCTTAAGGGAATATATATACCCCTTAAACCCTAATCCTTTCCATTTCCATCCATTCTACACCATAAAAACACACACAAACCCCCTCCCTTTGGCCGTAAGCTAGAAAAGAAGACCCGAGACCTAAACCAAGCGAAAATCTTGATAAATCTTGACTACACAAGCAAGATACAAGATTATTGTTGAACATCAAGCTAGCCGTGACCTAACAAACGTCTAAAGGTATGTTCTTTACGTTTAAAGGTTACGTTTTTATGAACGGTTTGATTTGAAACTTAACCTTAGAGTAGATCGGGTCTAGATGTTTCATAAAAATACAAACTTGATGATTAAAATGAACTTAATGAACTCATGGCTATATACGGTTCATAAAGGAAACCATAGATCTAGCTAGAACGTTTTAAACCTATAAAGGTTTAAGCTTTATGCCTAAAAAGGATAGATATTGATGAGGTGATAATATTGGGTGTATAACGGTTATGGAAAATGGAAAAGGTGGTTAAAAGTTATAATATGGACCGTAAATAGTTACCCGAACCAAGGAAAGAAATGAAAAGATAGAAAGATGAGCTGAAAACATCTGACCTAAGGGTTCTCGGTCAAAACTTGAGGGTTCTCGGTCAATGCTACGTTCTCGGTCAACGCAGAGTTCTCGGTCAACGAGGGTTCTCGGTCATAAGAGTTCTCTGCCTTGGGCTCTCGGCCACACAGTTCTCTGTTTGGCCTTGGGCCTGAACCCAACTGGGCCAGAAACCTTAAGGGACAATTGGGCTAGATGCCTTGATGGATAGTTGGGCCTGGCCTAATTAATCTACAAGATTTAAGCCCATATCCTATCTAAAACAAACTAGTCCGCCATCATAAACTAAACAAACAAGCCCAACTTAGCAAATACATTGGTTAACTAAAATACCAACTTAATTAATTATACAGTTAATTAACTTAGATATATTTAACAGTTAGCCGAGCTCAATTAAAGAAAGGGATAACGATTAACGGAGAAAGAAACAGGATCCAGGTGAGTTTCTAGCCCCACTTCCTTGTTATGTTTTTGGGGCTGTGTGCATACTCGATGTGATTAGTTAATACACTTACCTTAAGTGGTAAGTGTATGCCTTATATGATTTATGTATGCTTGATGATGCATGAACGATCTTCGGATATTGCATGTACCGTCAAGGGATAGTTTGAAGATATATTTGATATATATATGATATATAAATGATGTATGTACGTATGGAGGTATTAATTATTAATATATAGAAAGGTATGGAAGGTATGGTTAGAAAGGGAACGAACCATAATAATATCCGCGAATGTAGGGAACGAACCATAATAATATCCGCCAATGTAGGGAACTGACCCTAATAATATCCGCGAGTGTTTTAGGACGAGGTATATGTATATGTGTAGGTATAAAAGGAAAGAAGGAAAGTATGATAGTATGAACGTATGAAGAAAGGTAAAGAACTATGTATGTATATGTACCTTCGGGTGCATATATAAGAATGTGTATGGATGTATTGTACATTACTTGATTAACTAGAACTCACTCAGCGTAGCTGACTTTTAGTATGCACACAGGTGAGTAGGATGAGACAGCTGGCTTGAAGGGGGAAACATGGCGGATGGATAAAGAAGCTGGCATCTGGAGATTTTTAAGTTAATGTTTGAACTAAAAGACATGC
Organism: Bidens hawaiensis; assembly: GCF_021521415.1. Lineage (NCBI taxonomy): Eukaryota > Viridiplantae > Streptophyta > Magnoliopsida > Asterales > Asteraceae > Bidens > Bidens hawaiensis. Next base: position 215,382 of record NW_027492510.1, read on the forward strand.
TTTAAGTTATGTTTTAAAGATAAGTTATGAATATTTTGTAATAATTGTTGATGTTTTATATTATTCCGCGAATGCTTTAATTAACTCTGACATTTAGAACTGTGTTTATGAGTAAATCCAGCGTCCAATGTAGGGCACTGGTAACGGGGTCTTACATAAACCCTCCATGATGCCATCACCTTACCCGGTACTCTCACCAAAAACCACATTAAGGTCAGGACCTTTACGCGGAAAAATTCCAAGAAGCCCAATGATAAGCCTGCATCCGAGCCCACCAAAGAACCCAAGCCCGAATCTTCTAAACCCGAGTCTTCTAAGCCCGAATCTTTCAAGCACAACAAAAACTTTCCCCATTACCGCAACAATAAAAGAAAGTCCAATTCCCAAAACTATGTCTTGGCCCAATCGCAAACCCAACCCACCAAGAAGCCCTACACAGGACCCCACCCATTATGTGATACCTGTAAATTTCACCATTCACCTAACCTCAAGTGTCGTCAATGCACCCATTGTGATCGATTTGGTCACCGATTTACCACATGCCGTGAACGCAACCAACACATGATGCAACCATTTACCTCACCTCTTACCCAACCCCAAACTTTACCTCATGCTCAACCGTTTACTCAAGCACCCTCAACTATTAGAGCTTGTTATAATTGTGGAGACTCTAGCCATTATCACAATGCATGCCCAAGACTCGCACACATGAACCAAATTCAATCCTACCCAACTCAACCCACTCTATATCAAGCTTACCAAGCCTAAGTAAATCAACTTCGACCAATCCAAGCTCAACCCATCCAAGCAATTCAAGCCCAACCCATTCAACCAATTCAAGTCAACCAAATCCCAATCAACCAACCTCAAGTTAAACAAGCTACTCAAGGTGCTCAAGGACATGCATGTTACATCAACGGTTCCCAAGTCTATGCCTAACCCTTTATGAAGACATGCTACGCAAAAGACATTTATTTTATTTTAGTTATTTTCATATAAATCTAATGTATTAACTTCATTAAATCTCAAGTTTTGTTATGAATGAGAATTATGGTTATTTATAATGATATTCAATCTCTCATTTGTTCCTATCTTGACGTTTATTTCACTATTTATTGTTACACAATTTATTATCATGATTTAAGTGGTTTATGACCGGTTATTTACCGGGACTATGTGCATGGTGATGTGCATAGTTATCTAATAGTACTGTACTTATATCATAAACTACCTATGACCGATTTCCTACAAACGTTTTGGAAATTGGGACTATGAACATGTGTTGTACATAGTTATTTAATAGGAGTCACATGTACAAATTATATTTCGATATTTTAATACATGGCTACCCAAACCCTCCAAACTCACCATATTCTCACGGTACTCTTTCCTCATCTTATCTGATTTTATAATCTTGATTTAAAGCCTCATCTAGTATTATATTCTTTAATCATGTGTTTTATTTATGTGTTTAGTTATTCATGAGTTTTGTTTTCACCTCAAGTATTTCAAATACACCGAATGTGTAAGATAACTATATAATTTCGAATTTTCTTCCATCTATTTATTTCACCTTGTTGTTATAACTTTCGTTGATTAACTTAACAATTCCGTTATATTTTGCAAATTTGTTTACTAGTTATTTATGGTTTTCAAAGTCCTCTAATTTATTTTGTTTCATCACTCTTGACCAAATAATTCCCTTTAATTATCAACTTAAAAAAAAGGTTTTCTTTTACCTTGTTTTCAAACCGACATAACGGGACGAACCATGTGCATCATGCGATGATCTAAATAATTATGAGTGCACGCATAATTATCAAAATCCTCGCATGGAACTCATGGTGAATACGGTTGTGTGTCATAACTCGGAACCTAGGGTGAGTTTGGGTAACGATACTAATATAGATGTAATAAGGCATGGTGGATACGCCGCTGATATATTCTATATATAAGTATCCTTATCATATCTTCCATTTGTAGCGTTAAACGGGCCATTCGAAGTTTTGTGTTATTATTTATTTATATAAAAAAAATAAAAAAATCTCTCTTGATTTTGTTTTCCTTCTTTTTATTATGGTATATTTTTTCTTTTCTTTCTTCTTTAATATCGGGACGAAATTTCCCAAAATTAGTGAATACTGTAACATTCGTCAAATTTCAAACCCGAAAACCCGACCCGTTTTCCTTTTCAGGAAAATTATTTCAATATAGAAAAAATATATTATTTATCTTTCTTTAAATTATTAAATTGTTAATTATAATAATAATAATAATAATTATTATTATTATATAAACTTTAACTTTGAAAAATATAAAAAAATTAACCCTAAACAATAGTTTTACCTCTTTATGTTTCCACATCATAACTCTAGGGACCAATTTGCAACTTTATTAAAGACTTTAATATTATATTATATAACCCAACCATAACCAACCCGTTGACCCTTATTTGGATCTGTTTATCCAACCCTTTTGATTTCTTGAACCTAAATTCTCGTCTTTAACTTGGAAATCAAATCATGTGTATTAATCCTCTTACCTTAACGAGCTCACCGGCGATGTTAATTAGGAAAACAAAATCGTTTACTATACGAACTTATTGTTTAAACGAACTGACTCTAACTCGTTTATCAATATAGTATCTAACAATCGTCATAATTCAATTAAACGCGACTGCACCCTTTCACCTTCATCGCCAACTGAACCCCCTTGATTAATTGGAGTATTATTACTAGTCGCATCGTGTTCTTGTTAATCCTTGAGCCGTCCGTCCTTGATCTATTGACCATCAATTGTTCACTGTTTAAGGTAATTATTATATGTATTAGAATTGCAATTTCGTGTTCTGTATTAACCCTAACATTAATCGAATCCATAGTTAACAGATTAATCGATTGAGTTGTTTAGGGTTTATGCTTCAAAACTGGTTCGCAATCGTCTGTTAGTAGTTAAAGCATCAGTTACAGGTTATAAACATATGAACCCCTAGCCCAGTTGGCTAAGGGTGAACGTATTAAGGTGTTTGTGGCTGGGGCGTGGGTTCGAGCCACCCCCAGCCCGGTTTTGTAGTAGTTTTTGTTATTTGTTTTTTTATATAATTCATGTTAATTAATTCGATTATTTTAACTATATAACAAACTTGTAAATATGATAATTGATCCATATTTTATTTAAAAACCGACATATAAGCCGATTAACTTTTGCGAATCTTGGTTAAAGCTATATATATATATGTGTTGGATTATTAAAAATTGTTAAAGGTTTTTGATTTATAAAAGAAGGTATTGTTTAATATATATATGTACTTAGAATATCAATTTAGTTAACATATAGTGTTTTATAAAAAGGTCTAATTTTATATAATACTATTATTATTTATAATATTAATTTAATAAGAAATCTTATTTAATAATAAAAATATATATTAAAGGTATCTTAGTGTAAAATAAATATTTTTAAAATAAATCTCTTTATATAATTTATACAAAAGTCTTATAAATTTTATTCAAGTATTTTTATATATTTAAATCATGTTATTTATGTTATAACTTTGATAATAACATTATAATAAATTATGAGATAAGTATCTCTAGCTTTAGCCTCGTTATCCAATTCATATTTATATTCGTTTATGAAATTATTCTTTATTAGGATACCTCAACGGTATTTTTCCCGAAGAGCTTGACTTACCGCTTTCTTACTTATTCTTTATCTTTTGCTTATTTACTAAGGTGAGTTTACATACCCCCTTTTCCCCATCTTTTATATTTTGTGTAACATCCCGAAATTTCTAAAAATAATATTAATTATATTATTTAATATTGGTGGAAAATTTTACTCGGGTTAGTGGCGAAATAATAAAATAAAGTAGGAGTTATTATGAGTCGGGCTTGTGTTGGGTTTACTAATATGGGTAATGGACTTGGATTAGAAAGGGAGGAAGATGGACCATGGGCTCAAGCCCATGACACATAATATATAAACCATAATTAACCCTTAATCCATTCATTTACACATATTCCATACACCACCCAAAACACACACTTAGCTCTCTCTCATCCTACTTTCTCTCTCTAGCCGAAACCTAGAAGAAGAACCGATCCCGACCCGAGGTAATGATAGTACGATATTGTAAAGATCCAAATCCGTTAGATCTAGTCGTGATACTTTCTCTCTCTAGCCGAAACCAAGAAGAAGAACCGATCCTGACCCGAGGTAATGATAATATGATATTGTAAAGATCTAAACCCGTTAGATCTTGTCGCGAAATGACGAGCCGACACCTTAACCGTTAAAGTTATGAGACAAATCAGGTATAAACCGACCAAAAGATAAGCTTAGGGATCACCCTAGCTCAGATCTGGATCGAACGGGATGAAAAATGGTGAAAATGGTGGTGAAACAAGCGAAATCTCGCTTTTCCGGCGAGATCCCGTTTTTCGGGCAAATGCGGCGTCGGAGGTTGAGTCACATCGGGGAATGTTCTGATGTGACATCTGACGAAATGTCAGAACCCTAACCCTAATTCGTTACGGGAACCTAACGAACTAACCCCAGTTCGTTATACCAATTCGCCAGGAAAAGATGACGAAGTAACCCCAATTCGTTATGACCATTAACTAAAAGGAATTAACGAATTAGAAGCTGTTCGTTAAGTAGTTTGTTAACGGAGATATAACGAATGAACCCTCATTCTATAGAAGGTTCAATTCGTTACATAGGGGTCATTCGTTAACCAGACCAATTCGTTAGGTCCAATTCGTTATGAGGACCGATTCGTATAAGATCCAATTCACTAGTGGCAAATTCGCCATAAAGGCTGATTCGTTATAATAGTTAGTTCGTTACGAAGAAACGAATGGGTTCATTCATTATGAACCCCATTCGTTAAGGGACTGGTACGAATTAGAAGTTTAAAAGAATGACAGAATAGTCCCTCGACTTGTGATAGAATGAGTTAATTACATAGTAGCCCTTGGACTTTATTAATTTATGAAAGATACCTTTAAAAGTTAACGAGTAACGATTAACTAACCGGGTAAAGATTCAATGAAGTAAAACCGGCTTAGACGTTTAAGATTAATTAAGCAAACAGTTAGGCACAACTAGAGCGGTATTTGATATTGTGTTTATTAAACAGTTAGTCGCGCACAGCTCAAGAAAGGGATAACTATTAACGGAAAGCGTAACCGAGTTCAAGTGAGTTTCTAGCCCCATTTTTCTTGTTATGTTTTCAGGGCTGTGTGCATACTCGATGTGAAGTGTGAATACACTTACCTTAAGTGGTAAGTGTATGCTATAGATGATATACGAGGTACCTATTATATAATTCTTGTCGGTTCATGAACGATCTTCGGATATTGCACGTATCGCCAAGGATAGTGATTGCCAAGTGGTTATTAGTGTGTATGAATGCTACGATGTGACTTGCTTATTATGTAGATAATGAACTAATAGGAAGTGTGTTATAGACAAGTAGAAGTAGAGTGTGATAGAAGTGGATAGGGGTCTAGTAATGGTTTTAGTGCCATGACGATAGTACGTGGTAGGGTACGCCTATGCGTGCCTTCGTTATTAAAGTGGCATAACGTGAGCGTGTGGTAGGGTAAGCATATGCGTGCCTTCGTTATTAAGTGGCATGACGATAGTACATAGAAGAGTAAGCCTCACGTGCCTTCATTAAATAAGTGGCAATACGTAAGTACGTGGGAGGGCAAGCCTCAATGTGCTTCCGTAATCAAGTGGCTAAGCTGTAGGAGTAAATAAGAGGTTAGTGGAGAGGTGGGCAGGTTAGATAGACGACTATGTGTCTTCGGACATGTATATAAATGCATGTAGTGGTTGTATGGTAAGTTGCTTGATTAACTAGAACTCACTCAGCGTAGCTGACTTTTAGTATGCACGCAGGTGATCTGACTAAAGGGCTAGCATGAGGATGGCACATGACATGGATTGAACGGCTGACATCCGAAAATGGAAGAAATGATGTTTTAAATATAATGTTTTGTGTTATGGTTTCAAAGAAAATATTTAATGTTTTGTAACGAATGATCTAAGTTAACGTTTCCGCGAAAGTTTTAATTAACTCTGATTGTAAAAACTGCATTTATGAGTAAATCCGATGTTAAAGTAGGGCTACCGGGTTCGGGGGCTTATATTTTGGGGGTAACATGTATACCTTATTCAAGTTTACTTATATTTTATTCCCACATCTATTCAAAACACAATTCAATGTATGTTTAGGTGTGATTATTGCATGTTCTATGATAATGCTCTATGTGCTTAATTGTTTATTTTATGTTTGGTGATTGGTATCTCATCCTCATCTAGTATGATCATACATTTACCCAAGTACTTTGATATCGTATCAATAAGAATGGGTTCACATCTATTTAGTTGTTTACATTTACATAAGAATTGTAATACTCATCATTTACATATGAATTGTGATTTCTCTCTCTATATATATAAAACTAAAACTTATGTATTCTCACCAACATTCAACATTTGTGTGACAAACTCTATTTTCATACATGTTACAGGTACAAGTAGTTGATATTATTCAAGATTGAAGACAATAGTTTGACCTTAAGATATCTATTCAAATAACAAAATTATGATGTATTTGTTACGATTATTGAATTTGTGTACTTGTTTAATGTTAATGAAGTTAAATAATTATTAACGCTTTAATTAGTGTCTTTTGAGCTACTGACAAATCAATACATTACGCCCCAGCATGTTCCACCTTTGGTTGGGGTGTGACAGTTAAGGTGTTCAAGTTCAGATATCCGAACATTTTGGATAGTGATTTTTACTATCCGAATCCGTATCTGAAATCCGGATATCCAAATCGAACATCCAAAATTTGGGTCTAGGGTAAACTAGATAACTGTAGAGTGAGACATCCTTACAAAGTCAATAAGTCAAATGTTTAAATATATAAGAAATAATTCAAAAAAATTTAATAAATTTAAGTTTTCGGATAATTCATATCCGAAAATTTTCAAAACTGCTTCCGAATCACAATCCAAAAATTCGGATTCAGATTCAGATTTTTTTGAACACCCCTAGTAGTAGTGCATACGATTGAAAAGTACATGCAATCAATTAAATTATAGGAGAATCCCCAAAAATAGTCTAGTTTGACCGAAAGTTTTCAAAATATTACATGTTCTACATAAATCTTCTAAATGGCCTAATAATATCGTTGAAATCGATGGAAAGAAGAACTGATCTGACAGAATTCTTGGGCCTTTAAATCCTTGCCGCATGTCAATGTATTAATGGATTCGATGGAATTCTTTATAGAACCCTCGAATCCAACGGAATTTTAATGGGTCCGATGGAATTCTTCATATTCTACCTTTCAACCTCTAAACCTTCATAACCAACATTCATCTCCATCTTTCTTATTTATCCACAAAATCAAGCAAATCCATACTGAAATTCGCTTAGTTTTAGACGGACAAATTAAACAGTCGGATCTGACGGAAGCATGTTCGAACCATCGGATCCGACTGTTTACTACTACGTCGCCCATAACACGAATCCGTCGGATAGCTTAAAAAAACGTCGGATCTGCTGGAAAATTTGAATACGTGTCTCAACATCTTATAGGCTATACTAATCCATTGGATCCGTTCTTGTTTCGGTCGAATACGACAGAAAAAATAGGTTAGTTTTAAGGTTTTTTGAAAACGTATGTTATTTATGAAAAACGTTAGTCTAAATAGACTATTTTAGAAATTTTCCCTAAAATTAACATAAACTCCCTTAAGAGTGCCTAAACACTCCCATATCAATATGTAGTTATGTACAACCAAGCAAAAACTTATGCAAAGCATAAGTATAGATATGACTTAGGTAAACGAAAGTGGAAACAAAAACTAAAGTGTAGGAAAAGCTAAAGTCTCAAACAAATCAACTATGAAGGTTAACGAAATGGCTGATATGACCACACATAGTTGTTATCAATGTCTAACACGTTTCGATATCTTTTTAGACGCGTCACGACTATTTTATTTACGTACATAGGGCGATTTGGTGTGACTAAACTTAATATCTTTTTAAATAAAACTTTTTTTACTTTTGTTTGTTAATATATTCATGTCTCTTAGACCGTACAATATGGAGTTAATGGAGCCTTTGTGTCGGCGTTTTGCGTCATGTCACCGCATAGGTTTTTATAACAAAATGTTGTAGTGAGTGAATCATCTTCCAATAATTATCTCATTATTAATTATTATTATTATTATTATTATTATTATTATTATTATTTTCATTATTGTTATTATTATTATTATAATTATAATTATAATTATTATTTATTTTTGGCAAATTGAAAATAATGAATCTCACATTTTTTAATTAACCGATAATAATACCACCTTTAAAAGTCCCCGCAACGTCCAACATTTTGACAATTTTTCTCTCAATATACCCCCGTTAAAGAACACTTAGTTTAGTTAAGTATTTTTCCGAATTTCAATTGACGTTTTATGGCTTTTGATCTGAAATATACGAGTCGATTTATGTAAAACTTATCTCGTTTAAAATGGCTTGATTTTTGTTAATTGGAAATTCAAACACCCGAATTGAAACACTATTTTGTCGTTTAGTCAAATCTTATCCTTTTTCCAATCAAAAGTCTCAAAAAATCGATTTGAAATTCGGATAAAAACTTAACGACGTTAAGCTTTTTTTAACTGAGGTTCACTGAGGGAAAAATAGTCAAAAAATTGGACCGTTGACAGAGATTTTTAAAGGTGAGATTATTATCGGTCAATATCCAAAAGGTGAGATTATTTATTTCCAATTTGCCTTCATTTTTTTAATTAAAAATAATGCAAATAACAATTCATGAAATGACTAAAATTTACATTAAATTTAAACAAAGACTAAAAATTAATCTCTTCGTCTTCATTTTTCCCTTTAAACTCATTTTCAACATATTCGCCTCCTTCTTCGAACTCAAATTCATCTTCTTCATCTTCTCCTGCAAACTTATCTTCACTTTCCTCGTTATCTTCGCCCGCTATGTTTTCACTTTCGTCTTGAATTGGCCAAACCGACTAGCATGTTGGACCAAATCCGCCATAAGTGAATTATGTATCTCACTTGAATGCAATGCACACACATTTTGGACTCTCTCCTCCATAGTTGCTTCAGTTTTTTGTTGAACGTCCCCCAGTATATAATATTAACATATTGCTCTTCCATTGTCTTCTATAATCATATTATGCAATATGTTACATGTATACATAACATCTCTCATTTTTTCCGACGTCCATAAACGACAGGATCTTTCAAAAAATGCCAACATTGGCGAAAAACCCCAATCGCTTGAAGACTCTCCGTTGGATATTTTTGGTCACCACGTGTGGATTGACCTCGCAATGTAGTTGGATAATTAAACCACTTCCAGTGCATACAATATTAATCCAGATCATGCTAGGTAAACCATGTTCCTTTCATGTATCTTGCAAATTCGTTCTAGGCACCCTACTGGACGTTGGATTTACTCATAAACTCGTTTTAACATATCGTAAGTTCGTACAATTTGTAGCGGAAACTAAAACTTTTACATTAAAGTTTATTTCTCTAATTAAGCCTTCAATATGGATAGCCACAAACACACCTTAAGCTCGCCACGTCATCAACAATACATGCAGGCAAACTAAAATTCAGCTACACACTGAGTGAGTTCTAACATTTATTTATTTTCATAAATGACCGATTTTAAAGAATTGACATGTGGCTCTTTCGTATCCAAAGATACATTTAACATAACCCTTATTTCTAACGCATTCATTTACGGTTTTACCATTGTCTTCTTTATTCATATTGGAGCATCCACAACATTCACATACGCTATCTATTCTACTAGATCCATAGCTGGACCATACAATCACACAACGTGTATACACACACACACCCACACACACATTCATCAACTACCATACCATGCAATCATACCACAAGTACGCACATACTTATTAGCTACCACACTTAGTATCCCTAGTTGGACCACCTATCATTGCATCCATAATTGGACCACGTTCTCATAGTATCCATGACTGGACCGTATTCTCATTGTATCCATGACTGGACCGTATTCTCATTGTATCCATAACTGACCACATTACCATAGTATCCATAGCTGGACCATATTATCCTTGTATCCATAACTGGACCACATTACCATAGTATCCATAACTATACCACATTACCATTGTATCCATAATTGAATCACATTACACATATATTATCTATCAGTTAATACATTGTATCTATAACCAGACCACATAACATAACAACACGTGCCCTAAACACAGTATACGCTTTTAGTCCTTTATTGTGTTCATGTCCTGTCCATAACAATACACTATCATGCCCATAAAAGTAACATATATTCATATTTATAAAAAAGGAACGTCTACTCGTATATGATGTAGATGTCGTTCTCTAATCAAAAACAAGTATTTTTAATCTTAAAAACCTATAAATAGTACGGGTAAGTAAGGTCGTCTCCACAGGGAATCATGTAACATCCTAAATTTTATAAAAAATAAATAAAGGGAAATGATGTTCATTTATTTAAATGTGTGTAAATATTTAATTAAGATTAAATATAACAAAAGAATATGGACTTGGGTGGGGAAAGATGGAATAAGGGATGGGATGGGCCTTAGATCCATGGGCTTAAGAGAGTATAAATATGGGAACCCTAAACCCCTCATTCTCATCTTCCTACACTGCCTACACACTCTAAAACACACACACACACACCTCTCATACTATACGACCACGAACGAGGGGTAGATCCAAGACCAAACCGAAGTTAGATTCTTGAAGATCTTGGTTATACAAGCTAGATACGACCCGTGATAGCTTAGTGAAGCTAAACCGTAGCTTTGTAACGTTAAAAAGGTATGTCCTTTACGCTTAAATATTACATTTTTATGCACGGTTTGCCCTAAAACTAAACCCTAGGGTAAATCGGGCCTAGATGAATCATAAAGTTACAAACTTGATGATGAATATGAACTTGAGAACCCCGTTGATATGTACGGTTCGTTTGGAACCCTAGATTTAGCTTAAATGCATTCAAACCAATAAATCCTCCAACTTTATGAAACCCGAGCGAGATCTTGGGAAAAGGAGTAATATGGTGCCTCAATAAGGACCTAGATGTTAAAATATACTAAAACAATAAAAATAAAGGGTGTAGAATGGCCTGGTGGACGTATTCGAATACATGAGGACTATTCGAATACAATGGGGTTTCGCATACAATCCCCTTGTACATCAGAGTGTCCTATTCGAATACAATATGGGTTCAAGGCAATTTTGAATACATGAGAAATCGAATAGAAGCTATGATTCATACACATGTCACTCGCATACAATTTATACACTCGCATACAATGTATGCATTCGCATACAATGGCTATACTCGAATACAATGGTTAGACTCAAATACAATGGCTATACTCGAATGCGATGGCTAGACTCGAATAAAATATGGTCATTCGGATACATTGATGATTCGAATACAATATGGTCACTCAAATACATTGATGACTCGAATACATATATACAATTGAATACAATATGGTAATTCGCATATATTGATGATTCGAATACAATATGGTCACTCGAATACATTCATGACTCGAATACATATATACACTCGAATAAAATTGTAATCTAATGAGCCAATTCGAATACAAGGGTGACTGAATATGATATGTGTTTAAGTACGATGTATTCTAATGGATTAGACCCTCCAATAGAATAGACTAGACTTAGCCATTTCTGGTGAAACCTGAATAATGTGATTAGGACAAGTATTAATACACATAATTAATGTACAGTTAGCCGATCCCAGCTAAAGAGAGGAATTACGATTAACGGAGAACGTAACCGGATCCAGGTGAGTTTCTAGCCTCATTCCTTGTATGTTTTCGGGGCTGTGTGCATACTCGATGTGATTAGTTAATTCACTTACCTTAAGTGGTAAATGTATGTCTTATATGATTTATGTATGAATGAATGCTTGACGATGCATGAACGATCTTCGGATATTGCATGTACCGTTAAGTGATAGTTTAAAGATATGATTGATATGTATGATGTATAAATGATGTATGTATGTAAGAAGGTTATAGTTATAAATGTATAGAAAGGTATGGAAGGTATGGTTAGAGAGGGAACAGACCCTAATAATATCTGCGAATGAAGGGACCAGACCCTAATAATATCCGCGAATGAAGGGAACAGACCCTAATAATATATGTGATTGTAGGAACAGACCCTAATAATATATGTGATTGTAGGGAACAGACCCTAATAATATATGCGAAGGGAACATACCCTAATAATATCTGCGAAGGTTATAGGACGAGGTGTATGTATATATGTATGTACCAAAGGAAAGAATGAAAGTATGGTTGTATGAACGTATGAAGAAAGGTAAGAAGCTATGTAATTATATGTACCTTCGGGTGCGTATATAAGTAAGTGTATGGATGTATTGTATGTTACTCGTATTAACTAGAACTCACTCAGCGTAGTTGACTTTTAGTATGTACGCAAGTGATTAGAATGAGGCAGCTAGCTTGAGCGGGGCAAATGGCAGGAGAATAAGAGACTGGCATCTGAAGACTCGAGATGTTTTTATGTTTATTGATGATTAACTTTAAAGACAAGAATGTTTGTTTAAGACATGTTTATGAAGTGATGTAATATTTAATGAAAGATTTATATTCCACGAAAGTTTTAACTAACTCTGATATTTAGAACTGTGTTTATGAGTAAATCCAATATCCAATGTAGGGCACCGGTAACTGTAACACCCTTGGCAAACACAACATCGTCCCACTCTTAGGAAAATCCCACATCGGCCGTGGACAAGAGAGATCCTTGGTTCATAAGTAAATGTCCTGCCTCTTCAATCACCAACGCGTTTTGGGCTTAGTTAGCTGTGGAGCACATGAAAACTCCACGGTTAAGCATGCTTAGGTGGAAGTAGTACTAGGATGGGTGACCTCCTGGGAAGTCTCCATCTGGGCAACCAAAAACAAATCTGTGAGCTCTTTGTGGGCAGAGCGGACAATATTAGTGATGCGAGGGGCCGGATGTTACAGGTGGTATCAAAGCCACTCTTGTGTCGTTCGGGATGATGGGACATGCCTCATCCAGGACGATGAGTCCAAAGGGGGGTTGTTTGTAACACCCTTGGCAAACACAACATCGTCCCGCTCTTAGGCAAATCTCACATCGTCCGTGGACAAGAGAGATCCTTGGTTCATATGTAAATGCCCTGCCTCATCAATCACCAACGCGTTTTGGGATTAGTTGACTGTGGAGCACATGAAAAATCCACGGTTAAGCGTGCTTAGATGGAAGTAGTACTTAGATGGGTGACCACCTGGGAAGTCTCTACCTGGGCAACCAAAACAAAGCCGTGAGTTCCCGGATGGGCAACCATCGGGGGCAAAGCGGACAATATTGGTGGTACAAGAGGCCGAGATGTTACAGTAACGGGGCCTTACAAGTTGGTACCAGAGCAAAGTTCGAGAGAATTAAGCATCCTACATGCTTAGACTCGAACAGAGAATGAGATTAAAGTAAGAAAAGAAAGGAGATGCCAGTTAATGAAAGCCATGTGTCACTCAAGCAAGCTAAGTAAAGGTAAAGTATATGATTAATTTCACATGTAAAGTAGAATGATGAATGAATGCTAGCTTAATTTCTAGAGAACGAGGTATGATGTTATCTTAATTGCTAGATAAAGAATGTATTAATGCTATCTAAATTGCTAGGGATAGGAGTATATGATGATATGAACTGTTTGATTGTCTAACTATTAGAAGTAAAATAGCACAAGTGGACTCACAAAGGGAAGTGTATAGGACATAGAGAGTAACGTGATCAGCTAATCACAACGGGCAACTGTTATTACCTGTTAGCCTTACTATCCTTGTACTAAATAGTTCCTTGAGTGATGGCGTTTGTGTTTCCTTATAGAATACGAATGGCTAGAGCTAGAAAAGTTGCTGGACAAGGAGGTCGTACGGGACGTCGTGGTAGGCCACGTAGGGTTCGAGGACCTTCTGAAGAACCAATTTTTAACTCTCTGGAAGGGCCAAGTGAGACTCTGCGAGGACCAATCCAGAATGAAGGGTATCAACTTGACCCTGCTATTCAAGCTGCCATTTCTCAAGCTGTAGCTGCGGCAATGAAGAACCTGCAACCTGAAAAGTCTTCTGGAAGTCACGCAAGAACTGCTGAGATATCAGGGAAGAATGGTAAGAAAGATGACGAAGGAGAGAAGGGTGACTTGAGTGAAGTGTAACATCCTACTTTCGGTTATAATAATAAAATAAATTTCGTCTATTTTATAGTGGGTCGTTATCGGTTTAGATAAATAGAATATGAGTTGAGCTAGTGTTGGGTTAATGGATGTGGGTTATGGACTTGGGTTATGAAAGAAAGAAGAAAAGACATGGGCTTAAGCCCATGATCCATAAATATATAAACCTTAATTACCCATTTATTTCTCATTTCACACATATTCCATACACCACCAAAACACACACTTAAGCTCTCCCTCTCTCTAGCTGAAACATAGAAGAAGAACCGATCCCGATCCAAGGTATGATAGTATGATATTGTATGAGCTTAAACCCGTTAGATATAATCGCGAAACGACGAGCCGACACCTTTAAACCGTTAAAGTCACGAGACCCGGGTGGAATTGGGTATTAACCGAACGAAAGATGAGCCTAGGGATCACCCTATCTCAGATCTGGATCAAACGGGACGAAAAACGGTGAAAACGGCGCTGAAACACGTTTTTCCGGCCAACGCCCGGTTTTCCGGCACGGCGGCACCCGAAAGACGGCGCCGGAAAGGTGGCTGGGTATTTAAGGATGTCAGAGAATGTTTCTGACATTCTCTGACAAACCCTAACCCTAATTCGTTAACAGAGAGTTAACGAACTAGGGGTGATTCATCAAGTGAATTCGTTAATGAAAGGTTAACAAACTAGCCCTAGTTCGTATCCTGATTCGTTATAGAAAAGACAGCGAATTAACCTCATTTCGTTATACTTATTCGTTAAAGGAAGATAACGAACTAGACGGTTCAATTCGTTACTGAGGGGTCATTCGCTACAGGGTTCAATTGGTCAAAGAACCAGTTCGCTATGGAGTCCAATTCGTTACATGGACCGGTTTGATTCGTTATAAAAGTAACGAATGGGTCATTCGTTATGAACCCGATAACGAACTAGAAGTTTGATAGAATGACAGAACAGTCCTGGACTTAGAAAAAGAATGATTTAATGACAAAGAAGCCCTTGAACTTTTAAGTAGCAAATTAATTAATGATTTAAAATGCTAATGGAAAATGTGTTAAGACAGCTCGACCCCAACCAGGGGCTCTGCCCCTTGGACCCTGCTAGGGGCTTCCGCCCCTAGACCCCGCTGCCATAGGTGCTGCCCCCGGACCCCCGTTCGTTGAGGGTTATAATTAGACTAGAAACGCGAGATGAGTAGTGATAGTTAATTAATGCATGTAATTATTATACAGTTAGCCGTGCCCAACTGAAGAAAGGAATAAGTATTAACGGTGAACGTAACCGACTTCAGGTGAGTTTCTAGCCCCTTTCCTTGTTATGTTTTCGGGGCTGTGTGCATACTCGATGTGATTAGTTAATATACTTACCTTAAGTGGTAAATGTATGCCTTATATGATTATGTATAAATGATTGCTTGTCGGTACGTGAACGATCTTCGGATATTGTATGTACCGTCGGGTGATAGTTGAAGATATGAATGATATGTATATAAGGTATGAATGCTTGCTTGTCGGTATGTGAACGATCTTCGGATATTGCACGTACTATCAAGGTATAATGTTATGTATAATGTACGAATGATATATATGCATGTTATGAATGAATGTAAGAGATAGTCAGGTACAGAAGAAAGGGACTGAGCCCTAATAATACTCAACGTAGACATGGACCAGACCCTAATAATATCCGAGGCAGAAAAGGGACCGAGCCCTTTATAAATCTCAAGGCAGAAAGGGACTGAGCCCTAATAATACTCAAGGCAGAAAAGGGACCGGACCCTAATAATATCCGAGGCAGAAAAAGGGATAATATCCGAGGCAGAATAGAATAATGTAAAGTAGAATTTCGAATAAAGTATGAAGGTATGTATGTATATTATGAACGAATTACGAAAGTATAAAGTACGTATGGAAGTACGTAGTTATGAATGTATTGAATGTCGTATGATTAACTAGAACTCACTCAGCATAGCTGACTTTTCGTATGCACGCAGGCTAATCGACTGAGGCAGTTGGCTTGAGGAGGACACATGGCAGGATCCGTAGAGGCTGGCATCTGGAGATATGTCGTGATGTTTGAAATACTATGCTTTATGTTATGTTTTTGAAAGACAAGTTATGGATGTTTGCAATGAATGGTTGACTTTTATATTATTCTGCGAATGTTTTTATTAACTCTGATATTATGAACTGTGTTTATGAGTAAATCCAACGTTAACGTAAGGCACCGGTAACGGGGCCTTACATGAAGTTCGATCTATGAAGGTTGATGACTGAAAGAGAGGCCGAGGTGGGTGTAACTATAAGTCATTCAAAGGTTGCGACCCACCGAAGCTAGCTGTTTTGGGATATGCAATCGCTACTCTCCAATGGATAAGCGTGATGGACAAGGTTATCCGAATTAGCGAGTGCCGTCCCGACCAAGCAGTGGGGTATGTCACCCAATCGTTTGGGGATCAAGCTATGTACTGGTGAGAAAGTGTAACAACACGGATTTTTCAATTCATAGAACCCGGCCCATGTTCGGAAGTTTTATACCGCGTCTAAACGAGTAATAATATTCTATTAATATTAGTTTTAATAATTATATAACATATTTAAAACAACTTCCAAGATGTTACAATTTTGTCCATAAACTAAACTTTTACCAAGTTGTATTAACCTCTTCATACTCTAGGGTCTCTTCTGCAATATATACTAAAATTCTTATAATATATCCTAACCATGAACTAAACCCATGACCAGGAACCCATGACTCGTAACCCATATACCCGTTTTCTTTCTTGTGCCCTAATCCTCGGGTTGTACATGGTAATTGAATCAATAATAATGTTAATCTTTCCAATTTAGACATCACCGACACTTTAATTATATACAATCAATCAAAATTTGATTCGTTCTTTGGATTATACTTCGCCGACTCGATCCCATCTTTGTTAGACATCTGAACAACCATATTAATCTAATTAAACCTCCAGTTACAACCTCCTAACCATCAACATGCTATAAGCCCATAATCAATTTGATTTTTACAACCTTCTGAAGCGGCTTCGTAACCTTGTCTAGCCATCACTATTTTGACCCAATTAGCCTTCGTTCCTTCATCATCACAGGTAGCTAATTATGTTTCAATGATCGGTTTTTTGTTAATTTCAAAAGCCCTATCTTTGATTGAACAACAAACCAACGGATGTATCAATTTGGTTTGTTAGGGTTTATAGGAGGCTTTGGGGATGAATTGCTTTCTGTATAAAAGAAATTGTTTTCACATAATACAACTGAAACACCCAGCTCAGTTGGCTGGGTGTGTGCACGTTAAACTCTGGAGCAGCTGGCCACCCAGGTTCGAGTCCCGGCAATGGCAGCTTTTATTTTTAATTTTCTTTTAAGGGTTTTAATGGATTTCTAAGGTTTTATAAATTAAATAATAAAGATTAAATAAACATTATTTTTTTTAAAACTGATAACTTGGAGTTATGTTTCTTGTCGACTTTCGTGTATATATATATATATATATATATATATATATATGCATATATGTATAGGTATTGGATCATTTCAGAAGTTTTTTTTACATCGAGAAGTGCGAGAAGTAATATCAACCAATCATGTATTTTCTTTTAATATTTTGATTTATTTAATGATGTGGGTATATTAGTAAATTGTGTGTCTTTTTATTTTTGGTAGCTAATACTTATGTTAGAGAGTTACACATTCTTTTTTTAATTTTTTATTTGAACTATATTTATAATGTAACTCTTAGTATGAATTTCTTCCTCTTTACAATTTATCAACAACGCAAACATACATCGATTTTTTTTTCTTATTTTATGCATATCTCCATTATATGAATCTATTTGATATTATCAAATAAACTAAGATTAATTTTGTTAATTAATTCAAGCGAAATAGTTTTCCTTGTTTTATATTTTTATTTTTCCAATTGTATGGATCAAATTATCCAAATCAATATTCAAACACTAAGATATCGTAATTATAATGGACTGATCGATTTCCCAATCCTGTTGATTTTCCTTAAATTACATAACATAATTTACAAAATCTAGAAATGCATTTTGTTGATCGACATAGAATAAACAACTTTCCATTAAAATCAAGAGTACAATTATCCAAATTCTATAAACGGGTAATAAAGATCAATGCCTTTCAAGCCTCCCTTCTTGTGTTTCGAATATTTTCAAGCGTCATATGCCTTTCCATCTATTTTTAAGACAAATAAAATAAATAATGTTAATACACGTATTTCATAAAAATACAAACAAAGTAACATATTCTGACCAACAAAATATAAATATTTTTAACTTAAAAACAAAACATCTTATACAAATATGCACAATAATATTATGTAATTGGAATTCATCTATAGCATAACTCCTACACAATAAATCCTGCACAAAATCTCATCAGGCACGTATATATGTTTGCCTTACATAGTCCAACACATAATCACGCGGGAACTTACACATGAGCATGCATAGTCCTACACATAATACATTTCACTGAGTACACTTATTCATGTTCTAATATTAAATCACTTAAAATCTGAAAATAGTTTTATTATTGTTATAATATA
Source organism: Bidens hawaiensis (assembly GCF_021521415.1). Classification (NCBI taxonomy): domain Eukaryota; kingdom Viridiplantae; phylum Streptophyta; class Magnoliopsida; order Asterales; family Asteraceae; genus Bidens; species Bidens hawaiensis. The sequence continues at coordinate 234,346 of NW_027492510.1, forward strand.
GTTATTATTCATATTTAATTCATTAGAAATCTATCAAATTAAAAAAAACTACACACACAACAACCACAATCACCCCTGTATAGTAACAAATTACTTATAGAGGAGGCCCATTAACCTTACGCAGAAAACACATTACTTACACAAAAGGCCCATTAACCCTACACAAAAAACAAATTACTTACACAAAATGCCCATTAACCCTACACAGAAAACAAATACTTACACAATATGCCCATTATTTATATTTAATTCATTAATTATTTTAACAACCACAGTCACCCTACGTTGTAACAAATTACTTACACAACAGGTCCATTAACCCTACACAGAAAACAAACTGCATACACCCCTAGACATGCTACATTATTCTTACTTAGTTCATTAAATATTTAAACAGCTTGGATACACAACTACCATGGTCGCTCCTGCACAGTAACAAATATCCGTTCATGCACAACAACTATGCAGTAGCAAAAGAAAGAAAAACAAAAACATTGGTGGCAAGCAAACCCAACTTGACATGTACTAAAATTAAATTAGATATGTTACGCGATCCGTTCATTTTGCTATCTCTAGGTTGAAATTTGTCATTGTAAGAAAGATGCATAATATACCTACATATTCTATACTTGTTCGTAATACCACCTACAAAGATCATCATATTATTCACAATGTACAATGTAGAAACTTTTTGAGAATTTTTTAATGGTTGTGTAGGGTCATTCTATGTACATACATACCGTTACACTAACTAGAAAAATAGAGGCATATACAGCTAACATATTGCTACACAACCATTAAGTGCACTTATGCAAATTTAACTTGTAAACAGCCTACGCGTAACATAATTCTAACTCAAATTAATACCTAAACAACATACACAATTTGCAAATGACCCATACAAAGCTTACACATAACATAATGTATACTCAAATTAACATCTACACAGTTTGCAGATACACCTTACACAGCCTACACAGATACGCAGACATATCATTACACTAACCAAACATTGTTGACCATTGCAGATAATCTTACACAACCCACATTATTTGCAAATAATCCTACACAGCCTGCCCATATACGCATAAATATCAATACACTAACAGAAAAATAGTGTGAGTTTATACTAAAAAAATCATGTATGACTTTTCATAAAAAAATATTATAGTGAAAATCCAATAAATTTCCCCCAACTATTTTTTTAAACCATAGTTTTCCCAAATCAATACACACCAATTTACCCAACCAACCATTTCAATAGCTCATTCACACAAATTTGACTTCTTTTTGTAGTAATACTAACTATACCATCTACCCTACACAATTATATTACATCTTTACACAATAATTGGGTGTAGGGCTTGCTGATGAACTACAACTAAAAGAAATCAGAATGTAATCATCATTTAGTTTAGATACATGTTACTTTGATTCAAACAAACACCATAAATGATACTACATACCTTGAATCCTTACATAGGTTTTGGCCACCATAGCGTATACAAAATTCCCCAATTACGCTTTAGTAACAACAACCGGCGATTGCCTTTTATACAGAAGTAAACCGAATCACCCTAGTTAAAGATGTAGATTTTGTGTATCAATTTCGTATGCAGAGACGAATTTCACGCTAGGAGTGACGACGAGCAATTTGGGAGTGAATAATGGGTTCCAGACGTTACTTTTGTAAGCTTAAATTATTTTGTCGATTTTGCCCCTTTAGGTATAAACATCTGTTCAAATAGTTTACATAATTACAAAAATGCCATCTTGTATTTTAAACCATTGATTAATATAATCAATGGATGAGATCCACTTCTCGCTCTAATATTACTTCTCGCAAGATCCATCCCCTATATGTGTGTATATATATATGTATTATAAGTATATTTTTATATAATAATAAATCACTATTGTTTTATATATATATATATATATTATTCTTTAAAAATTATAACAATTGTATTTTAATCATATTAATTATTTTTATAAAATATGATTTTCTTGAATAGTCCAATATATCTATATAATGTGATGAATATAATTTAACGTTTCTCTTAGATTAATTAATATATTACAAGTTATATTTACATATGTACACAATTATAATTTATTGATATTTAGTTAAATATTATTTAAATAATTATATTATATTCAACTCGTATTTATTTAAACTAAGTAGATTATAGGATAAGCAAACGATTCTATTATTAAATAATGACTAATAATATTGTTTTTTAATAACAAATAATCCGTAGAAATCAACCGTTTAAATCTATAATTCCAATCTTAACTTTAATCATTGAAATCTTAAATCCATTACTCGTATTATATCTTTATAAGTAATCTATATTATTATATTTAACTAGGAATCCTTGTCGATGCATCCCGAAAGGGGTTTAACTGTTACTTTTTCACATCATCACTTGATCCTCCGTTCATCCGTTAAGGTGAGTAATCACTCCCCTTCTTTTACCTATTTTAACCGTTTTGGGGACATATGCGTTCATAGATATTTTCTATTATATAGTATTTAAACGCAACTATTTATCCTTGTGTGTTTATCAGTCTGCCTAACTTGCTATTTGCTTACTTGCTTTATTTGAACGCTATTTCTTACTTCGGCAACCGATGTCCATTTTTATGGCCTGGTTTATTCCTTGCTTAGTAACCAATGTCCATTTATATGGATTGATTCAGCCCTTTCTTTATAATTGTTTGATTGTTATGTGCTATGGCTTATCTGTATAGCTCACAGGAACAGTTTGCACTTTTATTTATTACTATTATAGTGTCACAAATCTGGTGTTATACTCACTCAACCTTGTGTTGACAAATCTATTTTTATTTTTAACGCATATGCAGGTTGTCGTGTGATGTGATTCTCTAGTTTATTTTGAAGAGAACTTAGGGTTTCATGCTAGAGAAGAAGACAGAAGAATTAGAATATTGAATTTTGTTTTATTTGTTTAAATTTTAATTCATACACTTTGGTTACTTTGATGTATGATTATTTAATTATAATTAATCGATATTGCCACATTTAATGTTGCATGATAGTAACATTTGAAAAGCCGTGAGCAATCAATTCACGCCTCGCCATTTCCGCCGTAGGTTGGGGTGTGACAGAAAGTGTGGAGCAGAAGATGACCCAGGATGAGATTAAAGAGATGAGGTGGGATGACCTGAAGGAGATGGTCATGAAACGATTTTGTGCTGATGCTGAGGTAGAAAGGCGAAAATGAAGTTTTTGAACTTGAAGGCGGGAAGGATGACGCACTGTGAGTATACTACCGAATTCAAACGTATGTCTAGGTTGGTGCTTGATATGGTTAACACCGAGGCCAAGAGGATCAAGTTCTATGTAAGAGGACTGCCATAGAATGTCCGTACACTAGTCAGGGCAAATAAACCTGCTACGTTTGACTCAACAGTGGAACTCGCTGAGGTGGTTTATGATGACTTGGCAATGGATGATCTTGTAGTGGGGGATGAGAGGAAGTATAAGAAGTGGGTCAATCATGCTAAACTACCCGGTACCCAGTTATGGAACCACACAGACAAGAAACAAAAGGTGTGGGAGAAGAAGTCGTGCAAGACTTGCGATAAGATACACGGTGGCGAGTGCAAGTGGAGCACTAGTTCTGATGTGTGCCATAAGTGTGGAAAATACCATGGTGGGGAATGCAGGTTAGGGTCAAATGCATGTTACAAATGTGGGAAGGTGGGGCATTTTGCTCAGGATTGCCATGCAAAGCCCGCATGTTATAGGTGCTGTCAGACTGGTTACCTAGCGAGGACTTGCACAGGCGGTGAAGCTGGAGGAAGTGAGAAGAAGAATACTGATCAGGCTAGACCAAGAACTAGGTCATACATGCTGACTCAAGAGTAGCCAAGCAAATTCCATATGTCGTGACTGGTACGTTTCTAGTAAACGGTATTTCTGCTTCAATATTGTTTGATTCGGGTGCAAATTAAAGTTTTGTAACTACACCATTCAGTAAGTTTGCCAAAATGAAATATTGTCGTGTGTCTGAAACCTTTATAGTAGAAACAGCTAGTGACACCTCGGTTAAAATTATAAAAATGGTTATGAATTGTAAGATAGAGTTAGAGGGACGTGAGTTCCGTGTTACCCTGTATGTGATGACCTTAGGAGGGTTCGATGTAGTTTTGGGAATGGATTGATTATTTGAGTCTAAAGCTCATATAGTGTGTAAGAGTAGGATAATAAGGTTAAAGTCCTTGGATGGTAGTGGGTTACGGTGTATGGTGACAAAGAAAGTTCAGGGCTTAATGTCATTTCGATGATCAACGCCGAAGGTTTGTTACGACCTGGGTGCGGTGCCTACCTGACATATGTTGTCAAAGCTACGGCCAAGACGAAAGAAATGAAAGATGTTCATATCGTGTGCGACTACCTAGAAGTATTCCCTGAGGATCTTCCGGGGTTGCCACCAGAGCGAGAGATAGAACTTCAGATAGATTTAATACTAGGAGCCCAGCTCGTCGCAAAAGCGCCTTACCGTCTAGCGCCTTCCGAGATTAAAGAATTGATGTCCCAAATACAAGAACTCCTCGACAAAGGTTTTATAAGGCCGAATGTTTCCCCGTGGGGTGCACTGGTGTTGTTTGTTAAAAAGAATGATGGAAGTATGAGAATGTGCATAGATTATCGTGAGTTGAATAAACTTACGGTGAAGAATAGATATCCGCTGCCATGGATTGATGATCTGTTTGACCAACTGCAAGGTTCGAGTTGGTTCTCTTGAATATATCTCAGATCAGGCTATCATCAGCTAAAAGTGAAAGAGGCAGACATCCCTAAAACGTGGTTTTGGACGAGGTATGGACACTACGAGTTCCTCGTTTTGTCATTTGGTCAAACGAATGCTCCTGCAGCATTTATGGACATGATGAATACGGTATGTCGGCCGATGTTGGATAAGTCGGTCATCGTTTTCATCGATGACATATTGATTTATTCAAAGAGTGAGTCTGACCATGCTGACCATTTGAGATAAGTATTGGAGATGTTGAAGCAAGAGAGTTGTACGCTAAGTTTTCGAAATGTGCATTCTGGTTGCGAGAAGTGCAGTTTCTAGGTCACGTGATCAATCCTAAAGTGATTACCATGGACCCAGCCAATATTGAAACAATAACGAAATAGAAGGCTCCGCAAAACCCGACGGATATACGAAGCTTCTTAGGATTGGTTGGCTAATATAGGAGATTCATCGAAGGCTTCTCCAAGATAGATGCACCATTGACCGGTATGACCCGAAAGTCTGTAGTGTTAAGCTGGGGTAAGTTCCAAGAGGAAGCTTTTGATGAATTAAATAAAAGACTCACGCAAGCTCCAATCCTTGCTTTACCCGATGGTGACGGGGATTTGGTTGTTTGTATAGATGCTTCACATCGTGGGTTAGGTTGCGTGTTGTTGCAACGAGGAAAAGTGATAGCTTATGCGTCCAGACATTTGAAAGTTTATGAAAGTACTTATCCGAAACATTATTTAGAGCTAGCAGCAGTAGTGCATGCTCTTAAGATGTGGAGACATTATCTATATGGTACTAAGTGTACTATTTACACAGATCATAAAAGTTTAAAGTACTTCTTCGAGCAGAAAGAATTAAACATGAGGCAGATAAGATGGTTAGATATGATAAAGGACTATGACTGCGATATCAAGTATTATCCTGGAAAAGCTAATGTGGTCGCTGACGCGCTAAGCCGTAAGAATGAGGAAGTCATTGCAACAGTGAAGTTGTATAAGTTGATTGTTAGCTCGGATCTCTTTGAAGAAATTATCAAGGTGCAGTCTGAGGTGCAGGCAGGTGATAGACTAATGAAGAAGGAAAGAATTGTTGGACAATAAGACGAGATGATGGAGAACACTCATGGTGTTAAGATTAGGTTTAACCGTATGTGGATTACACGCTATGGAAATCTTAGGGGTCGAATCTTAGCTAAAGCTCATAAGTCAAGAGATTCAATCCATCTGGGATCCACTACGATGTATCAAGACTTGAAGAGGGACTATTGGTGGCCAGGTAAGAAGAATGATGTAGTAGATTATGTCAGTAAGTTCTTAACTTGTTTACAGGTCAAAGCCGAACATCAGAAGCCTTATAGGAAGATGCTGCCTTTGGAGATACCTGAATGAAAATGGGAACACATCACCATGGATTTCATAACTAAGCTACCTCGTACAGCTAAGCATCATGATACCATTTGGGTGATAGTGGACCGTTTGACCAAAAGTGTTCACTTTCTGCCTATACGAGAGGCTATCTCGTCAGAAACGTTAGCACGTTTGTTCATAAAAGAAGTTGTGACCAAGCATGGAGTGCCACTGTCGATCGTGTCCGATAGAGATACTCGCTTTACTTCGAGATTCTGGAAGAAGTTCCATGAAGCTATGGGAACAAGATTTAACATCAGTACTTTGTATCATCCTCAAAAAGATGGACAGTCCGAAAGGACGATCCAAACTCTTGAGGATATGCTATGTGCTTGTGTTTTAGACATTGGAGGAAGTTGGGATGATCATCTGCATCTGGCAGAGTTCTCCTATAACAATAGCTACCATTCAAGCATTGGTATGCCACCGTTTGAAATGTTGTATGGAAGACGTTGTAGAACCCCTGTATGTTGGGGGGAGATTGGTCAAAAAGAGCTCGGAAGTTTGGAAGTTGTTCAAGAAACCTCGTCAAGGTTAGATCATATCAAGGCAAGAATGAAAGCTGCTCAAGACCGTCAGAAGTCGTATGCGGATAAGCGGCGACGACGAAATGAGTTTAACGTTGGTGACAATGTTATGCTTAAGGTCTCGCCCTAGAAGGGAATTATTCGTTTCAGGAAGAGAGGAAAGCTAAGTCCAAGGTACATTGGACCGTTTAAGATTATAGATCATGTGAGTGAAGTGGCTTATAAGCTGGATTTACCTGAAGAGTTAGAAGGAATTCATCCAACCTTCCATGTTTCTCATCTGAGGAAATGTCTGGCTGATGACACGTCTCATGTGCCATTGGTAGATATTGAGGTTGATGAACGATTGAACTACATTGAGCAACCGGCAGAGATAATTGACCTCAAGGAAAAGCAACTCCGTCACAAGGTTATATCCCTACTGAAAGTGATATGGAAGCATCACAAAGGATCAGATGCTGCATGGGAAGTCGAGGAAGAGATGCGCAAGTTTTACCAAGATTTGTTTTAGTAATAGATTGGTTTCGGGGACAAAACCTCTTTAAGGAGAGAAGACTTATAACATCCTAAATTTTATAAAAATAAATAAAAGGAAATGATGTTCGTTTACTTAAATGTGAGTAAATATTTAATTAAGATTAAATATAACAAAAGAATATGGACTTGGGTGGGGAAAGATGGAATAAGGGATGGGATGGGCCTTAGGTCCATGGGCTTAAGAGAGTATAAATACTTCCTTAAACCTCCCTAATACCCTAAACCCCTCATTCTCATCTTCCTAGCCTCCCTACACACTCTAAAACACACACACATCTCATACTATACGGCCGCGACTGAGGGGTGGATCCAAGACCAAACCGAGCTTAGATTCTTGAATATCTTGGTTATACAAGCTAGATACGATCCGTGAGAGCTTAGTGAAGCTAAACTGTAGCTTTGTAACGCGAAAAGGTATGTCCTTTACGCTTAAAGATTACGTTTCTATGAACGGTTAGCCCTAAAACTAAACCCTAGTGTAAATCAGGCCTAAATGAATCATAAAGTTACAAACTTGATGATGAATATGAACTTAAGAACCCCGTTGATATGTATGGTTCTTTTGGAACCCTAGACTTAGCTTAAATGTATTCAAACCAATAAATCCTCCAACTTTATGAAACCCGAGCGAGATCTTTGGAAAAGAATGATATAGAAACGTTTAAGGAGTAATATGGTGCCTTAATAAGGGCCTAGATGTTAAAATATACTAAGACAATAAAAATAAAGGGTGTACAGTGGCCTGGTGGACGTATTCGAATACATGAGGACTATTCGAATACAATGGGGTTTCGCATACAATCCCCTTGTACATCAGAGTGTCCTATTCAAATACAATATGGGTTCAAGGCAATTTCGAATACATGAGAACTTGAATAGAAGCTATGATTCATACACAGGTCACTCGCATACAATATAAACACTTGCATACAATGTATGCATTTGCATACAATGGCTATACTCGAATACGATGGCTTTACTCGAATACGATGGCTAGACTCGAATACAATATGGTCTTTCACATACATTGATGATTCGAATACAATATGGTCACTCGAATACATTGATGACTCGAATACATATATACACTCGAATACAATATGGTCATTCGCATTCATTGATGATTCGAATACAATATGGTCACTCGAATACATTGATGACTCAAATACATATATACACTCGAATATAATTGTAATCTAATGAGCCAATTCGAATACAAGGGTAACTGAATATGATGTGTGTTTAAGTACGATGTATTCTAATGGATTAGACCCTCCAATAGAATATACCAGACTTAGCCATTTCTGGTGAAACCTGAATACTGTGATTAGGACAAGTATTAATACGCTTAATTATTGTACAGTTAGCCGAGCCCATCTAAAGAGAGGAATAACAATTAACAAAGAACGTAACCGGATCCAGGTGAGTTTCTAGCCCCATTCCTTGTTATGTTTTCGGGGATGTGTGTATACTCGATGTGATTAGTTAATACACTTACCTTACATGGTAAGTGTATGTCTTATATGATTTATGTATGAATGGATGCTTGACGATGCATGAACGATCTTCGGATATTGCATGTACCGTCAAGTGATAGTTTAAAGATATGATTGATATATATGATGTATAAATGATATATGTATGTATGAAGGTTATAGTTATGAATGTATAGAAATGTATGGAAGGTATGCTTAGAGAGGGAACATAACCTAATAATATTTGCAAATGAAGGGAACAGACCCTAATAATATCTGCGAATGTAGGGAACAGACCATAATAATATCTGCGAATGTAGGGAACAAACCTTAATAATATATGCGAATGTAGGGAACAAACCCTAATAATATACGCGAAGGTTATAGGATGAGGTGTATGTATATATGTATGTACTAAAGGAAAGAATGAAAGTATGGTTGTATGAACTTATGAAGAAAGGTAAGTAGCTATGTATGTATATGTACCTTCGGGTGCGTATATAAGTAAGTGTATGGATGTATTGTATGGTACTCATATTAACTTGAACTCACTCAGCGTAGCTGACTTTTAGTATGCACGCAGGTGAGTAGAATGAGGTAGCTAGCTTGAGCGGGGCACATGGCAGTAGAATAAGAGGCTGGCATCTGAAGACTCAAGATGTTTTTATGTTTATTGATGATTAACTTGAAAGACAAGAATGTTTGTTTAAGACATGCTTATGAAGTGATATGTAATATTTAATGAAAGATTTATATTCCGTGAAAGTTTTAATTAACTCTGATATTTAGAACTGTGTTTATGAGTAAATCCAACGTCCAATGTAGAGCACCGGTAACGGGGCCTTACAAATCAGTGGAAAGTGCAAGTGAAATTCATAATTATTAATTAATTAACTAAGTGGACAAACGATATCAAGCGGTTTATAAAAGATGATTCAAGTAAAACACAATTACTTTAAGTGAACTGTAAACAATAATGAGAAAATGATTCACTTCAGGTTCATGTAATGTGATGACTGACTAATTGTTGAGTTTTATACAAGTTTATCAAAGTTTCAAGTTAACCACTTTAGCATGAAAAACGCAACGGAAGCTTAGTTTTAGAACTTGTTTAATGAACATACCATTATGTAAAACTAAAACCCGAAATACAAGGATCAATATTACAAGAACTAAATGCTAACATAATGTAAAATGTACCTCTTCTACCTTTAGAAGAAGATGTAGGTGAATGAAGAAGATGATGACTCCAAATGGCAAGGTTGCAAGGTAGGAACCCTCAAGCTAGTATACCCCAAGCTTTGTAGCAACAACACCAATTAATTGCTAGGATTTGAACACTATACAAGCTCACAAAAACACCCAATTTTCTGCCCAAATGGCCGTGAGTTTTAGAGAGAAAGAGAGAGTGTTTATGAATTCATTCTACACTTGAAAAATTCAAAAGACAAGACCCAAATGCATGTGTTGTGAATGGAGGTAGATAAAGTGGTCATCACAAGAAGACAAAGCCTAGGATTGGACCAAACTCTCCACCCACATGGGGTGGACGGTTATGTTTTTTTTTTTTTTTTTTTTTTTTTTTTTGTTTTGTTTTAACCATTTAAAACATCTCCATTCATTTTATAAAACTCATTTTTTATAAAATGTACATACATTTATATAATTATTTAACTAATTAAATAATTAATTTATATAAACAAATTATCCAGATAATTTATTTAAATCCTCAAGTGTGTTTGTTTAGAAAACCAATTTCCAAACACGTAGTGTTCGGTATTCGTTTAAATGATCAAATCATTAAAAGAATACATTTGGTGTTGTCTTGCTTGTTATTGGGTATGACCCGACTTGGATCAAACACAGTTAGCCACATTAGTATAAGTATGTGTCTCGGGCATACGTAATTCCAACAATCTCCCACTTGCACGAGATACATAGAAAATTAATGCAAGTGGTGAATACCGCCTAACAACAGTTCACCACCCCTAATGTGTTTGACGAAGTGCCATTCAATAACATCATCCCTTCAAGTCCCTTACTTGATATGATTTAGGTGAATCTATCATTATATCTTTTTGTTACTAGATGTCATGTTGGATCTAAGAGACATAGGCGATCATTCTCTTTACAATTCAACTTTATCAGGCCTTAGACATCTAAACTCTCAACACATAAGAGGAACAAATTCCATCTTGACTGTATACGCCTCTCACTATCACTTTATACTCCACCCGAGCTCATCCTTATGTACCATCTTTTACGAATAGCGAAGGGGAGAGTCAAAGTGTAATACTTGGTGAAAATCAAGACCCAGTATACATTTCAGGTCTAAGGATAATATGAAATTCTCCTTTACTCAAAATTACTAATGATCAGGTCCATCGACTCCATGTAGTAATATTGAGAGCGGGTCAGTCCAATATTTGTATCCCACAAATATCTATGAACCTTGGCAGCAAACCTATGCTCCATATTCATTCCTTATGAATATCCACCAATTCTAGTTCATAATAGTCTTGCTTCATATTTGTTCCCACAAATGTGATCGACTACAGACTTTTAGAATAAGATAACTTATTCATGGATTAAACATGCAAAATTAGAATTTAACTCAAGATTCCATAATCATATAAAAGAGTTAAATTACAAAAGTCTTTTAAACGTAAATACAAAATAGATCAAATCCAATTACTAGAATATCGAAGTCCTAAGCCACTCGCATGACGCTCATGTTTCGGTCTTTCTAGGAGCTTCGTGAATGGATCCGCAAGATTTTGATCAGTTCCAACTTTGCGAATACATATCTTTCCTTTTTCAACTTCATCCCTTATGTAGTTGAATCTCCGCTCTATGTGCCTTGTCTTTTGGTGCGAACGAGGTTCCTTGATTTGAGCAATCGCACCCTCGTTGTCACAAAAGATTTCTAGGGGGTCTTGAATGGTAGAGACCACCCCTAGATCAGTAATGAATTTCTTCAACCATGCAGCTTCCTGAGCTGCCAATGAAGCGGCGATGTATTCTGATTCTGTAGTGGATAATGCTACCACTTCCTGTTTTGAGCTCTTCCAAGAGACAGCTCCTCCATTAAGAGTGAACACATACCCAGATTGTGATCGAGAATCATCTCGATCAGTTTGAAAGCTCGCATCCGTGTAACCTTTTATAGCGAGTTCCTCCTCACCAGATCCATATATCAGAAACATATCCTTAGTTCTCCTAAGGTATTTCAATATGTTCTTAACAGCCATCCAATGACTGTTTCCTGGATTCTGTTGGTATCTGCTTGTCATGCTCAAAGCGCATGACACATCCGGTCTAGTACATATCATCGCATACATGATGGATCCTATAGCAGAAGCATATGGGATTTGTTTCATTATCTCTTGCTCACCCTTTGAGCTTGGACATTGAGCTGAACTCAATATAGTCCCTCTTTGAATAGGTACCAAACCTTTCTTGGAGTTTTCCATCTTGAACCTTTTCAAGATTTTATCAATGTATGTACTTTGGTTCAAACCTATCAAGCGCCTTGACCTATCCCTATAGATCTTTATTCCCAAAATATAGGCAGCTTCACCAAGATCCTTGATGGAAAATCTACTTCCAAGCCAAGCCTTAACGCTTTCCATGGTTGGAACGTCATTTCCAAATAGTAGAATGTCATCGACATACAATACTAAGAAGGTTATTATACTCCCACTAGCTTTCTTATACACACAAGCCTCATCAGCGTTCTTGATGAATCCAAAATTTTTGATTTCTTCATCAAAACGATGATTCCAAGTTCTAGATGCTTGTTTCAATCCATAGATTGATTTCTTTAACTTGCATACTTTATTAGGATGTTTCGGATCGACAAAACCTTCAGGCTGAACCATATAGACATCTTCCTCAAGATATCCATTTAGGAAAGCGGTCTTGACATCCATTTGCCAAATTTCATAATCATAATGTGCAGCTATGGCAAATAATATCCTAATAGACTTTAGCATTGCTACAGGCGAAAAAGTTTCATCATAATCAACCCCTTGAGTTTGAGTGAAACCCTTAGCTACAAGTCTTGCTTTATAAGTATCCAAGTTTCCATGCATATCAGTTTTTCTTTTGAAAACCCACTTACTTCCAACAGCTTTGGAGTTGAGTGGTGGTTCAACCAATTCCCAAACTTGGTTGTCATACATGGATTGCATCTCAACGTTCATGGCTTCAAGCCATTTGTCACAATCATTCTTGGACATTGCATCACGGTATGTGGTTGGTTCATCCGAATCTACCACGTAGCAACCTTCTACAAAAAATCCATATCTTTCAGGTGGATTGCTAACTCTACCAGATCTGCGAACGTTTTGTGTGTTTTGATCAACCACTTGATCACTTTCAACAACCTCTTGTTGAGTGCTAGTATCAACCAATTGTGTATCATCTTGTGGTTCTTGATCCTCATCAAGTTCCACTGTTCTACTATTAGTTCCTTCCTTAAGGAACTTAGTTTCCAAGAACTTACCCTTTCGAGCAATAATAACCTTTTGCTCACTAGGGTCGTAAAAGTAATATCCTAAATCATCTTTAGGATAACCTATAAAGATACACTTAGTGGATCGGACTTCTAATTTGTTTGGGGTGTATTGCTTTACATAAGCTTCACAACCCCAAACTCTTAAGAATGATAGCGATGGAACCCTTCCATGCCATATTTCAAAAGGTGTCTTCTCCACTTTCTTGGTTGGAGCCATATTCAATATGCGAACAGCGGAAAGTAAAGCATAGCCCCAAAATGATAGAGGTAAAGTGCTTCTAGCCATCATCGATCGAACCATATCTAATAGGGTACGATTTCTCCTTTCAGACACACCATTATGTTGTGGTGTTCCAGGTGGAGTAAGTTGTGAAATAATTCCACAACTCTTAAGATGATCTTGAAAAACACCACTTAGGTATTCACCACCTCTATCACTACAAAGTACTTTGATTGTGGTCTTGAGTTGTCTTTCTACTTCAATTTTGAAGTCTTTGAACATTTCAAAAGCTTCATCTTTGTGTTTCAATAAGTACACATAACCATATCGACTATAATCGTCAATAAAGGTAATGAAGTATCTTTCACCATTCCTAGTCATTGGTCTAAAAGAACCACATACATCCGAATGTATGATACCCAATAATTCTTTTGACCTTTCAAAAGTTTTATTAAAGGGTTGCTTTGTCATTTTGCCTTGTAAACAAGATTCACATACATCAAATGAATCATACTCATTTGTTTCTAGAATACCACTCTTGCGAAGAGTTTGCATGCGATTCTTGCTTATATGTCCAAGGCGACAATGCCAAAGATAGGAATCACCCAAGTCCTTCTTGAGTTTCTTGGTGTTGATATTGTACATTGAACTACTATGTGACGTACCAATTTGATCTATTTCATATATACCATTCATGGGTATAGCTTTAAAATAAAATATGCCATTCATCAAAACATGAATATCATAATCTATAAATTTAAGATCAAAGCCACATTGTTTTAAAAGGGACACGGAAATAATGTTTCTCCTTAACTTAGGAGCATACAAAACATTCTTCAAAATTACTTCCAAACCACTTGGAAGCTTTAACATGTAGTCTCCTTGGGCTTGGACTTCAACTCTTGCTCCATTGCCCATAAAGAGACTAATGTCCCCTTTGTTGAGTTGTTTACTTCTTTTGAACCCCTGCAACAAATTGCAAATGTGAGTTCCACATCCGGTATCAAGTACCCATGTATTTGAAGAAATAACATTTAGTTCAATATGTATAGTAAAGATAATACCTGAGGTATGCCCCGCATCCCTCTTATCTTTTAACGCTTTGAGATAGGTCGGACAATTCCTTTTCCAATGACCTATCTCTCCACACTCAAAGCATGGATCTTGCGCCGCAACCTTTTGCTTCTTTTCCTTCGGTTTGGTGGGCGTGATGGCTTTCCTCTTTCCCTTTCCTCGGACGTGGCCCTTGCCCTTAGCAACACTTGCTTTGGGGTTGGAGTTATGTCCCCTTTTTCCTTCATCGATTGTTAGAACGGGTAAAGCCTTTTTACCCATTCCCGCTTCGGCCGTTCTTAGCATTGCGTGAAGCTCACCAATGCTTTTGTCCCACCCATTCATGTTATAATTCATGACAAAGGTTTCAAACCTTTTGGTCAAAGAGTTGAGGATCAAATCCGTAGCCAACTCATTAGACACGGGACAATTCAACCTACGAAGCTTTTCGATGTAGCTTTTCATCTTTAGGACATAAGATGAGACGGTTTGGGTTTCCTCCATACGACATGCATGAAACGCTCGAACCGTTTCGAAACGTTCCGCTCTAGCTTGTTGAAGGAACATTTCCTTCAATTGAGTTATCATGTCGTATGCCCCATGATGCTCGAAATCCTTTTGGATTTCGGGAATCATAGTCCCTAACATGAGGCAAGAGGCTTGCACCGAATCTTTGGTGTACTTGACCCAATCGTTATAAGCCTCCTCATTTTCCACGTCAGGCTCGTCGGGAATGGGATCGTCTAAGACATATGATATCTCTTCTTGCTTGAGAACTATTCTCAAGTTGCGATACCAATCCATAAAGTTATTATGGTTTAGACGATCCTTTTCAAGGATGGTTCTTAAGGATAGGTTACGGGTGTTATGGGTAGAGGTGTTTGCATTGTTAGCGGCCATCTACAAAATTTAACAAAGTTTTATTTTAGTATTATAAACAATTTAATTATTAATACCCTTTTATTCCAGATTTTAAAATAATAATTAAATTCTAGAATCCAACGATAAATCAAATTTCGGTTAGGTGACCTTTATCCCGTTATTTGATTTAACAAGGTAGTCAACCTTGACAATTGCAACCCTTTGCAACTTCTAGAGGTATGGGACCATTCGAAATCCTTATTTCGTGTTGGCATGTTTATCCCATCAACACCATTGGATCCCATGCTTAGGTGACCTTTATCACATGGTTTCCAATTCAAGTCGTCCTACTTGTATAAACATGTAAGATTAACATACAAGTGGTTAGGTGACCTTTATCCCACAAATATGTTAATATTACCCTAAGTATATTAGTCTGCTCAAAATGGTTAGGTGACCTTTATCCCATTAAAAGTTCCCTAATACGTTAAGTGTCATACAAAAGGATGGTGTTAGACTTGTTTCCTTGGTAATATGAAAAAGGGATTTTTAAATTTTCAAATATTCTAGTTGAAAAACATTATGCCATATCCTAACATGCATTTAGTAATATGGCGATTTTGAAAACCAATTTTCAAGGTTCTAGTTATAATAAAACCAATTTTATTATATGTGAGTGATCGCTTAGTTTTAATAAACCCATTTAATTAAACTAATTGACGCGATATTACCAAATATATATTAGAACCCGTTTTATGCTTGTTGTCGTTCCTATGTGACGGTTTGGATATCCTAATATCTATCAACCACACATTACATTAAGTAAAACAAACAACCAAGCATACACATGCAAAATATAGTCATAACCGAAAACCACTAAATTTGACCATACTTGTTAGCCGAAACAAGTGTAGGTCATAAGTCACACCTAAGGGACAAAACATGACACAAGGATGGAATGTTGACTCCCACTTGACCTTGCATCCAAATGCTTCAAGTATCCTCTCCAAGTTGTTGTGTTCTTTTTGGGCTTGTTAATGGGCTCCAAACTTCCAAAAGTCTTCTTGGACCCAAGAGTGAAATTTATGGGCCTAATGGGCTTGAATCCCATGATGGGCCGGTGAGGCCCAACAAGCCCAAAATTTCGGCCCAACCAATTTCACCAAATCTTGCATCTTCTAATTTTTACAAAATGTATCCTAATACATATTTTTCTAAAAAAAAGAAAATGCAACTAATCTACTTATTACATACCAACTTATGAATAAATAAATTACACAAGCCTAAGATTATGAATTATTACAACCATATTGAATAATAAACATAATCAAAATACACATAACAACAATCAACACATCCAAGGTCTAGGTTTCGGTTATGACACATCCAAACATACCAAATGTTCTAAGCATGCAACCTAAGCAACCAATGCCCAAATTTCACCAAAAAAAAAAACGGCCCCCCCCCCATGAGGCTACGGCCACCCCCCCCAAAATTTTTACAATTTTGATATTTCATCATCCAAATGTTAAATGGTTTCCTAAGATCTTTCCATGCATGTCAAGATCTTACAAAACCATGAGGGGTAAAATCCACCAAATTTTCGGACCTCCCTTTTCACCCATGAAAAATCCGAAATGTATGAACACAAAAGAAGCATAAGTCCTTGTAACCGGCTCTTGATGCCATTGTTGAGTTTTATACAAGTTTATCAAAGTTTCAAGTTAACCACTTTAGCATGAAAAACGCAACGGAAGCTTAGTTTTAGAACTTGTTTAATGAACATACCATTATGTAAAACTAAAACCCGAAATACAAGGATCAATATTACAAGAACTAAATGCTAACATAATGTAAAATGTACCTCTTCTACCTTTAGAAGAAGATGTAGGTGAATGAAGAAGATGATGACTCCAAATGGCAAGGTTGCAAGGTAGGAACCCTCAAGCTAGTATACCCCAAGCTTTGTAGCAACAACACCAATTAATTGCTAGGATTTGAACACTATACAAGCTCACAAAAACACCCAATTTTCTGCCCAAATGGCCGTGAGTTTTAGAGAGAAAGAGAGAGTGTTTATGAATTCATTCTACACTTGAAAAATTCAAAAGACAAGACCCAAATGCATGTGTTGTGAATGGAGGTAGATAAAGTGGTCATCACAAGAAGACAAAGCCTAGGATTGGACCAAACTCTCCACCCACATGGGGTGGACGGTTATGTTTTTTTTTTTTTTTTTTTTTTTTTTTTTTTTTTTTTTGTTTTGTTTTAACCATTTAAAACATCTCCATTCATTTTATAAAACTCATTTTTTATAAAATGTACATACATTTATATAATTATTTAACTAATTAAATAATTAATTTATATAAACAAATTATCCAGATAATTTATTTAAATCCTCAAGTGTGTTTGTTTAGAAAACCAATTTCCAAACACGTAGTGTTCGGTATTCGTTTAAATGATCAAATCATTAAAAGAATACATTTGGTGTTGTCTTGCTTGTTATTGGGTATGACCCGACTTGGATCAAACACAGTTAGCCACATTAGTATAAGTATGTGTCTCGGGCATACGTAATTCCAACACTAATCACAAATTCATAAGATTAATGGCGCAGTAATTACTAAACCTAGCAGTTGGGTTTTGTGGAAAAACGATACCCTATCCGAATTGTTGACACAAATGAACCCCGAGTCACCCAATTACCAGTAATCAATTATAAGCAATGACTAACGATTATTAATTCAATGACATAAGAGCTAACCCTACATGTGATGAACACAACCAGACTAGTGATGCAAAGTTTGATAATCAAAATCATAAACTGTTAAAACAATAAATTCTAATGTAATACAAGATTAAAGACATTCAATCAAGTTCATATTCATTCAAAACATAGAATCTGATCAAAGTTAGTATACACAAAACCCTAGCCTAAAGTGAATACAATGGTTTAGCCTGACATCGGCATCACGAAGGATTCGCTTATCTGATGAGAGAACGAAAGCATGCGATGAACGTACGAACCGGAGGCTTCAGGATGATGCAAAATTATCCTAGGGCTTGTACTTGGTTGCTGGCCTGAATAATATGTTGAAATAGGGGCTTAAAACTGATTATATCAAAGTTATGGTAATTTTCCCGTCAGGAGGGATGTTAGCGCGGCGCTAACATCCAGGGGGTGAGCCTATAGCGCCGCGCTAAAGACTCATTTGTCTGATGATCTTAGAGTATCTCTAACATCACCCTCAGGACCCCTTAGCGCCACACTAAGGGTGTCGGACACAATTTTCTTTATTTTCTTCTTTTATTTTGCATAGGAAAGCGTGCCAATCATCATGAGTCTTCAACATATTCGTTCCAAGAACGTAATTCCTCCCGCTAAGCGTCCTTAACGTCAAATATCCTGAAACACAAAAACACGCTTGAAGTACCAAAGTTCACATAAATAATATTTAAACTAAAAGTAAACAAATAATATAATAATATACATGACTTTTACCCAACCATCAGTATCCATAAAGAAACATCTACTCATTTCCATAAAAAGAACATCTATTCATATCCATAAAAGGAACGTCTACTCATGTCCGTAATTCATATTCATAAAGGGAACATTTACTCATATCCATAAAATAAATTTCTATTCATATCCATAAAAGGAACGTCTACTCATATCCATAAAAGGAACATCTGTCTATCATAAAAGCACTAGCATACTGCCCACGGCCATTCATGATGTGGGAAGGTATAAGGTACAATGACCTCCTTGATGTCCACGTCATGACCTACTCACACATTTAATATCACTTAACATAAAAAGAGTTAAGTATATCTGTTATTAGTTTACCCATTTACTTTCTCATATAAAAATGTTACATTCATCTTTACATTTTTCCGTCTGTATGCATACAACCTAAAAAACACTTAATGTTAAAAAGGGGGATTATAAGTCTTTAACATACCTGGATCGTATTTCGTTCGGAATTGATGATGATTCCTTCCTCCAACCGCGCATGGCTAACTGTTTAACAATTATATGTTAATTAACCATTCTAACAGAGCTAGCCAGACTTAACTAACTATTATAATTTTCGGTTACTTGAGTATTTGCAACCATAACACTTGGCAATCGCAATCGCAATATGGGTCGGGTTCTATCGCAATCGCAATGCCTACTCTCAATCGCTAGTCGGCAATGCCCGTTCACATTGGCAAGTCATGCCTAACCAAATTGCATTCGCAAGTGCCATCTTTTAGCGAACCGAACCTTTCTCTATTTTCTAGATCATATAAATAAACCGTTCATCATTTTGTAACTATATTAATTTAGTTTACTTGATTTACCATCTTGATGAGTTTTGGGTCAAACCACTTCCTTTACCTTTTCTTTTTACGAACCAAACTTGTCACACCCCGACTTAGGGCCTAGGAGTGTGACCAATAGTTGGTACCTATTTTTGAGAATTTGTGGGATTTTTAGTAGAAGTCTTTATTTTATAAAAAAATATTAATATATTTTGAAACCTTTGTTAATAATAAAATATTAATTTATTTGAAAGACTTTTCGGATAATAAATAACCGAGTGTTTGATTTTACAAATCATATTTAATTATTGTTTACAATATTTTAATGATTTAAAACTGAGCAATCTCTACCTTGCGAGCATCAATCTTCATGAATGGCTCTAATTCCTTGCTACTTGTACTAATATGTTTCTCTTTAAATATGGGAAAAAATACGTCAGCGATATGCTGGTGAATCGTTGACTCTAAAAACATTTTAATAAATCTTTCTTTGAGTGACTAGATAGTGTTCTTGAACAATCTTGAACAACATGAGAAACGTCTCTTATTTCTGGGATTTGTACCACTGCCATACACACACAATTTCGGTTCTCCGGGAACTGACACCCATTGGAGAACTTTTATTATGATCTCTAGTCTGCAGCCACATAGCCTTGATTGATATATATACTAGACAAATTATGTTTGGATCGAGACACATGTGTACTTAGTCTGATTGGTTTTTATTTTCTATATTGTAATTTAATAGGGATCACGTAATCCCTTAAATCTTTATATGTTAGAGATCACGTAATCTCATATAAATATTTGACTGACTTGTTAAGATAAACAACCTCTTTATCTTAATGACTGATAAAAAGTTTGAACGTATTCACATGTGATTGTCAGTTCTGAATGATGTGGTGATCTCGTTTGAAAACTTTTGTGAATGAATGATGATTAACTATAATAAAATAAGTTTATTAGAATGTCCGGATCGTCTCTAGATCCGTCTACAGACCTTTATCCTGGTTTTGATAGCTTTAAACCTTGATTGATCATTTGTTTGAATAAAATATTTAGAACTGAAATCTTTTTCTTTATTTGCGAATCATGTGCTATGTTTTTTCTTCAAGAAGAAATGTCTATTATCTATATCCTTTGTATATAATATTTTATGTTTCTTAGTTATGAAGAAACATTATTTTGATTATACCCTTTGTAGGTGAAGGCTTATCTTTTTTAATCATGAAGAAATAATATATTAACTATATCCTCATGTATATAAAATTATATATTTCTTAAGTTTAAAGAAACATCATTTTAAATTAACCTTTGTATTTATAATCTTGATCAAGGTCTAGGCCATACCCCTGACTATGGTCTAAGCCGTTAAATATAATAAAATAATAATTTAGACAGAATCCCTACCTTACACGGGTATTCGGAGTTAATACACCTAAGCTTGTACGAGCATCACTTCTACTCTATATCGCATACGAGAGCTTAAACTGACGAAGCCTCGGAGCTTGGCACACACTTTGATAAACGGCACGCAAAACGAGGTGCGCAGTAGCCGGGACTTGTCAGAACGTACTTTGAGGCGAGTCAGTTTACGAGGATATAATTATCGGATCGAGGGCACGAAAACCGTGGTAGAGAGAGAGAGAGTATTTTATAGAGAGAGGTTTTGGTGTGAAGTGAATGTGCTGTGAACCCTTCCTTTTATAGCTGAAATCGGGTCCCATCGCGATACGCGATGACACTTCCCCTTAAGCCGTCGCTTATTGCGATGGCAGGAAAAAGACTTGTGGCATGATGACTCAGCCCTAGCGCCTGCCACGTGTCACCCTGATGCGACACGTGTCTTTAATTCATGGCGAAGCATCGGGCATCGCGATGGCATTATTCTTGGACTCATCGCATATCGTGATGGGTTCCTGGATATAAATTTTCATTCTTGGTCTCGTGTCTTTGGTATCTTTTCACGTCTGGGTCCAACTCCTATTGTTCAAAAATACTAAGGCAACTCTCAAGCGGCTTGCGGCGATGCGAGCGTGCGAAATGCCCCATCAAAGCGCCACATTACGCTCGTGCTTGTGCCCGTGCGCGTCGGGTGCTTCTCACCCTCCGCTAGGTCCACTGGGTTCATGTTAGGCATAAAATAATATTACTATGGAAATTTCTCTTTATAAAGAGCTTCCAAATCTTTCCCACTTTCCATGTAGGATGTATTTTAATTTCCTTATTTATACCCATGTGTAATGCTTCCACATTCTTCCATCATTTCATGTGGGATGGATTTTTCTTTTCCATATCCATAACATGGGATTATCTTCCTTATTAAATATTTTTATTTTTCTCATATATGGAAATGATTTTGTTTCTTATTTTAGTTTTTCCCATTACTTTTTTTGAAAAATTGATGTATAATTATTTATACATCTTTATTGCATCATTTTATACCCGATTCACGTTATTTTCTTGATAATATTATTAAGAATCGATTCTATTAAGCCTTTATTTGTTTTTATAGGAAAAATGAGCTTAGGGAACCAAAGATGATGAAAAACAAAGAAAAGAATCAAGAAAAAATGTAAGTCTGGCCTTAAGCATGGGGTTGTGCCTCATCTAAGCATGCCCATTTCCATCTGAAGAAGAGCCAGACATGCCCCACGCCTTCTCAGAAGATGACAAAAAAGTACATTGTTCTCCTTTTTGCCGACACACGAGGTCATGCCTTACCCAGGCATGCCCCATGCCAATCAAGCCTGCCAAGAAATTACAATCAACACATGTGCAATAAATGCATGAGGGACCAGCACAGGCCAAGCCTCACCTAAGCATGCTCCGTGACTAGCAATATGCCAAAGAGTACAACATGAGCATGTGGTGTACTACATGGGGACCAGCATGGTCATGCCCCTTCTAGGCATGGGTCATGCTTTGTGCACAGTGAGCCTATATAAAGACCATACATGTTGCTTATTTGGGTGTCCGATCTTGGAGAAAAACACATACATTTTCACATCAATATTCCATAGAATTAAATAAAGAGAAGCTCTTGAACCCTCATACAACATTAAGAAGAAGTCTTAGCATCATCATAATTATCTAGCTTGGTTTCTTGGTTAGATTATCTTAAATATTAAACATGAATGCTATATTCTTCTATTTTGTTGTTTTTTTATAATTATCATGAGCTAAAACTCTTTAAATCACCTTTACTCATGATGAAACTTGACAACTTTTGATGGTTAAAAATAATATATGATAACTTTTTATTAAAATAATGACTAGTTTTTGGTAATCTTTTGATGAAATATTGTGTTTAAACAATTGAAAGTAATATACAAGAATTATAAATGGTACATCTTGTTATGTTGAAAGACTCTTGATTTTATCATTTATTTATAAATGTTGTTCATGCAACTTTATAACTTTTAATCTATAAATAGTTAAAATAATTCTTGTATGCTACATGAAAATTGGTTAAACACATATCCTCATGTTTAGATTTGAAAAGATTGAAGATTTGTTATGAATTGATATTCTTGTTAAGTAATATTTTAAGTAATTTGTTAACACAACTATTTTAATACTACACTTAGGTTGAAAATTCATAAATCAAGGGAATACTTGAACTTAGTCTAATTTAATCAACCATAGGTGGATTATGTGATGTTCATGTAATATTTCCGACCGGTTGATAGATTTGAATTTCGTAATTTAGTGATAATCTTATCTTTAAATTTCAACACAAAGGTTTACTTACATTGTAGTATGATTTGAGGTGATTAGTTTGTATAATTCATACTAAGTTTTCCAAAAAATCATTTGAATGGTTATCTATAACTAGAAACTATTCTTTTTCATAAAACAAAATAGTGAATTTATCATATATTTAAGTTTACCATCATTAGGAGTCAAGTGGATTATAGGTTAAGGTGATAGCTTCTTAATTTTTGTTTATGTCCATTATCGTGTTACTTGCTTTAAATTATTGTTACAAGTTTTTCTAAAAAATAATCTTAAAAGCAAATCACTTAAGCTCATTTCTCGCGGTTATTATAATTGCAAAGATTTAATATTAAATTTTACGTGTACATGGATTGATACCCGGTTCTCGCCGTTACTATATTACCACACGACGGGTACACATGCCTTTTGTGTGTGTGGTTAAGTCGAGGTGAAAACCATTTTTAACAGCCGACAAAGTGTGACAAATCTTTAATAAAAAATATATAAATCTCACACCACATCAAGGTTTTTTTTTTATTTTAGCCGTTGTTTATAATTGTTCAAAAAAAAAGTTTGTTCATTTTAGTTTATTTATTTTTAGTCTAATTAAGAAAAAAAAAGAGTTTATTTTTTCCCGCTTTACTTGTAGTTCACTTTTACGTGTTTAGTTTCTTTATTTATTTTCTTAAGTAATGAATGTCCACCACGCCCGCACCTGAGCTTGTTTCACCACATTCGGAACCCGAACGTCTCCTTCACTAAATGCCACACAACCATTCACGTGTAGTAGCTAAGACAATCGAAAACGAGGCGTTGACTGACGTAACAATTGAAGAAACCATAACGGAACAAAACATGGCGGAACCAAATGGGCCGGAAAATGAACTTTAGCATGAAACAATATGGCAAACCGACCCTCGAATGTTATGGAACTGGAATGGCAACAGCGAAAATCACTGAACACTTCGAAATCAAATCCAACACCATTCATATGGTGGAAAAAAATTTTCAGTTCCACGGGCTTCTCGATGAAGACCCCTTGTCTAATATCTCTCGATTCTTACGAATATGCGGTACTTTCAAAATCCAAAATTTCTCTGAAGACCAAATTAGGCTCAAGCTTTTTCCATTTTCCCTCCGAGTGTAAGGCCCGTTACTGGTGCCTCACTTTAACGTTGGATTTACTCATAAACACAGTTCTTAATATCATAGTTAATTAAAACTTTCGCGGAAATAATAAAATTCAACCAATATATTACATATCCATCATTCTTGTCTTTAACGAACATTCAAATCATTTAATATTAAACATTGTCTTATAAAAACATCATAACATAAAACTTCATTGAGATACCAGTGTCTTCAAATCCATGCCATGTGCTTCCCCTCAAGCAAGTTGCTTCATTTTACTCACCTGCGTGCATACTAAAAGTCAGCTACGCTGAGTGAGTTTTAGTTAATCAGGCGACATACAATACATTCACATACTAGCATATGCACCCGGAGGTACATACCTTCATATCTTCTTACACACTTACTTACATACGTACTTTCATTCTTTCTTTCGTACTTACTTACATACTTTCATTCATACATATACATTTTAAAGAGCATTCTGCCCTATAACCTTCGCCGATATTATTAGGGTCGGTTCCCTATGTTCGTTGATATTATTAGAGTCGGTTCCCTACATTCGCCGATACTATTAGGTTCGGTTCTCTTCATTCGCCGATATTATTAGGGTCGGTTCCCTACATTCGTGCTACTATAACATACCTGTCATTTACATACTTTCCTTGACAATATGTGCAATCTCCGAAGAGCGTTCACGTACCATCAATATTCCATACATACATTGTTCATAAATCATACATATTCATACATACGTCATTCATACATCATACATATCAATCATACCTTTAACTAACACTTGACGGCACATGCAATATCCGAAGATCGTTCGCGCACCGTCAAGCAATCGTCATACATAAATCATACAAGGCATACACTTACCACTTAAGGTAAGTGTATTAACTATCACATCGAGTATGCACACAACCCCGAAAACATAACAAGGAAGTGGGGCTAGAAACTCACCTGAACTCGATTACGTTCACTGTTAATAGTTATTCCCTTCTTTAGCTGTGCACGACTAACTGTATAACAATTACACGTATCAATTAACTATTACTACCCATATTACGTTTCTAGTCTAATTATAACCCCCAAAGAACGGGGGTCCGGGGCAGCGCCCCTGGCAGTGGGGTCTAGGGGCGGCAGCCCCTAGCAGGGTCCAAGGGGCAGCTAACTTGGAGAAACCTTTGATGAATATCCTATAGTAGCCAGCTAACCCTAGGAAGCTTCGTATGTCAGTCAGATTCTGAGGAGTTTTCCAATTAGTTATCGCTTCAATCTTAGCTGGGTCCACGGTAATCCCTTAAGGATTAATCACGTGACCTAGAAATTGCACTTCTTACAACCAGAACGCGCATTTCGAAAACTTAGCATACAACTTCTCTTTCTTCAGAGTCTCCAATACCTCTCTCAGATGCTCAGCATGATCAGACTCGCTTCGAGAATAAATCAATATATCATCAATGAAGACGATAACTGACTTATCCAACATTGGCCGACACACCCTATTCATCATGTCCATAAATGCTGCGGGAGAATTCGTTAGACCGAACGACATTACGAGGAACTCATAGTGTCCATACCGCGTTCGAAACGTTGTTTTAGGGATGTCTGCCTCCTTCACTTTCAACTGATGATATCCTGATCTGAGATCTATTTGTGAGAACCAACTTGACCCTTGCAGTTGGTCAAACAGATCATCAATCCTTGGCAAAGGATATCTATTCTTTACCGCAAGCTTGTTTAACTCGTGATAGTCTATGAACATTCTCATACTTCCATCCTTCTTCTTCACTAACAACACTGGCGCGCCCCAAGGAGAAACACTTGGTCTTATGAAACCTTTGTCGAGGAGTTCTTGCAGTTGGGACATCAATTCTTTCATCTCAGATGGCGCTAGCCGGTAAGGCGCTTTCGCGACGGGCTGGGCTCCTGGTACTAAGTCTATCTGGAATTCTATCTCTCGCTCCGGTGGCAACCTCGGAAGATCCTCAGGGATTAATTCTGGGTAATCGCGCACTTTAGGAACATCTTTCATTTCTTTCGTCTCGGCCGTAGCGTTGACAACATACACCAGGTAGGCACCGCACCCTCGCCTTAACAAACCTTCGGATTTTATCATTGAAATGACGTTAAACCCCGAACTTTCCTTATCACCATAAACCGTCACCGCACTACCATCTAAAGACTTTAGCTTTTCTATTCTACTCTTACATACTATCTAAGCTTCGTATTCAGATAACCAATCCATTCCCAAGACTACATTGAACCCTCCTAAGGACATAACATACAAAGTAACAGGGAACACATGTCCCTTTAACTCTATCTTACAATCCTTAACCATTTTCATTATTTTCACCGAGGTGTCACTAGCGGTTTCTACTATGAAGGTTTCAGACACTCGGCAACTTTTCATTTTAGCTAGTTTACATAACGTCGTAGCTACAAAACTTCTATCCGCACCCGAATCAAATAATACTGAAGCAGAAATACCGTTTACTAAGAACGTACCCATCACAACATCAGGAATCTGCCTAGCCTGTTCCTGGGTCAGCATGTTGGCTCTAGTCCTCGGCATTGCTTGATCAGGATCCTTCTTCTCACTCACTCCAGCTTCACCACTCGCACAAGTCATCGCTAAGTGACCTGTCTGTCCGCACTTATAACACGCGGGCTTCCGCATAGCAATCTTGCGCAAAGTGCCCCATCTTACCACATTTGTAGCAGGCATTTGACCCTGATCTACACTCCCCACCATGGGAGATTCCACACTTGCGGCACACCTCAGACCCAGTGCCCCACTTGCACTCTCCAGCGTGCATCTTTCCGCACGTCCTACATGACCTTTTCTCCCACACTCTCGGTTGCTTGTTCTTGGCAGGCGCGACCCACTTCTTCTCCTTCTTCTCTTCCATAGCCACCTCATCTGTCAAGTCCTCATAAACCGTTTCCGCGAGCCCTATAGCAGAATCAAAAGTACCTGATCTGCCAGCCTTGACCAAGACGCGAACATTCTGTGGCAGTCCCCTAAGGTAGCATTTGATCCGCTTGGCCTCGGTGTTCACCATATCTGGCACCAACCTTGACAGGCGGTTGAATTCAGTGAGGTATTCGTGGTGCGTCATCTTACCCGCCCTTAGACTCAAGAACTTCATCTCAACCTTCTCTACCTCTGCATCAGCACAGAATCATTTCATCACTAACTCCTTCAGATCGTCCCATCTCAAGGCCTTGATCTCTTCTTGACTCTTCCTCTGCTCAACTGTCTCCTACCAGTACATCGCCTCCTCACCGAATGATTGGTTAACATACTCCACAGCTTGGCCGGGACGGAATTCGCTAATGCGGATAACCTTATCCAAAGTAGTTATCCATTGGAGAGTAGTGATTGCGTCTCCCAAGCCAGTTAGCTTCGGCGGGTCACAACCCATGAAGGACTTATAGTTGCACCTACCTCAGCTCCTTTTCCTATCATCAAACTTTACCGACTTAACCATACTTGATTCCTCATTCTCCTCATCATCATCCTTCTTACTCTTTTCCCCCGACTTCTCAGCAGACTTTTCAGGGTTCCAGTTCTTCGCGACAGCTGCTACCGCCTGAGCAATTGCAGCTTGAACGGCAGGGTCAAGTTGATACCCTTTGTTGTTACTCGGATTTCCACCGGCTGCACTTCCTTCGATTTCATTGTTATTGGCTGCCTCTACTGACGGTTCTCGGGCAACACGTGGCCTACCACTACGTCCTGTACGCCCTCCTTTTCCAGTAGCTCAAGTTAAGGAACCATTTAGTACAAGGATAGTAAGGCTAATAGGTAATAACAGTGGCCAGCTGTGATTAGCTGCTCACGTTACTTTCCATGTCCTATACACTTCCTCTTATGAGTATATTTGTGCTAATTCAACTTCTAACAGTTAGACAATCAAATAGTCCATATCATCACATACTCCTATCCATAGCCATTAAGCTAGCATTCATACATTGTTTATTTAACAATTACGCAAACATTCATTCATCATTCTAATTTTCATGTGAATTTAATCACATACTTTACCTTTACTTAGCTTGCTTGAGTGACACATGGCATTCTCGTACTGGCATCTTCTTTCTTTTCTTACTTTAATCCGATTCTTTGTTCGAGTCTAAGCATGTAGGATGCTTAAATCTCTCGAACTTTGCTCTGATACCAACTTGTAAGGCCCCGTTACTGGTGCCTCACTTTAACGTTGGATTTACTCATAAACACAGTTCTAAATATCAGAGTTAATTAAAACTTTTGCAGAAATAATAAACTTCAACCAATATATTACATATCCATCATTCTTGTCTTTAAAGAACATTCAAATCATTTAATATTAAAACATTGTTTTATAAAAACATCATAGCATAACGCTTCATTGAGATGACAGTGTCTTCAAATCCATGCCATTTGCTTCCCCTCAAGCAAGTTGCCTCATTCTACTCACCTGCGTGCATACTAAAATTCAGCTACGCTGAGTGAATTCTAGTTAATCAGGCGACATACAATACATTCACATAATAGCATATGCACCCAGAGGTACATACCTTCATATCTTCTTACACACTTACTTTCATACGTACTTTCATTCTTTCTTTCGTACTTACTTACATACTTTCATTCATACATATACGTTTTAAAGAGCATTCCGCCCTATAACCTTCGCCGATATTATTAGGGTCGGTTCCCAACGTTCGCCGATACTATTAGGGTCGGTTCTCTTAATTCGCTAATATTATTAGGGCCGGTTCCCTACATTCGTGCTACTATAACATACCTTTCATTTACATACTTTCCTTGACAATATGTGCAATCTCCGAAGAGCGTTCACGTACCATCAATATTCCATACATACATTGTTCATACATCATACATATTCATACATACGTCATTCATACATCATACATATCAATCATACCTTTAACTAACACTTGACGGCACATGCAATATCCGAAGATCGTTCACGCACCGTCAAGCAATCGTCATACATAAATCATACAAGGCATACACTTACCACTTAAGGTAAGTGTATTGACTATCACATCGAGTATGCACACAGCCCCGAAAACATAACAAGGAAGTGGTGCTAGAAACTCACCTGAACTTGATTACGTTCACCGTTAATATTTATTCCCTTCTTTAGCTGTGCACGACTAACTGTATGACAATTACACATATTAATTAACTATTACTACCCATATCACGTTTCTAGTCTAATTACAACCCCCAACGAATGGGGGTCCAGGGGCAGCGCCCCTGGCAGCGGGGTCTAGGGGCGGAAGCCCCTAGCAGGGTCCAAGGGGCAGAGCCCCTGGCTGGGGTCGAGCTGATTAATTTTGAATCATTAATTAATTTGATACTTAAAAGTCCAAGGGCTTCTTTGTAATTAAATCATTCTTTTCTAAGTCCATGGACTATTCTTTTCATTCTGATAAACTCCTAATTCGTTACTGGTTCATAACGAATTGGCTTATCTTAGCGAACTGGTTCCTATAGCGAATTGGACCCTTTAACGAATTAGTTCCATAGCGAACCAGTCCATATAACGAATTGGTCCATCTAATCCGCTATCTCTTCTAACGAACTGGTCCATCTAATTCGTCATCTCTCTTAACGAACTGGTCATAACGAATCAAGGGTAATTCGTTAACCTTTTCCCCTAACGAATCAGAGATGAACTAGAGCTAGTTCGTCGTGCTTCCTTACGCGAAACAACTAACGAATCACCTTCCAATTCGTTAATTTCCAATGGGGAACTAGGGTTAGGTCGGGGAATGTCAGAACATTCCCTGACATTCATTACCTCGTACTAACTTTTCGGCGCCGCCGCCGGAAAACCTTGGATTCGCCGGAAAAACGAGTTTTAATTCGTTTTTCACCGTTTTTCGTCTCGTTCGATCCAGATCTGAGCTAGGGTGACCCCTAAGCTCATCAAAGGTTCGGTTTATACCCGATTCCACCCGAATCTCGTGACTTAAACGGTTTAACGGTGTTGGCTTGTCGTTTCGCGACCATATCTAACGGATTTAAGCTCATACAATATCATACTATCATTACCTTGGTTCGGGATCGGTTTTCCTTGGAGATTTCGGCTAAAGAGAGTTAACTTAAGTGTGTGTTTTTGGGTGGTGTAAGGGATATGTGTAAAATGAGGGATTTAATGGTCATTATGGTTTATATATTTAGGGATCATGGGCATAAGCCCATGGTCTTTCCTTTTTTCTTTCATATCCAAGTCCATAACCTATATCCATTTAACCCAACACTAGCCCAACTCATATTCTAGTTATCTAAACCGATAACGACCCACTATAAAATAGACGAAATTTATTTTATTATTATAACCAAAAGTAGGATGTTACACCGAGGCCATGACTTGGATTGGCTAGAGTCACTGCCATCTGGAACCGTTACCAATTGGGACCAAATGGTAGAGCAGTTCCTCCTGAAATACATTCCACTAGACAAAACCGCAAAGTACCGAGCCATTATCACCGGATTCAGAACCGACGAAGACGAGTCACTGCACGCAACCTCGGAGAGGTACAAGGGCTTGCTAAGAAGATGTCCACACCATGAGTTGAACAAGTGGCTCCAAGTTCAAACATTCTTCGATGCCCAATCTAGCCAAGACAAGCAGGCAATTGATCATATCTCCGGTGGAGATCTCGGAACCAAATTTCCCAACGAAACATTCGAGGTTCTAGAGAAAGCAGCAAAGATAAGCTTCGCGTACAACCAACCACGATCAACCCCATCACACAAGGGTATGCGCCATGTTGACTCCAACACTCTTATCACCGCACAACTCGAAGCACTATCAAAGAAGTTTGAGCAACTACATACAGAGTTAGTGAAAGCGAAGACTAAGTGCGACACTTGTGGGGTGAACAAAAAATGAAATATTGCCAGCAAAGCATGATGGTTGAAGATGTAGATTACGTAAGCTGACAAAACAACACCTTCAGGAACACATATAACCTTGGTTGGAGGAATCATCCTAATTTCAGCTGGAAGGATGGAGCAAACAATCAAACACCGCCTGGGTTTGACAAACGTTCTTTTAACCAAACTCATCCAGCCCAACCAAAATATCAATACCACAGCCAAGGGCCAAGCACTAGTCAACACCCAAACAATGGGGATACTGTGGAGATTCTTTTGACACGACTCTTAGCCAGTATTGAAACTTCAAACAAATTGACCGAATAAAGGTTCCAGATGAATGAGGCGGAGTTAAGGAATCAGAAGGCATCTTTACAAAACATCGAAAATCAAGTGGGTCAACTAGCCGAGTTGCTTTCTGAAAGAAAACCCGATGGTCTTCCAAGCAACACAGTAACAAACCCAAATGCTCAGGCTAATGCGATAACATTAAGAAGTGGCAAGACCACTCAAGATGTGGTATTCCTATCACAGACACTTGATGATAAGACTGAGATTCTAGACAAGGTGCATGATCGGCAAGTCCCAGCAAGTACCACACAAGCCAGAGAACCATTAAAAACAAATGTACCACCCATTCCTTACCCAAACCGTCTTAAGAAAGAAAAGATGGAAGCCCAGTATGCAAAATTCCTTGAACTCTTCAAACAATTGCACATCAATCTTCCTTTCATCGAAGCCATCTCTCAAATGCCAAAATATGCAAAGTTCCTGAAAGATGTGTTGACAAACAAGAGAATGTTGGAAGAGCTATCACAAGTAACTCTGAATGAAGAATGCTCTTCTGTCCTCCAAAATAAGCTACCAACAAAGAAGACCGATCCAGGGAGTTTTACTATCCCTTGCTTGATAGGAGATTTATTTGTCAGCACTTCCCTAGCTGATCTCGGATCTAGTATTAACTTGATTCCTTATGCGGTTTTTTTCTAAATTAGAACCATGAGAACCAAAACCAACCCGCATGAGCATCCAGCTAGCTGATCGATTGGTGAAATATCCTAGGGGCATAGTTAGTCAAAATTGATAAATTTGTTGTTCCAGTAGACTTTGTAATCCTCAATATGGACGAGGACAAATCTGTACCCCTCATCTTAGGAAGACCATTTCTAGCCACCGCTAGGGCTTTCATTGATGTTTGTACAGGCAATACCACACTAAGAGTTGAATATGAGGAGGTAACATTCAATATAGGCAGATCCATGAAACACCCGCAACACACTGATGATTCAGTTTATTATATTGACGTGTGCGAGTCTATAGTAAGTTGTCACCTAGGCGAAACCACTGAAAAAGAAGCAAGCAACACTCAGCTAATTGAGGAAAAGTCATATGCCATCATCCATGAGGAGAAATCCACTGAGTATCAGGAGGCAAGTGAATATCAAGAGACGTACGAGATCGTTGACTAAAAATTGGAACCAAAGGCGAAACCTCCCGTTGAAGATCCGCTAGTTCTTGAACTTAAGGAACATCCCTCTCATCTCAAGTACGCCTTTCTCGTTGGTGATTCTCAATTACCCGTTATCAACTTTTCCTATTTATCAAATGAGGAAGATAAAAGATTGCTTGAAGTTCTCAAACTCCACAAGAAAGCAATTGCTTGGAAAATCATGGACATTAAAGGAATCAACCCATCATTTTGCACTCATGAAATCCTGATGGAAGAGGACTTTAAACCTGTCGTGCAGCATCAACGACGTCTCATTCCAAACATGCAAGACTTTGTAAAGAAAGAAGTCATTAATATGCTCGATGCTGGACTGATATACCCAATCTCTAATTCCCATTAGGTTAGCCCAGTACAGGTGGTACCAAAAAAAGGTGGTATGACGGTTGTAACAAATGATAAGAATGAATTAATTCCTATGAGAACCATCACATGCTGGAGAGTTTGCATCGATTACCGCAAACAAAACGACGCCACAAGAAAAGATCACTTCCCCCTTCCTTTCATTGATCATATGATTGAGCGTCTATCAGGGAAGATGTATTATTGTTTTCTTGATGGTTTTTTGGGATACTTCCAAATTCCTATCTCCCCTGAAGATCGGGAGAAAACGACATTCACATGCCCTTATGGCACATTTGCCTACCGGTGAATGCCCTTTGGACTGTGTAATGCCCCGACCACTTTTCAACGTTGTATGATGGCTATTTTTCATGTCATGATCGAGGAATCTATGGAGGTATTCATGGACGATTTCTCTATTTTTGGAAATTTTTTTGATCATTGTCTTGAGAATTTGAGAAAAATGTTAGCAACATGCGAAGAAGCCAATCTTGTATTGAACTGGGAAAAATGTCACTTTATGGTCAAAGAGGGCATTGTCTTGTGGCAGAAGATATCACAAGCAGGACTTGAGGTCGATAAAGTAAAAATCGAGACCATTTCAAAGCTTCCGCCACCCACATCTGTCAAATCCATTCGAAGTTTTCTTGGCCATAGTGGTTTTTATCACCGCTTCATAAAAGACTTTTCAAAAAATAGCTCGGCTAATGACACAACGTCTAGAAAAAGATGTTGCCTTCGTGTTCTCTGAGGAATGTCTAAAAGCATTCAAGTTTTTAAAGGATAAGCTTGTTGATGCCCCAATCATGGTAGCTCCGGACTAGACACTCCTGTTTGAACTCATGTGTGAAGTAAGTGATTTCAAAGTTGGGGCAGTGTTGGGTCAAAGAAAAGAGTAACACTTTCATTCTCTTTACTACGCCAGCAAAACTCTCAATGATGCTCAAGAAAACTACACCACCACTGAGAAGGAGCTATTGGCGGTAGTATTTGCATTTGATAAATTCCGTTCTTATCTTATCATTTCCAAAACCATTGTCTACACGGACCATGCAACCATTAAATATCTTTTTAGCTAACATGATGCTAAACCTCGATTAATCCGATGGATTCTGCTTCTTCAAGAATTGGATATTGAAATCAAAGATAAGAAAGGCGTCGAGAATGTAGCAGCCGACCACCTCTCCCGTTTAAAATGCCCAGCTTCACAAGAATTAGTGAGGTCCCATATAAAAGACAATTTCCCCCACGAAATTCTTATGTATATCCAAACAAACGAAGAGGAATGTCCATGATTTGCTGACATTGCCAACTATCTCGCAAGTGGGGTCATGATCAAAGGTTTGACACATCAACGAAGAAGAAAATTCTTTTCCGATGTCAAACATTATTTTTGGGAGGATCCACCCTTGTTTAGTATCGGAGCCTTTCAAGTCGTTCGTCGATGTGTGTTTGGAGATGAAGCAACCAAAATCCCCCGACATTGTCATGAAGGACCCACAGGAGGACATCATGGGGCATGTCCTCCGCAAAGAAGGTTTTTAGTGTCGGTTTCTTCTGGCCCACCATCTTTCGAGATGCTCATGACCTTGTAAAACCTTGTGATGCATGTCAACGAGGAAACAACATTTTTGCATGAGATGAAATGCCCCAAAAGGCCATACAAGCCTGTGAAGTTTTTGATGTTTGAGGGATTGACTTTATGGGACCATTCCTGACTTCGTTTGGAAATCGGTTTATATTAGTTGCTGTTGATTATGTTTCGAAATGGGTGGAGGCTCAGGCTTTACCCACCAAAGTTTCTAGGGTAGTTGTTAAATTCCTAAAAAAATTGTTCTCGCGCTTTGGTGTCCCAAATGCACTCATTAGTGACCATGGAATATATTTCTGCAATGCCCAGATGGAAGAGGCATTGTCTCTCTATAGTGTCCACCAAAGATTTTCAACACCATACCACCCACAAACCAGTGGGTAAGTTGAAGTCACTAACCGTGGCATTAGGCAAATTCTTGAGAAAACAGTCGGGCAAAACCGTAAGAATTGGTCTGAA
Organism: Bidens hawaiensis; assembly: GCF_021521415.1. NCBI lineage: Eukaryota > Viridiplantae > Streptophyta > Magnoliopsida > Asterales > Asteraceae > Bidens > Bidens hawaiensis. The sequence goes on from NW_027492510.1 coordinate 269,693, forward strand.
AAGTTAGATGACGCATTATGGGCTTTACGAACCGCTCATAAAACTCCTATCGGTACCACACCGTTTAGGTTGATTTATGGGAAAGCTTGCCATCTTCTTGTGGAATTGGAGCAACGAGCTTACTGGGCGTTAAAAGCCATTAGTATTGACTTGGTCGATGTGAGCGACACTCAGTTCATCCAAATTCATGAGCTGGAAGAATTAAGAAATCAAGTTTATATGAATTCCACAATCTACAAGGAACACACTAAGTTGTTACATGATAAACGTTTTAAAGAAAACAAAGACTTTAAAACGGGTGATCATGTTTTGCTTTACAACTCTAGATTGCATTTATTTCCCAGAAAGTTGAAATCTTGATGGTCGGGTCCATACACGGTTCGAAAAGTCTTCACATACGGAACCATGGAGGTTGAACATGATGATGGTAGATGATGCTAGACTGTCGCTATCTAGTAAAAAACAATTGAAATCAGTTCCTAATCACCTAAGCAAGCTAGGGCAAGTAGGGTGTCGAACACAAAGAGTATGTGGTCAATGCAAATCGTGCAAACAAGTTTTAATATTATGAAATAATATATTTTAGTGCTGATCATACAAGCAATTAAGTTGTTTTTAATAATGATTAATCAAATTCACGAATTCAAGTTACTAACAAAGATGAATCATCCCCGGGGTTCAAGAATGTAATTTAACAGTTTCTCATGCAACCTAACCGATTAATTATCACAGACTGACTAAAGACTGATTAACAAGTTAAACCTTAGGCACCAGCAATCGCTAACACACGACACTGGTTATCAAACGGTCCCTGCCAGTGTGACTCAACTAAGGGCAATTGTGTGCTTCGTTGTATTCAATCTAGTTAAACAACCCTATGAGCAATTACTATAACAACCGACAAACAAATCCTACTGATCAACGTAAACCTAAACCAATTCAATGCACAACAATACTAAATATCATTACTCATAGATAAACCAACAATAATTACAAATAGAATGTTCTTGGTTACATTAAAAACTGAATAAAATACAAACTCTACATCCCGGGAATGAATCGGAGAGATTAGCCGAGCCTTGACATCATGGAATCGTCAAGTATGATGTTATGGAACATAAACATGGTCTCAGTATGATCCGGAATGGTGGAATCACCTCTCTTCTGCTCTGGAAATCGCCTAGAATAAGATATGGGAGAATAGGGTCGAGTTAGAAGAAAATAACATAAAAATCTCATTTTCCCGTCTGCGTCACCTATCACGATACGCGATGGGATCTTCTGTGGTCCATCGAGTATCGCGATGGACCATAAGTCAACATTCATTTAAGTCCCATCGCGATACGCGATGAGTCTTCTGGCTAGCCCATCGCGTATCACGATGGGCCTTGTCAGCAGAATTCTTGTCTTGTTTGCTCGTTTCTCGTGCTGGATGTCTCGGGTCTTCATTTCGTGCCTCAACCGGTCCAAATTAGCTGCTTTAACGTCTAAGACATGAAATGCAATAGACACGTATGAAGTATTGTAGTTCCCACAATAAACAGTTAAAAATAGTAAATAAACGAACTAAAGTATATACAAATTAACAAACCATCACATCCCCACACTTATCTTTTGCTTGCCCTCAAGCAAACTTTAAAGTAAACATTAACCTCCATCATAGGTATGTAAATTATCGCCATTAATACTAGTAAGGTTTAAGGTCATACCCAGTTTCCCAGACTGACACTTTCTAGATTGACATCCCACAAATATTGTTAAATGGTACTATAAAACAATAGAGCCGCCCAGACGAGTGAACTTTGTTTCTAGTTAAGGAATACATGTTCATACCCCTCACACTATCAACACTCCTCTCGGTTTAATATATAGACTAGCAAAAGATATGCCAGTATATGTCTCTTCCCTCAAATACCAAATATTTGTCACAACTTAATAAGCTTGCAGGCCAGTCTTATCTCCACCAATTACCCACCGGTTGCATAAAGACTCGGACTAAGGTTTTGCTGAGTCTTAGGTTGGGTGCGGAATAGGCATATTTAGTGACTAAGGTGGATGAAACCTAGTTTACAAATACACAAACAACTAATCAAAAATAAACAAACTACTAATTACACAACTGAATACAAACTGAACTTCTTTTTGGCTTTTTGTTGAATTTTCCAATTTTTTTTTACTAAATTGATATACAATACACACTGAATCAAATATATACAACTCTACCAAGACATACACACATTGCGTACTATGCTCTACTACTAACTATATACAAATCGATAACGAATTGGATTTCATCACACAGGTTAAAATAAAATGAAGGCCAAGGCTGAAATGGTATGTAATGTTTGGTTTTTCAAATAAAAGGGAATAAGGTCCAAACGGGCTCCTAGGGGGATAATGTTGGGTAAGGAAATTTATTTAGTGGGGGGAAATTAAATGTAAGGGTTTTCTAAAGTCCTAATCTCCATACAGGTGGTGTTATTAAGATCTCGATAAGCATATGATAAGCAAGTTCTAATTCTGTAAAACATACCGGTTTACCTTAATAAATGATAAGACGTGTTTTATATTTATTATATAATATGTGTATTAAGTATAGGGGAATCTCACAATATGTCTGGAATTATGGGCTGCCGATTGAAACATGTATACTCGTCCCCTTGACTCGTTATCCCCGCCTAAACGACCCCATTTTCAACTTCTCTTTTTGAAAATATTTGTGAGTAAGATTATCGAGAAGCTGAAAAACCAACCATGACCAGAAACCTATAACTTGGCATTAATGACAATAATTAACATTTAACAACTTTGGTTTTCGAACACTCTTCGAGGTACAATCAAGCTAAAATTTTCAAAATTTCCCCCATCCCCACACTTGAGGTTTACATTGTCCTCAATGTTAAAATATTTAAGCAATTAATGAACATTTGAGGGACGGGGTTGAAATTGATTGTTTAACAATTTTAAAAAAAAAATCGGAGCTCTAATGTGATGGTTCTACTATCAATTATACAATTACACTTTTAACATTCAAACTAATAAAAACGAAATATATTATGAAACTGAAATCACCTAAAATCATCGACAATGTAATGGAACAATCGTGTTGGGTCCATATTTGGTGGTTTGTACTTAGTTCTAGTTAATTGGTTTTGGTTGTATGTGATATATGTAAACCGAGATCCTTAAAGGATCTCGGTGGGCTTTGGGCTTTACTTAGGCTTGGTTATTAGCTTCCCTATATATAGAGAATATGTGTATAGGGTTTAGGGTTGTTCACGAGAGCAGAAAGTGAGCAGAATTAGAGAGTTGTTCATTCCAAGTTATTGTGATTGAGTATTGTTAGTGCTTAAGAACCCGATGTATTCTTAATATACGTGTGTTTTGAAGCAAACCTGTGTTAGTTCCTTGTGCTTATTCGTGTTCTTGAATCACCGAGTGTTGGTATTCCACACCAATACTCGTTCTATTGATATCATAATTGTAGTGATCCAGATTCGGGACTTGGACTTACAATTGGTATCAGACCCAACAATCTCCCTCTTGGTTTGTAGCTTCGTTCTTGTTTGTTTTACTTCAAACTAGCCTAACCGAAATCCATAGGGATTTCGGTATTGCACCAATGTAATTCTTCAACTCGTCTTCGTTTGCATCACTTTAGTCTTGATCATGTCGTGGCCTTTTTATATGCGTCAGACTGATGCTCTCAAGATCTTCAGAATCTTTACTAGAACATAATCAGCAACTTCAGTGATTAGAAACTTTAGCATCTGCATCCAATAATCCATCACCCCCCACCCTTTTTGACAGCATCATCCAAATTTAATCTCAGATACTTCATATGCTTCCGTTGCAAGAAATCAGTCTTGAAAGAACAATCAACTTTGATAGAAAAATCAACCAAAATATTTTGAAAATAATTAAATAAAACAAAATAAGACAGACATATTTTTTAATTTTTATTTTTCTAATTTTTATGATTTTCTTGAGAAGACTTGAAATGAGATCATACCAGCTGAACCAACTATAACACAATAACCGAAATTATATTTCATTAGCAGAAGACAAATTTTAAAACGATTTCTTAACACATTTTTTTCGACAAGAGTAATCAAGAAGTAAAAATAAAATAAATGAAATAAAATAAGACCAAAAACAACAAATAAAAAAATTTTAATCAACCGGTCTTCTTGTAATTTAGCAAAAATTTGGGATCAAATTTCAGTTTTCTTTTAAATAAAAACTGCCGCCTTTATGAAAAGATCCGAACATGGAATCATATTGTTTAAGGTGCTTTCACAAAGATTCATGTTCAGCGTTATTATGACATAAAGAAACAGGTTGATAGCAGGTATAACGAACTTAGCATGATTTTCATTGAATCAGTGATATGAATTAGGTTCAATTCGGCATAAAGCTTAGATGGACATCACTCATGGATCTGTGATGTCTCCTATCTCTTCTCAAAGCTTATTTGGCTTTCCCCAGATCACCCCAATTTGACTCCAACCCCCTAGTGCTTGATCAAAAGATTTTTATAAATAATCAAATAGAATTTTTAAGCTTTAAGGTTGAACGTTGGACTTACAAGCCATCCGGACTTACAGGCCTTTCATTCGAGACATGACAGGAGTTACTTTTGTGCCCCCATCTCTGTAGTTCTAGTTTGACCCTTTAAGCTTTTGAAATACGAATTTTTTATTTTTGCTTCACAATAATCTTTTTTATTTTTTTCTTTATTTTTTTATTATTATTATATATTTTTCCTCTTTTTTTTATAACTTGAGCAAAAACTTAGAAACATAATATTTTTGGTGATCAAGACTCTAACGGGCTCGTGTATGACTGTGTAATTGCTTTTCTGCCTATCATTCGGAGAGATGTATATGGAGACATGCACATTTCTTCAAAATGACTCTCCACAGTAAGTTTAGCAAATTTAGTTTATATCACTTCAACTTTTACGCATCATGGAAAGCTAACATACAAATCAATGACTGTTCTAGAGCATTTTAAGCTTAATAACTTCACCCGTTAGGCACACAGAAACAATTTATCTATCACTTTCCAAAGGTTGGATCAATTTTCACTTGAAAATGTTTTGAAGCTTCTGAAAAGCTGTTAACTGAATAAAAATATCACTTCCCAGAAAGTTACAGAAGACACATATGTTAATAACTCAGTCACCCCGGACAATCTTCAGTTTTCAGGTAAATGGCTATCCCGTATGACCACTAGTGATTAACGGGACCAAACACATACGAGAATACGTGTCCCTCCAACTTGGAATCACCGACATAATTTTAAGTTACATAATTCAAAACACGAAAACACATCACAATTGCCCCAGATGCTTTTAGTCTTTAGATAAATGGCTATCGTGTGAATCTACAAATAAAGCACCGGACCAAATATATACAAGTATAAGCTCTTCAAACTTGAGCAGCCGACATTATTTTTAAGCGAGACTGAAGTTTGAAAGACATAGATAAAATTTTTTATTAAACGCACACACACTCTTTTTTAATTTTTTTAAATTTCTCCTCCTAAATTTGTGCAAAACTATTGACAGAAAGGAAAACTTTTATGTATAAATTTAACCTAAAAAAAACTCAATCGTCGAAACTTTTATGAAGAAGTGTGATAGTCAGCAAACTGATGTACTATCATTTCTCATGTACGTTTAAGTCATTTTCACATTTTTGAGAAACAAAATAAGTTACTTGAAAAACTATACGTGAACATATTTTTGTATTTTTTTTTAAATTTAATTTTTTAAAAACTTTTTGATTGATCAATCTATCATACCAAGGAGATACGGTTACCTTTTATCTTCAAAACATCATTTTTCATTTGTGAGAATCCACCCTAGGAATAAGCTTGTTTTGAGATTCTGCATCCTTGCGAGTTGAATGTCTGGAACAAACCTTTTAATATGTAATGTAATCCCTAATTTGTTCCTACACACTTAGAGAGCAGATTAAAAACGTTCTATCACCCTAAAATCCGGTCCAGGCTACAAATAATCCATTTTATGGTTTAAAGATTTAAAAATAATGGATATTTGCCCTGTCATGTGTATGGAACAACCCATTTAACAAACGATGAATTTGAGGTTGTTCCTACATGCATAGCGGGATCAGTTGGACATAGGAACCCAAGTCATAAATGTCTTGGGGTTCCCTTGAGCATCAACATATGTGACCTCTTGCCAACTCATATCTTTACCATCTTTAACAGAATCATTTGTCATTACAGATTCTGTTTGCTGAGTTTTAAGTTTCCAAGTCTGTCTTGGTTCAGTGAAAATTTGAAAGAACAGACTTTGGAGTGGAGCAATTCGAATTCGAACTCTTAGAACTCTCAACACTCTTTGATTTCTGAAAATTTATTTTTCTTTTAACAGTTTCTTAATCATTTAAGTGCAAACCTGTCATATTAACTTTGAATCCTTGAGTATCTGTGACCCGTTGTACAGATACACGTGGTTTTCTAAAATAAAATTTTTGTTTAACCACTGGATTCGGTTGAAACCTGTTACCTTTCACCTGAGAAGTTTGTCTATTAACAGCACGGTAGTGACACTCCTTAGCCAAATGCCCGCCGTTCCCGCAGACGAAACACGCCTTCATCCTTCTTCTAATGTCAATGGAAGCACTTGATTCATGTTGGAATTCCTTCTTAGGAAAGGTTTTTCCATTCTTCTTGCCCCTTGGCACAGCCTTCTGATTTTGCTTGTAATAGGGAACATATAGACGATGAACACAATTTCTGGTTATATGTCCTGGCGTGCCACAGTGGTAACATGTTTGCCTCTTAACATAAATTGCACCCATTGATTTATCAACACATGGAGATCCGGAGGATCTATGAGGTAGAGACAGTCCTTGTTGTGCTGATTTCTTACGTGCCTTCCCTTTGTTTCCACAACTCTGTGTATTATTATTTGTACAATTTTGAGTTGTGGTGTCATCTGAGTTTGATGACACGTTAGAATGAGATTCATTTTCACTAGCCTGAACCTCTTTACTATCAGAAGCATCATCATTTACTATATCTGCACATGAAGTACAAGCATCAAAATTGTTCCCACATTTAAAAGCAGGCTTGATTTCCTCTAGGGATCCTGATCCAACAGCTTCATATTGAACCTGTTTACCATACTTCATGTCTTTTATCTTTTCCTTATGTTCTTTGGTAAGAGGAAGACTAGTATAGTTGTCATTGTATGGTGGGGGTACTTGACTATATCCTATACCCTTATCTTCGTTTTCTTTCCACCATAATTGATTTTCAATCATTGAGTTAACTACTTTGCTTGAACCATCAAATTTTTTAAAATCAAGTTCAGCCTTTTCAAACTTACTATTTAGATTCAAGATCTCTAACTTGGAGGCTTCTAGTTTTGCAGTTAACTCAACAATTTCTTGTTTGGTATCTAGATGGTGACAACGTTTTATACTAAAATCAGACTTAAGCTTTTTAATGTCCTTGTTCTGTGCTTCTTTTTTGTCCAGAAATCCCTTTTCATTTTTCTTAAGTTTAAAATTTTCTGATTTTATTCTCTCCATATCTCTACTTAGACTGTCGTTATGAAGCTTATACATTTCTATTTTTTCACCACAATTTAAAGAACATGGTTTAAAACTTATCTCAGATGAATTTTGATATACTTCTTGTGAGGGAGCAGACTGATTAAGAGTGCTTCCAAACATTGATATGAGATGTGGAAAATCCGTTGAGTAATTAAAGAGATTAAACTGATTTTCCCGCCAAAATTTCTCGAAAAAATATGATCGCCAAAATTCTCAAGAAAGATGTCCCGCTCAAAAGAGGTGTCCAGGAAAAATTTCGTTCAAGACAAATTTTTTCAAATTTCCCGCCAAAATTTCACCGAAAATCACCCAAAAAATTGTTTTCGCCAAAATTTTCAAAAATGAGTTTTTACTTATTAGGAGTATTTTGGAAAAATTTTGTTCAAGAAAATTTTCAAAAATGAGTCTTTTTTTACTCCTTGACCGAGAACAGATATTGACGGAGAACCCTTCCTTTTGACCGAAAACTCCTTTGACCAAGAACCTCAAAAGTCAACCGAGAACTCCTTTGACCGAGAACTATGAAGTTTGACCGAGAACTCTGTTAGACCGAGAACTCTGTTTGGTCGAGAACAGATTTCACAAAGATTTGACCGAAAACTGTTGCTGACCGAGAACTGGTCTTGAACGAGATCTTTGACAGACCAACAAATAACCAAACTTGACCAGAGTCTTTGACCGAGAACTGCGAGTTTGACCGAAAACCAATAATATTGGCCTAGAACAACCTTTTTCAACCGAAAACAAACAAACTATGGCCGAAAACACTGAATATTCTTGGTTAATGACCGAGAACCACTAATTTGAGCCGAGATCTGAATTGACTGAATAATATTGTAACCAACTGAATCCCGTAAACCAAGGGATTCAAATTTTGTTTCCAAGTTAACCAAATCTCCACCAACAGTTGCTGTTTTTCTTCTTCTCCGATCAGAAACCCGCCGGAAATTAAGAACACCACTAAACCATGATATCCTGAATCCGTTGATATCACAATAACGAGCCTGAATTCGTCCAAAACTCTGATACTAATTGTAAGTCCAGAATCTAGATCACCACAATTATGATATCAATAGAACGAGTATTGGTGCAGAATACCAACACTCGGTGATTCAAGAACACGAATAAGCACAAGGAACTAACACAGGTTTGCTTCAAAACACACGTATATTAAGAATACGTCGGGTTCTTAAGCACTTACAATACTCAATCACAATAACTTGGAATGAACAACTCTCTAGTTCTTCTCACTCTCTGCTCTCGTGAACAACCCTAAACCCTATACACATATTCTCTATATATAGGGTAGCTAACAACCAAGCCCAAGTAAAGCCCAAAGCCCACCGAGATCCTCTAAGGATCTCGGTTTACATATATCACATACAACCAAAACAAATTAACTAGAACTAAGTACAAACCACCAAATATGGACCCAAAAATCTCCCCCTTGGTTTAGCTTCGTTCTTGTTTGTTTTACTTCAAACTAGCCAAACCGAAATCCATAGGGATTTCGGTATTGCACCAATGTAATTCTTCAACTCGTCTTCGTTTGCATCACTTTATTCTTGATCATGTCGTGGCCTTTTGATATGCTTCAGACTAACCAATTTATGACCCAACAATCTCGCCCTAGACTGATGCTCTCAAGATCTTCAGAATCTTTACTAGAACATAATCAGCAACTTCAGTGATTAGCAACTTTAGCATCTGCATCCAATAATCCATCATCCCCCACCCTTTTTGACAGCATCATCCAAATTTAATCTCAGATACTTCATATGCTTCCGTTGCAAGAAATCAGTCTTGAAAGAACAATCAACTTTGATAGAAAAATCAACCAAAATATTTTGAAAATAACTAAATAAAACAAAATAAGACAGACATATTTTTTAATTTTTATTTTTCTAATTTTTATGATTTTCTTGAAAAGACTTGAAATGAGATCATACCAGCTGAACCAACTATAACACAATAACCGAAATCATATTTCATTAGCAGAAGACAAATTTTAAAACGATTTCTTAACACATTTTTTTCGACAAGAGTAATCAAGAAGTAAAAATAAAATAAATGAAATAAAATAAGACCAAAAACAACAAATAAAACAAATTTAATCACCCGGTCTTCTTGTAATTTAGCAAAAATTTGGGATCAAATTTCAGTTTTCTTTTAAATAAAAACTGCCGCCTTTATGAAAAGATTCGAACATGGAATCATATTGTTTAAGGTGCTTTCACAAAGATTCATGTTCAGCGTTATTATGACATAAAGAAACAGGTTGATAGCAGGTATAACGAACTTAGCATGATTTTCATTGCCTCAGTGAGATGAATTAGGTTCAATTCGGCATAAAGCTTAGATGGACATCACTCATGGATCGGTGATGTCTCCTATCTCTTCTCAAAGCGTATTTGGCTTTCCCCAGATCACCCCAATTTGACTCCAACCCCCTAGTGCTTGATCAAAAGATTTTTATAGATAATCAAATAGAATTTTTAAGCTTTAAGGTTGAACGTTGGACTTACAATCCATCCGGACTTACAGGCCTTTCATTCGAGACATGACATGACTTATTTTTGTGCCCCCATCTCTGTAGTTCTAGTTTGACCCTTTAATCTTTTGAAATACGAATTTTTTTATTTTTTTTTTCATAATAATCCCTTTTCTTATTTTTTATTATATATTTTTTCTTCATTTTGTTTTGCTCTCCTTTTTTTTGGCAAAACCTAGAAATATAATATTTTTGGTGATCAAGACACTAACGGGCTCGTGTATGACTGGGTAATTTCTTTTCTGCCTATCATTCGGAGAGATGTATCTGGAGATATGCACATGTCTTCAAAATGACTCTCCACATTAAGTTTAGCAAATTTAGTTTATATCACATTAGCTTTTACGCATCATGGAAAGCTACCATACAATATCAATGACTGTTCTAGAGCCTTTTAAGCTTAATAACTTTATCCGTTAGGTACACAAAAACAATTTATCTATCATTTTCCAAAGTTTGGATCAATTTTCATTTGAAAATATTTTGACGCTTCAAAAAGCTGTTAATTGAATAGTAATATCACTTCCCAGAAGGTTACAGAAGACACACATGTTAAGAACTCAGTCACCCCGGTTACTCTGCGGTTTTCAGGTAAATGGCTATCCCATATGACCACTAGTGGTTAACAGGACCAAAACACATATGATAATACTTGTCCCTCCAACTTGGAACTACCGACATAATTTTAAGTGAAAGAATTCAAAACACGAAAACACATCACAATCGCCCCAGATGCTTTCAGTCTTTAGATGAATGGCTATCCTGTGAATCTACTAGTAGATCACCGGACCAAACATATACAAGTATATGTTCTTCAAACTTGAGCAGCCGACATAATTTTAAGCGAGAGTGAAGTTTGAAAGACATAGATAGTAATTTTTTATTAAACGCACAGACACACTCTTTTTGAATTTTTTAATTTTCTCCCCCTAACTTTGTGCATAAACTTTTATTACAAATTTAACCTAAAAAAAACTCAATCATCGAAACGAAGTATTTAAAAAAATGAAGTGTGATAGTCAGCCAACTGATGAACTATCATTTCTCATGTACGTTCAAGTCATTTTCTCATTTTTGAATAAAACAAAATAAAAAAAAAACTATATTTGAAAAACAATACGTGAACATATTTTTGTATTTTTTTTTAAATTTAAAATTTTGAAATCATTTTGATTGATCAATCTTTCATACCAAAGTGATACGGTTACATTTTATCTTCAAAACATCACTTTTCATTTGTGAGAATCTCCCCACCCCCCCCCCCCCTCCCTAGGAATAAGCTTGTTTTGAGATTCTGCATCCTTGCGAGTTGAATGTCTGGAACAAGCCTTTTAATATGCAATGTATTCCCTGATTTGTTCCTACACACTTAGAGAACGGATTAAAAACGTTCTATCACCCTAAAATCCCGTCCAGGCAACAAATAATCCATTTTATGGTTTAAAGATTTAAAAACAATGGATATTTGCCCTGTCATGTGCCTGGAACAACCCATTTAACAGACGATGAATTTGAGGTTGTTCCTACATGCATAGCGGGATCAGTTGGACATAGGAACCCAAGTCATAAATGTCTTGGGGTTCCCTTGAGCATCAACATATGTGACCTCTTGCCAACTCATATCTTTACCATCTTTAACATAATCATTTGTCATTACAGATTCTGTTTGCTGAGTTTTAAGTTTCCAAGTCTGTCTTGGTTTTGTGAAAATTTGAAAGAACAGACTTTGGAGTGGAGCAATTCGAATTCGAACTCTTAGAACTCTCAACACTCTTTGATTTCTGAAAATTTATTTTTCTTTTAACAGTTTCTAAATCATTTGAGTGCAAACCTGTCATATTAACTTTGAATCCTTGAGTATCTGTGACCCGTTGTACAGATACACGTGGTTTTCTATAATAAAATTTTTGTTTAACCACTGGATTCGGTTGAAACCTGTTACCTTTCACCTGAGAAGTTTGTCTATTAACAGCACGGTAGTGACACTCCTTTTCCAAATGCCCGCCGTTCCCGCAGACAAAACACGCCTTCATCCTTCTTCTAATGTCAATGGAAGCACTTGCTTCATGTTGGAATTCCTTCTTAGGAAATGTTTTTCCATTCTTCTTGCCCCTTAGCACAGCCTTCTGATTTTGCTTGTAATAGGGAACATATAGATGATGAACACAATTTCTGGCTATATGTCCTGGCGTGCCACAGTTGTAACATGTTTGCCTCTTGATATAGAAAGCACCCAATGATTTATCAACACATGGACATCCGGAGAATCTATGAAGACGAGACAGTCCTTGCTGTGCTGATTTCTTATGTGCATTCCCTTTGTTGCCACAACTCTGTGTATTATTATTAGTACAATTTTGAGTTGTGGTGTCATCTGAGTTCAATGACACGTTAGAATGAGATTCATTTTCACTAGCCTGAACCCCTTTACTATCAGAAGCAACATCATTTACTATATCTGCACATGAAGTAGAAGCATCAAAATTGTTCCCACATTTAAAAGCAGGCTTGATTTCCTCTAGGGATCCTGATCCAACAGCTTCATATTGAACCTGTTTACCATACTTCATGTCTTTTATCTTTTCCTTATGTTCTTTGGTAAGAGGAAGACTAGTATAGTTGTCATTGTATGGTGGGGGTACTTGACTATATCCTATACCCTCACCTTCATTTTCTTTCCACTATAATTGATTTTCAATCATTGAGTTAACTACTTTGCTTGAACCATCGAATTTTTTAAAATCAAGTTCAGCCTTTTCAAACTTACTAGTTAGATTCATGATCTCTAACTTGGAGGCTTCTAGTTTTGCAGTTAACTCAGCAATTTCTTGTTTGGCATCTAGATGGTGACAACTTTTTATACTAAAATCAGACTTAAGCTTTTTAATGTCCTTGTTCTGAGCTTCTATTTTGTCTAGAAAACCCTTTTCATTTTTCTTAAGTTTAAAATTTTCTGATTTTATTCTCTCCATATCTCTACTTAGACTGTCGTTATGAAGCATATACATTTCTATTTTTTCACCACAATTTAAAGAACATGGTTTAAAACTTATCTCAGATGAATTTTGATATACTTCTTGTGAGGGAGCAGACTGATTAAGAGTACTTCCAAACATTGAGATGAGTTGTGGAGAATCCGTTGAGTAATTAAAGAGATTAAACTGATTTTCCTGCAAAAATTTTTCGAAAAAATCAATCAATCAATCAATCAATCATACCCAGTAAAATCCCACCGACAGCAAAGCTATAGGTAGGGTCTGGGGAGGGTGGGATGTAGGCACACCGTACCTCTATCCAAAGGAATAAAGAGGTGGCTTCCAGAGAGACCCTCGGCTCTAAGTACATGTGTATGAAGCAAAATAAAGGAAATCAAAGTTTAACAGTTATATAAAAACTACTACTAATTATAATAATATTAATAATAAGGTCACAGTTTAACAGCAATATAAAAGCTAATAATAATAATAATAATAATAATAATAATATATGTAAGGGAAATACCATTATGGTATGTGACCTAAATAAGTTAAGTCTAAGCCCTAAGTTATTCAATTCTCTCTAAAAATCCTTAACTTTAATTCTACTTCTCCACGAATTCCTATCCTCAACCATGTCCTCGGAGAGGTTTAGGTCTATCAAATCATGCCTAATCCTCTCATCCCAAGTCAATTTAGGTCGTCCTCTACCCCTTCTCCCCTCTATAGTAATGTTTTCTACGGATCTAACAGGATTCGTCGTCTGTCTTCTCTTTACATGTCCAAACCATCTCAATCTCCACTCTCTTATCTTGTCTGCTATGTTCGCCACCCCTAATCTCTCGCGAAACACAACGTTTCTTATTCGGTCTAGCCTTGTGTGCCCACACATCCAACGTAGCATTCTCATTTCTGCTACCTCCATCTTCCGCACTTGTGCCTTCTTGATGGCCCAACAATCTGTTCCATATAGCATTGCAGGTCTAACTGCCACCCTATAGAATTTTCCCTTTAGTTTAGTCGGGAAACTCTTGTCGCACAATATACCTGTGGCTGCCTTCCATCTACACCATCCTACCTGAACTCGGTGGGTCACATCACTGTCTAATTCCCCATCGCTCTGAACAAATGATCCTAAATACTTAAACTTCGTTACCTGCGGGACCACCTGCCCTTCAATTGTGATCTGTGCGTCTTCATTGTCGTTTATCCCACCAAAATCACAGTGGAGGTACTCCGTCTTAGATCGGCTAATCTTTAAACCTTTTGTCTCTAAGGTTGTTCGCCACTCCTCAAGCCTCATGTTTAGATCTTGTTTTTTCTCAGCAAGTAACACAATATCGTCTGCGAACATCATGCACCACGGGAGAGTCCCCTGAATCGACTTTGACAACTCATCCAAGACTACTGCAAAAAGAAACGGGCTCAATGCTGACCCCTGGTGAAGACCTACCTCTACAGGAAAGAAATCAGTCTCCCCCACTGGCGCACGGACACTTGTTTCACTCCTGGTATACATATCCATAATTATCTCTATGTATTTCCTGGGCACTCTTCTACCCTCCAAGCACTCCCAGAGCACCTGCCGTGGCACACTGTCGTAGGCCTTTTCTAGGTCAATAAACACCATATGTAGATCACGCTTCTTCTCCCTATACTTTTCCATTAATCTTCTTAAAAGGTGTATTGCCTCTGTGGTGGAACGCCCCGGCATGAAGCCAAATTGGTTGACCGTAACCTGAGTTTCTCGTCTAAGTCTAACCTCAATCACTCTTTCCCATAGCTTCATAGTATGACTTAGTAGTTTGATTCCTCGGTAGTTACCACAACATTGGGCGTCTCCTTTGTTCTTATAGATAGGAACTACAACGCTGCTCCTCCACTGGTCTGGCATCTTACCTGATATGAGAATACTATTGAACAGAGTAGTTAACCACATGACTCCTTCCTCCCCCAGACACTTCCACACCTCGATGGGTATGTTGTCTGGGCCAACCGCCTTAGACCTTCCCATCCTCCTAAGTGCGTCCTTCACCTCTTCTCGTGTGATCCGTCGGCAGTAGCAGTTATTCGATTGTTGTCGTTGAAAGTTTGTGTTGTCATGTTCTTCTTGGTAAGCTCTCCCATTGTTAAAAAGATTGTGAAAGTAGGTTTGCCATCTTAGCTTGATGTCCTGCTCCTTGACCAGTACATGCCCATCTGTATCCTTTATGAACTTCACCGGTCCTAGATCTTGCCTTCTACGCTCCCTGGCTTTGGCAATCTTAAACATAGCTTGTTCCCCCTCTTTTGTTTGTAGACTTTCATACATCCGTTTAAAGGCCGCCTTCTTTGCTTCCGCCACTGCCTTCTTCGCCTCTATCTTGGCCGTTTTGTAGTTGTCCCTCAATTCCACTCGCTCCTCCTCATTCGTGCACCTCATTAGCTCCCTAAAACATCCTTGTTTGTCCCTTATCTTGTCTTGCACTGCGTCATTCCACCACCAAGACTCCTTATGCTCACTTGTCTTTCCTGATGTGACCCCGAGAGTCTCCTTTGCTACTTGGATGATCTTTGTCTCCATAGCTTCCCATATATGAGTTGAGTCCCCATATATGTCTTTCCTGATGGATGATCTTTTTTTGAAAAAATATGATCGTTAAAATTCTCAAGAAGGATGTCCCGCTCAAATGAGGTGTCCAGGAAAAATTCACTCAAGACAATTTTTTTTTCGAATTTCCCGCCAAAATTTCGCCGAGAATCACCAGAAAAAAATTATTTTCGCCAAAATTTTCAAAAATGAGTTTTTACTTATTAGGAGTATTCTGGAAAATTTTCGTTGAAGAAAAATTTTCCCGCCAAAAAAATTGAAACAATTTTTTTTACCGAGAACTCAAAGATTTGACCGAAAACCCAAAGCTTGACCGAGAACACTTCTGGCCGAAAACTCAGTTGACCGAGAACCCTTCCTTTTGACCGAAAACTCCAATCTTTGACTGAAAACAAACTTTGATCGAGAAAACCTTGCGTTGACCGAAAACTAGCTTTGATTGAAAACTCGGTTTGACCGAAAACACTTGAATGTGGCAGTGAACTCTTGAAAGTGGCCGAAAACTAGTCTGACAGTTTGAATTTTGGCAGTAACAACCTCCCGAATTTAGTGCGATTTGATTTGTTTCCAAAAACACAACCAATCTTTTCCCAAAAATGTTGTCTTCCTCTTCTCCGATCACTGTTTCACCGGAAAACACAATGACCACCGTAAAAGCTATTCTCGAATCGTTGATATCACAATAACGAGCCTGAATAAGGTCTAAGGCTCTGATACCAATTATGATATCACTAGAACGAGTATTGGTGCGGAATACCAACACTCGGTGATTCAAGAACACTAATAAGCCTAAGGAACTAACACATGTTTGCTTCAAAACAAATGTATATTAATAATACGTCGGGTGCTTAAGCACTTACAATACTCAATCACAATAACTTGGAACGAACAACTCTCTAGTTCTGCTCACTCTCTACACTCGTGAACAACCCTAAACCCTATACACATATTCTCTATATATAGGGAAGCTAACAACCAAGCCCAAGTAAAGCCCAAAGCCCACCGAGATCCATTAAGGATCTCGGTTTACATCTATCACATACAACCAAAACCAATTAACTAGAACTAAGTACAAACCACCAAATATGGACCCAACAATCTCCCCTTTGGTTTGTAACTTCGTTCTTGTTTGTTTTACTTCAAACTAGCCTAACCGAAATCCATAGGGTATTGCAGCAATGTAATTCTTCAACTCGTATTCGTTTGCATCACTTTAGTCTTGATCATGTCGTGGCCTTTTGATATGCGTCAGACTAACCAATTTATGACCCAACAAATCAGCTCACGAACCCTCATAAACAATCGTGCACACTCGTAGCACCCAAATACCAAAACTGACAACCAATCCAGCAAAATCTCGAGACGTGTAGAAGCAAGCTTCTCACATGTGTAAGGCATAAGTCTTTTAAGAGTTATAAAAATGATTTTTTGTTAATTTTATTAAAACAATTACCGAGCCGAATTAAGTCATTTCATAATACATTTTGTTAACAAGTTAAAAACGTTAAAAGACCTAACTCACTTAACTAGGAATCACGATTGCATTTAGTGTATGCGACAGGCCCTTTAAACCCCCTGGTAGCCCGGGTGGACGAGTGAGGTCTCGTGAGGTTTTATATTGAACTACACCCATAAAGATCCAAATACAACAAAATATACAAATAAATCAACCCAACTGCCACAACAAAAGATATATATACATATAAGCCAACCAGTTACCCATAATATTCCCAATATTATAATAATCTTATACAGATCATGAGAATAAAAACAAAATAAAAGATAAAAATAAAGCAAAAAGGATAACAAAAGTCTACTGTGGTGGCGACGCGTCCTTGCCACCATCATGTGGGTCCGCAGGCCGCTCTATATATATGGTCAGCGAAGGTGGGAGCGGTACCTGCGAATGAACAAACAATAACCTGAACTAATCATCATGGCGGGCCAGGTGGGCCGCGTCTCCTGTTGCATCGCCAGCTGCTGCTAATAAATCATGTCAAGTGTGACAGACTGCTGCGACTGCGGTGGTGGCTGTGATGATGAATATGTTGGCTGCCTTAGAGGATACTGCTACTGAGGGCGCATCATGCGCGGCAACAGAACGTGCTGCCGACGGGTAGGAATACCCGTCTACATCGCCACGTCTGCTGCAGTCCCCTATGGTGGTACCCACGGGCCCTGTCAGACCAGAACTAACGTCAGTGGATCGCAAAGCTCACAGATCCCGGCCCGACGAGCCTCTTCCAATCCAAAAGACCCCGTAGCTGGCCCTGGAGTAAAATACTTAACCGGATAACGGTCGAACGCCCCGAGTCGCTCGGCGATCCTCATGATATTTGGCCCCAATGATAAATTTGTCGAGGATCCCTGTAGGCTGAGACCTCGTGCGAACGAAAAGAGCAGCAGCATCGCCACATTGGCCTCTCGGTGGCCAATGATAGAGAGAAGACACAACAGATCAAGGTTGCTGCACTTCTCGTGACCCGAATGTCGGCACACGATAGTACAGTAAACGATCCTGTGAATATAGCAATGGACGGGGTCACTAATGGATGACTCCACAACAGTGTTGGAGTGGACCCCATCGGCGATCTATGCCCAAATTTGCCCGAGCTGGTCCTCCGTGAGCCAGTGCTCACGGTCCCGTTGAGCTCGCAGTGTGTAGCCACGAATACTCTGCAGGAACTCCAGAGTCTAAACATGCTTTGGAGTATAAAATCTCGTGGCCACGGTGAAGTCAGGAACCGACATCTCATAAAGATGTCGTCCAAATGAGAATGACACCGCATGTCGCTCAAGAAAATCGGTGGACGTGTAGCTAAAAGTCGAAAAAAACTCACGTGTGTGATAGACATACTGAATCTAGTTACACGAAGCACGTGGGTCCACCGATCCGTCAACTAATCACGCACCTTGGCGTCGATGCCCAAACTCAGCAGCAGCGTCCAGTCGAAAGAACCGTGGTGTAATAGTTGGATATCTCGAATTCTGGTCAGCCTCGTGTACTCATCGGCGAGAATGCTGAACCTGAGTACCATGTGGTGGGTACAACGACCATCACCAACAATATCCCCGCGCTTGATACCCGGAGTGATCGGCAACTCCAAACCATCATACTAAATCACTCGGGGTGGCCGCTGCTGTATAAAGCGATGCGGCTCGGGATCACCCCGATGAGTAGAAATAGGACCACGGCGGCCCGCACCCTCAGGCCGATTCTTCGGCCTCTTACACCCGGTGGCGCCCGCTGACTCTGGAATATCAGATATATCTGCAAAATCGAAACATTTAAGTTAGATATGTCAACACTAACATGTGGCGACGAGCGTATAGCATTTCGATCGCGGTCGTCCCACACATAATAAAATAATATTAAATTAAGAATAAAATAATAAAACTAAATTAAATAAAAACGAAAAATTCGGGGACACCCTGTACGATTTTTATAAAACCAGATTGTCCGGCCTGAATGGAGATTGAGTACGGGCGGTCAATCAATTTCAATTCAACCCAATCTAACACGCATCTCCACAACTTGATTAACAAACTCAACAAAATACTCGTCTCGAACTAAAAATGTACAGACAACTCTAACAGATTGACACGTACAAAATTAACGAACTAACTGATTGTCTCGATTAATGTGCAAACAAACAAATCCCATGCCGGCAAACAATGAATTATGTGACAAGTCGGGTTTGGAATATAAAATATTAATAAAATATTCTTAAATTAAGTTCAAAAAGATAGTTTAATTTCGAAACATCATTATCACTAAAATAATAATAAAATAATGATTTTAAATTCTGAACTTAAAAACCCGATTTATCACAACTTACGTTTAGCAAAACCGACAACCAAATTACAAACTAAATAACCAAACCACCTAACAAACCCGGCAACAATAAATCTCAAACTTCTCGACTAAAACTATACAACCGACCCGGACCTACTTCATAACCCGATAATAACCACCTGTAAAGTTCCAAATATCCAAACTGAACTATATCAATTCACATCCCAATATAATAAAATAATATAAAAAACATACCTTAATGTCGGGTCAATAATAATAACGAACAGTAATGGTAGTGACTGGACGACTGTGACGGTGACTGGTGATGGTGGTTGGTGGTGACTATGGTGATAGGTGACGGAGGTGAATATGGCAGTGGTGGTTGTGTAGTAGTGGTGGAGTGGTGGTGTTGAACAGTGGACGGCGATGAGTTGGTGGTGGTGACAGTGGTGAGTGATATGATGGTGGTGGTGACAGGTGGAGATGGAAGGAGTTAGTGGACGGAGGTGGATGGTGACTGGTGATGGTGGTTGGTGATGACTATGGATGAACGCCGGTGATGGTGGTTATGGTGGCGGACGACGGTGATGACAAAGATGGTGGTGACCGGAGTAAAGAGGAAGAAAACGAAGAAAGAAGTGAGGAGGAAGAAGAAGAATCGGCAGTTATTATTTAATTTTTTCGGATCCTCCATGACCCATCTCAATACGCGATGAGTTAAATACAACTGCGTCGCGTATCACGACCCAATTAATATGTAATTAGGGTTTAACCCCATAGCGATACGCGATGGGGTAGGTAGGGACATCATTGCGTATCGCGATGACGTCATCGATGTTTGGGTTCCCCCTTCCATACCGATACGCGATGGAGATGTTGCTAAGCCCATTGCGTATCGCTATGGGCTTTGTCAACAGAAAGTTTAGCACGAAAACGGGTCCGGACATTTTCCGACCAGACCACTTTTCGGCATCCCGGCATCACCCTGAACACGTTTCCAAACTCAAAACATACTTTTCGTACCTGGAAAGATGTGTAATTGACCAAACTCTTACCGAACTTCATGAACTTCCAACTCTTCAAACAAGCTTCCCACACTTGATGTTTGCTGCACAAAACTCAATACAACCAATCAATACAAAACTCGATAAAGTGAAAACAAACTAGACAGACACTTACAAACCTCGGGTTGCCTCCCATAAGCGCTGAATTTCATGTTTATAGTTCGACAGTGCCTCTAACTCTCAGTTGTCTTCATAAATCCGTGAAGTCACAATGAAGCTCACCGATTCCTTGTCCATCTCATGAATATCTTTCATTTCCAAGTATGGCTTCAATCTATAGCCATTCACTACTTGCCTCACATGGTCGTCAAAATCTTCAATCTCATATTGACCATGGTTTCCAACTCTAACAATGAAATACGGACCCGCCCACTTACTTTTCAACTTACCTAGGAAGAGTTTCATCCTTGTGTTGTACAACCAAACCTTTTAGCCAACTTCAAAATTCTTCAACCGGATATTAGCATCATGAACTTTCTTAATCTTTGACTTGTAAGCGGATGCACAAACATATGCTTCGTCCCTTAGCTCCTCAATTTCACACAACGCCAAGATCCTTGCCTTACCCGCATCATCATAATTCATGTTAACCTATTTAGTAGCCTAATATGCTCTTTGTGCAATCTCTACCAGTAAATGACAATCCTTTCCATACACAAGTCTATAAGGGGTGGTTCCAATTGGCGTTTTATAACCGGTTCGGTAGGCCCATAGAGCATCGTTCAACTTGGTTGACCAATCCTTCCGGTCCTTTCGAACAGTTTTCTGTAAAATCTGTTTAATTTTCCTATTGGAAACCTCAACTTGTCCACTCCTTTGTGGATGGTAAGGAGTTGCAATTCTATGATCAACACCGTATCATTTAAGCAATTTTCCAAATTTAAAGTTTTTGAAATGAGATCCCCCATCACTTATGATGTTTCGGGGGACTCCAAATCGCGAAAATATATTACTTTGCACAAAATTGCAAATGACTATGTGATCATTCGTCCTAGTGGCTATCGCCTCAACCCATTTAGACACATAGTCGATGGCCACTAGGATGTATAAATTACCGTGTGAATTCGGGAATGGACCCATGAAATCGATCTCCCAAACCTCAAAAATGTCAACTACTAGGATCGGGTTCAAGGGAATCTCATCCCTCTTAGAAATGTTCCCGAGTTGTTGACACTTTAAATAGTGTGTCGCGAACTCATGAGCATCCTTAAACAATGATGGCCAGAAGAAGCCAATCGTAAGGAAATTTTTAGCAGTTTTCTGCCCCTAAAGTGACCCCACATGTAGACGAATGTTTGTATTCCAACACCGACCTGACATCCTCCTCGGGTATACATCGCCTGATCATCTGATCTGAACCAATCTTGAACAGGTCTGGAGTATCCCAAATGTACTATTTGGCTTGTGACATCAAATGCTTCTTCTTTCTCCTAGGCCAATGCTCCGATATATAACCTGAAACTTTAAAATTAACAATATGAGCAAACCAGAGATTTTGTGAGACTACCAAAATGTGTTCATCCGGGAAAGACTAATTAATGGGCCCGTCCTTATCTCCATCTTCCACCATGATTCGGGACAAGTGATCTGCAAAATCATTTTCACTTCCTTTCTTGTCCCTCTAGATCAAATTCCTGTAGTAACAAAACCCATCTTATGAGCCTCGGTTTTGCATCCTTTTTGTCCATAAGGTACCTAACTGCAGAGTGGTCAGAATAAATAATTACTTTTACTACCCCAAATATAATACCTGAATTTATCTAGAGCATATACTACTGCTAGTAAATCTTTCTCGGTTGTTGTGTAATTCAATTGAGCATCCGAGAGAGTTTTACTCGCATAGTATATGGCAACGGGTTTCTTGTCAACCCATTGACCCAAAACAGCCCTGACCACATAATCACTTGCATCACACATTATTTCAAAAGGTAAATTTCAATCTGGTGATTGCAAGATCGGGGCTTCAACTAATTTCAACTTCAAAATGTCAAAGGCTTTAGCACATTCCTCATTAAAATCAAATGGGGCATCCTTTAACAATAAATTACATAAGGGTTTGGTAATATCACTAAATCCCTTAATGAATCGTCTATAAAATCCGGCATGCCCCAAAAATGATCTAATGCTTTTGACATTCGTGGGATGAGGTAGAGTGGAAATCACTTGAAACTTAGCTCGGTCCACCTCTATCCCACGACTCGACACAACATGGCCCAAAGCAATCCCCTCTTGGACCATAAAATGGCTCTTCTCCCAACTAAGAACCAAGTTCATTTCAACACATCTTTTCAATACTCTTTCAAGTTGGTTTAAGCATGCCTCAAAAGATGTGCCGAAAATCAAAAAATCATGCATGAAAGTTTCTAAAGACTCCCCACCATATCGGAAAAAATACTCATCATGCACCTTTGAAAGGTGGCGGGGGCGTTACATAGGCCGAATGGCATTTGCCGAAACGCGAATGTGCCATACGGGCATGTAAACATAGTTTTCTCCTGATCTTCAGGATGTATAGCTATCTGGTTATACTCGGAATACCCGTCTAAAAAGCAATAAAATATTTGACCAGATAACTTTTTGACAATTTGATCGATAAACGGAAATGGAAAGTAATCTTTCGATGTTGTCGTGTTAAGTTTTCGATAATAAATACAAATGCGCCACCCGGTTATCGGCCGGGTGGCGACCTCATTATATGTGTCTTCCTTGACGACTTGAATGCCCGCTTTTTTCGAGACTGTCTGTGTTGGGCTTACCCACGTGCTGTATGAGATAGCAAAAATAATCCCAGCATCTAACCATTTCAGCACTTTTTTCTTCACTACTTCCTACATGTTCGGGTTCAACCTCCGCTGAGCATTATGTGCGGGTCTGACATCCGGATCTGTTAAAATTTTATGCATCACAATTGAAGGGCTGATTCCCTTCAAATTCGCAATTGTCCACCCGATTGCTTCCTTGATTTCAATCAACACCGCCATCAAAGCATTTTCCTGTTCAACAGATAGATTAGAAGCTATAATAACAAGAAAAGTTTTATTCTTACCAAGGAAAGCATATTTCAAATGCTTTGGGAGTTCTTTCAACCCCAGTTTCGGTGCCTCCTGCATTGACGGTTTCAACCCTACATCAATTTTCTCGGGAAGTGGTACCACCTGAACTAACCATGGTGGACGGTCTCCTCGCACAGCTGCAATCTCCAGCTGTCTCTCTTCCTCTTCCAGCAACTCGTCCGTTTCCACTTGTATCCTGTCAAACAAAAAACACGTCTCCGTTGTGCCATCCGTGCTGACGACAGAGTCGTTTAGAGGGATGCACTCGTCAACGACATCAGCCATGAAGCACTCGTCATCAATCGGAGAATTATTTCCATGAGTGAAACCATTAATCCTCAACTTATGGCTACTGAATTCCATGTCAACAGTACCATTTCTACAATTAATGTTGGCATTTGCGGTAGCCAAAAATGGCTTACCGAGGATAACCGTAGGTTGTTTGGTCCTTTCACCCGAAACATAATCTAGGACCAATAATTCAACTATAAAGTAAAAATCTTCCACCTTGATGATAATGTAAGTCAGTATCCCCGGAGGAAGTTTCATTGTCAAGTCAGTTAAGACAACTGTTGTGGTGGCTGCCCGAAGCGGACCGAAGTCATATTAGTCGTATAGACTTCCTGGGAGAATACTGATGCTAGCTCCAAGGTCTAGAAGCGCCCGTTTCATCTTAAAATCAACCACTTGAATGGGTATAATGGGCGTTCCCGGGTCTTGTAGCTTGGGTGGAAGAGCACCCGAAAGAATTGCACTCACATTATCAGTAGAATCGATTTGTTTGGGAATCTTATGAATCCTTTTCTGTGTGCACAACTCTTTCAAGTACATCTCATAGGCGGGAATCTGTTTTATAGCATATAAAAGGGGTATATTAATTTTAACTTGTTTAAACGTTTCCCACATTTCTTCTTGTTGCGGGACCCTTTTTGATCCCATCTTCGCCTTAGTTGGCGCCAACAAAGCATCAGGATATGGGACGATTTTCACATTTTCCTTGTCCTTAGGGTTGTTGGTGTCATTTCTCGGGACCGGTTTATTAATATTAGTTTCACTTTTTTTAGATTCCTTTAATTTAACCGTTTTCGGCTCGCATCACTGATGAGATTCTCATAAATTTCTTCCACCACCCCCTCAACCAATGGTGGTGGAACCCCAACTTTATTATCATACTTTTTCCCATTTCTTAAAATACTTATCTGGTTAACTTGCTTTTTCGAAATCAAGCTGTAATGGTTCGGGTTGACCGTAGTGTTGCTCGGGAGTTTACCGGCATTCTTCTGCAATCTTGCCATATCTGCTGCGAGCTGACCAATTTGCTTAGACATTGCCTCTGATGACTTATCCCATAACTCTAATTGTTTCTTCGTTTCAGCCTGATGATATGTCATAATCTTCAACAATGCATCAAACTTTGAGGGCAAAGACTCATCTGCATTTCCCGAGGACCCCCTCTACTGGTCCTAACTACCCGATGAATTTCCATCCCGGTTACCGTCACTCTTATACCCCCGACTCTGATTATAAGAACACTGCTGACCACCTTGGCGGTAATTTCCCTACGATCTGTTTTGGATCGATCCCTGAAAGTTCGGGTTTAACTGTGTAGACGCGTTCCCAAATCAAAATTTCGGGTGATTCCTCAGGCTCGGGTGATAAGTGTTTGAATTAAAACCTTGTCCCTTAGAATCCCTATAAGCATAATTAACCTCCTCGGGCTCATCCTCCTCGTTATCATAAAACTCGGGGCAATTTTCTGACTTGTGCCCGAGCTCACCACATTCCTCACATACCGGGAATTTCACTCCAACTTTACCAACCTCCTTGTTTTCCCTTTTCTGTAGACAGCCAGCTCATGTTCCAACTCAGCAATTCTTTCGGATTCACTCGTGACTGACTTCACTGATCTGGAAGAAGTATTGTGTATTCGTGTTTCTGCTGTGGCCTCTGCTTTAGAGTCTTCACACATGAATTCTAGAAAGTCCCAATCATCTTCCTCAGGTTGTTTAAACAGTTGACCGTTACACGAGTCTTTCAAGTGTTTCTATCCTCGTGTGTCAACCTGTCCACAAAACACTTCACCAACTCCCACAATACAATCTGATGGTGTGGGCATTTTCTAATCATTTCTTTGAATCGGGTGAATGCCTCATGAAACAGTTCGCCCGATAACTATGAAAAGTGGTGAATTTCCATTCGGGCCTCGTTTGTCTTCGACTGCGAATAGTACTCATTCAAGAACACATGTTGCATCTCGGCCCAATTACCAATACTGTGCATCGGTAGCGAGTTAAATCAGTGTTTTGCTTTATCTTTTAGAGAAAACTGGAATAACCGTAACCGAACCTCGTCCTGGTCAAACGTACCATCACCAATCGACCCGCAAATAGCTGAAAAATCGGACAAATGAGAATACGGGTCCTCGGAAGCCATCCCGTGAAAATGTGGTACGATATTAATGTAAGATGGTCAGGACTTGAAAGTTAGTTATCCCGACACTCGCACCTGTGGAACAATTGGGGATGCTCCGTCTAAAATAGCCGATCTGAACCGACTGTTAACACCCAGAACCAGGGCTACAAAAGTCCTCCTTCGCCCCCCTAGGATTCACTAAACCTCCTCTGTTCACCTGAATACCCCGAACTCTTTCGACCTTTTCTGCGCGATTAACTCTGTTTCACCCCATATCGTTTCTTCCCACGTTTCTGTTAACCGCATCACCTTGTCTCTGATTTACCGGTTCTTCCACTACTTCATCCCAATTTTCATCACCCTCGTTTTATGGCTCAAATACCTCATTCCATCTAACTGGCCCATTTAGCTCATTATCAAATTCAAAACCTTGGACCGCATCATTCTCTTCCCCCTCTTCTTCATCTTCTGTCTGAATAATGGGGCAATCATCATCACGATCAATCCAAACTCTACGTCTAGGAGTGTTATGTGGTGCTGATGGTTCGGCCTGATAGACATCTTGGTTTCGGTTTCGGGTTCTAGAAAAATGAGCTGAGTCATTCGGGTTGTTTTGGTGGTTGGCATTTAATGGTGGAAGTTGGTTATTTTCGGGTTGGAAATAGTTTTCTGGGTTAAAATCATTGTTTTTTGGAGTTGGTTCGGGTCTTGTTTCAGGTTTTCATTCTGATTCTAGTTTTGGTTATGGTTTTGGTTTTGGTGTTGGTGTTGGTGTTGACCATCCATTTCTAAGGCTTTGTTCTGAACTCGGTTCTGCCAAGCTAATCTTTCAATTTCGGGCTCGAAAACAAGAGGTGATTGTCTGCCCGAGTGTCGGGTGTGCATAAACCTATTACCTTTGCTGTAACACCTCAGCTAAAGCGGAATACGACCGGGTGTGACGTACAAATTGTTCAAAACACATGTGACACTATTAAATGACAATATTATCATAAATTCATTCCAAAGCATCAAGTACACAAGTTATTTCAATGAACAAACACAAGGGAAAGGGAACAAAACAAACATCTTCTTGTTTATTATTTAGATAACCTAACTTCTAATATCCTCATCATTTCATCCTCTAATGAAAGTACCTGTAGTATATATATACATATAAAATAAATTCAACTAACCGAATAGTTGGTGAGTTCACACTGTTTGAATAATATATAAAAACCATACAATTCCATAAAAACTTGTGAAAAGTACATAAGGGTTCTTTACACTAGAATCAAATGTCCTTAGTGTAAAGAATAAATGGAGGTCTTTTCCAGTTCTGATTGTGCACCAGCATACTCAGATCAAAGTCCCTTTTCCACTAAAAACAATGGTCCTGAGTGCAAAGGGGGGCGTATGATCATACTTATCGAAGAAATCCATGCGCGTAATATTTAAGCAAGTAACAAGTAAACACATAAGTCTATATAACGAATGGTAATTTGTAAAGATTAAATAAAAGAAATTGTATTGTTGATAGGATATATATATATGCTACCCAAAACTAGTTAAAAAGGGGGTGTGAGAAACTCACTTTGAAGTTGAAGACAAACTTGAAATAAAACCAATAGCGCGTAAATGAAACCAAAGCAAATGAACTTCAAGAAATAGAATTAAAAGTACAAAATATTAACTAACAACTTATAAAAGTAAGAAAATCAATTTGTAGAAAATTAGAAGTGTTTAAATGTATGTTTTATTATGGAGTTGGATAATATGATTTTTATATGTTAACGAATTTTAATGAATTAATATTTTTATAATAAATTACGAGGTTAATATCGAGTTTGAATATTATAGCTTTTACAGAGTTTGGATCTTAACGGTATATTTTATTTTGAAAATGAAAGTGTTAATGAATTATAAAGTTTAACAAACGAAACATAATTTATGTAATTTAAACGAGTTTAAAATGAATTTGACGAGTTTGAAAGATTGGTTTTTAGGTGAACAGCTAAAATAACTTATAACAATTTTTATCTTTAAAATAATTATTATTTGGTTTATAAAATTTTTATATATTTTATTTGGTTTAATATATATTAGAAAAAGTTTAAAAAAAGAAAATTGAAAACGGCCTGACTCGGGTTTGAACCTGGGTCCTTTTGTTCACACAAAAGAGAACTAACCAACTGGACTACCTTGATATTTGATGAACATATGCAAACAATTAATTAAATATTATATCTCATGTTCATCATCTTCCTCATACAAACCCTAGGTTTCAATTCACCAAAACCGTTTATTGTTTGTTCAATATTTGTAAGGGATTTCGTTAATCAGCTCAAAACTATAACAATTCATATAAAAATTACCTTGTATCGTTAGGAATTGACGGAGAACCATGGTTGGCCGGAGTCGAAATAAAACGAACAAATTATAGGTTATAGAGAGGGTTTAAGATGAAAAAGATGATTGGGAAAAGTTCATCTGATGCATATTGGCATATTTATAGTGTTAACTAAAACGATTGAGATTAATTGATAGTTAATGGTGTCTTGATTATTATCCGAATGGTTTAGATTAATTACAGGTTAATTAGGTGTTAAATGGCGAAATAAATCACCTAATAATGTTTATAATTAGTGGAGACGACGTTTGGATACATTAACAGATTGAATCGGAATGTTAGAAGTGATTTATAAGGTCGTCGGAATGATGCGCCGCCGCCGCCGGTTTCCTCGCCGGAAAACCGTGGTATAGGGGAAAGGGACAGGGGCTAGGATTTTCTAACATATTATTTTAATATAAATTTTGAAATATTTACATTTTGGCCCCTCAACTTTCACATTGTTTTAAAACAGAATTCAAAATATATTTTTCATAATAAACCTTGAACTTTTGAATATTATATACATTTAATAAAAGTTTATAACTTGGATTATATTCATATTATACCCGGATAGTTCGGGACTCGTTTAAGTAACAATTCAAAAACTTGAAATTTCGTTAATGAATTACATGAAATAGAATATGAGTTAGTAATGACAATAAAACGTTATAATTATTATTAAATTATCGAATGATATTTACGAATACATTGAAATGACGAAACGGGTCGGTTGAACGAATTCAATATAAAAAATTCATAAAATAATTTGAAATATATATATATATATATATATATATATATATATATATATATATATATATAATAGAACAAAACCGAAAATTTAAAATGAGTCGGGTTTTCGTAACGAATGTTACATCACATACAACACACCCCGTGTAAAATAAGAAAAAATAAAAATTTAAACTAAAAACTAAAAATTAAAATTAAACTTAAAAATAAAATAAAAACAAAAATCAAATAACACGAAAAACACTAAGCGCACTAACTGCCCGTTAAATCGCCATTTTGATGCTAGACTGTCGCTATCTAGTAAAAAACAATTCAAATCAGTTCCTAATCACCTAAGCAAGCTATGGTAAGTAGGGTGTCGAACACAAGGAGTATGTGGTCAATGCAAATCGTGCAAACAAGTTTTAATATTATGAAGTAATATATTTTAGTGCTGATCACACAAGCAATTAAGTTGGTTTTAATAATGATTAATCAAATTCACAAATTCAAAAAATTAAAAAAGATGAGTCATCCTCGGGGTTCAAGAATGTAATTTAACAGTTTCTCATGCAACCTAACCGATTAATTATCACAGACTAACTAAAGACTGATTAACAAGTTAAACCTTAGGCACCAACAATCGCGTATCGCGATGGACCATAAGTCAACATTCATTTAGGTCCCATCGCGATAATGTAAGGCCCCGTTACCGGTAGCCCTACTTTGGATTTACTCATAAACGCAGTTCTAAATATCAGAGTTAATTAAAACTTAACGCGGAATATAAAACCTTCATAAAACATCACATATCAATTTCATAAACATGTCTTAAAACATTCTTCTTGTCTTTCAATATCAAAACATAACTTATAAAACATGACAGGTCTTCAGATGCCAAACTCTTATTCTTCTGCCATGTGTCCCGCTCACGCCAGCTGTCGCATCCTACTCACCTGCGTGCATACTAAAAGTCAGCTACGCTGAGTGAGTTCTAGTTAATCACACATTATACCATACATACACTTACCTTCAATTATGCATCCGAAGATACATAATAATTACTTTACTAATTTACCTTTATTACATAAGTCATACATACGTTCGTACCTTAATACTTTCATACTATATAAATGACTGTCCTTTTCTATCTCAGATATTATTAGGGTCTGGTCTCTCTTTCCTTTGTCTATCTCAGATATTATTATGGTCTGATCCCTTTCTTGTCTATCTCAGATATTATTAGGGTCTGGTCCCTTTTTACTTCTCTATCTCAGATATTATTAGGGTCTGGTCCCTTCTATCTCAGATATTATTAGGGTTTGGTCCCTCTTTCTTCATCTTCGTACATACCGTCTTTACATACCCATAACATACGTACTTACTTCAATCATTCATACATACTCATATATTGTACATATATCTATCATACACATTCATCTATCATAAACATACCTCCCTTGTTAGCATGTGCAATATCTGAAGATCGTTCACATACCAACAAGCTTTCATTCACATTTAAGATATACATACATAACATATAAACCATATAAGGCATACACTTACCAGTTAAGGGAAGTGTATTAACTATCACATCGAGTATGCACACAACCCCAGAAACATAACAAGGAAATGGGGCTAGAAACTCACCTGAATGCGGTTACGTTCACCGTTTATGGTTATTCCTTTCTTGAGCTGTGCACGACTAACTATATAACAATTACACGTATCAATTACTATCACTACCCATAACGTCTTTCTAGTTCCATTATTACCCACAACGAACGGGGGTCCGGGGGCAGCGCCCCTGGCAGCGGGATTCTAGGGGCGGCTGCCCCTAGCGGGGTCCAAGGGGCAGAGCCCCTGGCTGGGGTTAACTGTATTAACACTTTTTTCATTAGGATTTTAATTTATTTCTCAGCGAACTTAACTTAAGCGAACTTAGTCTTAGGCGAATTTAACTTGGCGAAGTTAAACATTCAGCGAACTTAAGTAAGCGAACTTGTATTAGGCGAAGTTCACAGTAGGCGAACTTGTATGCATGCGAACTTATGCGAGAGCGAACTTAAGGTGGCGAACTTGTTCAGCGACGAACTTATACGTTTAAGCGAACATGTCAGACTGGCGAACTTGCTATGCTTAGCGAACTTGCTGGGCGAAGTTACCCAGCAGCAGCTACGGCTCATCCCAAAACCTCTATAATCAGTCCATTTTAAATGTATAATATAAAGATAAGATGTTAATAATTCTCGCAAACATTCCCTTAACCATTTTTGGATAAAACACGACCCGAAAGTGCGTAAAGTTTGGACCTTTAGATTAAAACGTTCAATTCTAGGTTTAAGGGTTTATTTTTAAACGAGCCATAGCAGCCGTAAGTTCGTTAAGTTCGTCTCTGACCTCAAGTTTACAACTTTACGTTCCATTTACACCCGATCTAATCTCGTTCTAAGTTTCAAGGTTAAACGTTAATAAAAACGTAAACTTTAAGGTAAAAGACATACCTTTAGTGCTCGTTTGGATCTCGTTTAACTTGGTTATAAACTCTCAATCTTGTATATAGCTCGTGTAAAAACGATCTAATCCCATCTAGCGTTCGTTTGGACTTGGATCTCTCTCTCTCTCTCGGCGGCCGTATGTGGTGTAGTGTATGTGTGTGTTTTTGAGTGTGTAGAGATTAGGATGGAAAGAAATGAGGATTTAGGGTTTTAGGGTGGTTTAAGAGGATATTTATATCCCTTAAAGCCCATGGACCTAAGGCCCATTCCCTTTAATCCATCTTAATTAGTCCAAGTCCATGATCTTTATTAATACTAATTTATTATCCAAGCCCAATAACTAAACGCGACTTTCTTTTATTGAATACGAAAATTTTAGGATGTTACAGATACGCGATGGGTCTCTGGCCTGCCCATCCCGTATCGCGATGGGCCTTGTCAGCAGAATTCTTGTCTTGTTTTCTCGTTTCTCGTATTGGACGTTCGGGTCTTCATCTTGTGCCTCAACAGGTCCAAATTAGCTTCTTTAACGTCTATGACCTGAAATGCAATAGACCGATATGAAGTATCGTAGTTCCCACAATAAACAGTTAACACTAGTAATTAAACGAACTAAAGCATAGACAAATTAACCAACCATTAGTAGTAATTTCAAAGTTAACGGCCACCGATTAAATCAATATCTCGACAGACCGGCCAAAGTTAACTTTGGAGGTTGTTCACCTCCATCCCAAAAATGAATAGATAATGCTTGGGTCTCGCCAAGACCCAATGAAATCTAGGCATTTGTAAGTAGTTATATAAAATTTTATGTTAAAAAAAATAAAAAAAAAGTATAATCTGTCAAAAAAGGGAGCCTAGGAGCAGGTTATGTAAAGTATATGCTTGGTCTTGTGTTTTAGAAGATCCTGCTACTTGATTTGTGATGCCCCTGTTGCTTTTTCATCAATACAAATAACAGTGAAGCAGGCTTAGGGCATGCCTTGTCCAAGCATGGGGTTATGCCTGCAAGTAGATTTGGCTATAAAGAGCCATCTTCACTTCTGGTTTAGGCACACTTTTCCCATTCACTAAATTATGTCTTCCAAAGCTAGCATTAACAGCCCAATTCCAAAGAAATCCCATTCCGAAACGCAAGAAGCAACTAAGACGACAATGTTGCTTCGTCTGCATGAACTCGTTAAGGAGCTCAACTGCTTGGTGGTGATGAATGGTCAAAGGCTCATTAAGGTGGGCAAGATAGCTAGCGATGTCAAAAATGAGATTACTTTGCTAATTCTCAAATCACATAGCTCAGTTGTTCGGCTATCAAAAATGAGAAGTAGATTTTAGAGATGAGCGAAATAATCAAGGAACTCAAGAACTAGCTCATGGCTGTGAAATCTTAAGTCAAGAAACTTGACAACTGCACCTCGCACTACCCGATCTCCTTGTTCCCGGCCGACCCGTTCAATTGAAACCTCTTTAAGAATTTAGTTTTTAACGCTTGTACCTATGTTTCGTATGCCTTATTTTCTGTGTCTAGGCTCACTCGGATTTGTAACAGTTTCTTATGAATGAAATTTCTAGTTCCGAATTTTATTATTATTATATTTATGATTCATTTTGACCTCCTTTTAGCGAGGCTTTAGTGTTGAGTGATTAGGTTAATTTCCTATTTTTGCATAAATGGGTTTATTTTCGAACTCAAAATGTGTTATTCACTCTATCTCATTCTTATAAGGAGATTAAAACATGAGCTGAATTTTGTCATAAAAGGGCAAGCTTAGCGCATGCCTTGTCAGTGCATGTGGCTTAGTCAAGGGAGAATCTTTTCCTTGATCATTCCTGATTACCAAATCATCCTTTGTCTGAATCTTTGATTTTGCGCGTCAGCATGGGGGCATGCCTTTGACATACTTGGGTTGTGCCTGAAGCCACTGTTTCATTATAAATCCATGCTGCTTCATTTGGATTTTCTCATACCATCAAAACACTTATAAAACTGTCAAAGAGAGTGAATGGAGTGGCGTCCGATTAAGAAAACTGCTAAAGAAAGGCCTGTGCCAACATTCGAAGAAACCTTGCTCGACTTGTTAGAGAAAATGAAGCAAGTGGCAGAAGCAAGTGTTTCAAATGAGAAGCGTTTGGTTGAGTTAGGACAAAAGGTCAAGCTCATGAGGCTCGAAGTTCATCTTCAAGCTGAGAGACGTACGCTTGATCTAGACCAGAAACTCAATTGGTTGCGTACCGATTTTGCAAGCATCAGTAACCAACTCCATGAACCTCTTGACCGCAACCGCTTGCGTGCCGATCTTGCACGCATTAGCAACCAACTCAACGAGCCCGTCAATCGCACCACTCACTTCCCAACTCCGCCTCCACCCATCGAGTACGGGATGGGTTGGGGTCGTTTCATGTAGTATCATCTGTTGTAATATCCTCTAGTAGGTTTTCGTTATCTATTGTAATTTTTCTTTTAGGATTTCGTAATTTAGGATCCGTGAGCCTAATTTTGGTCGTGTTACTATTCTAATGAAATGTTATGGTGTTTAGTAATGTTTATTTACTCTTGATTTTTCACTCTTCTTTCCAAATTATTCAACTTCAAAGCTGTTAAAATGTTAAAAATTTGGTTGTGTAGTAGCTCAACATGGGGCTCACCTACATGGACATGGGCCATGCCCATCGTCATATCTGAAAACAAAAAAATGAGGTTTTTATAATCAGTTCTTGTTTCTTTCCCATAAACCCATTCACCTGCATCTGCTTCCACTTGTTCGATCTCCATTCATTGGAACCAGTTTGACACGTTTCTTTTTTTTATTTCATATGATTCGTCATCCTAGGTATGTCTTCATTGTTCTTAATCATACTTTAGGGTTCGTGATACTTACCAATTTGGGGGTTCCTTGACCTCAATTCGAACCACATCGATTTTGGCATTATAAACCTAGAAAAACTTGATTTTGATTTATAATCTCAGTTTGACAACCCATTTCTCTTGATTATTAATCGATTTACCAAGTGGTTTGGGTCTGGTTTTGTCATTTGTGCAGCCGTGGTATGCTACCTCATTTGGGAACGTATTTGGAGCAACCTTTTCATTTATAAATCCATACACGTTCTCGGCTGTGCTTTTCTTTAACCCATCGACACACGTTCGAATCAGGTTTTCATCACGAAAAAACCCAGGCATGACCAATGCCTCTCCAAGGCACCACCCTGTGCCTAACCATAGAATAGTTTCTGGTTATTTTGCATGTGTATTTCAATGCAGAATATTAACAGTTTCTAGGAAAATGGAGCACGTTTACTTGGTCTTTGAACTCGATCATGAGAAATTTTGTCGTGACGCCTCCGCATCCTCCTCCGTCGTCGTGAAGAAACCAACTTTCGGGTTTCTGAAGAAACTTTAAGACAAGTCGAACAAATGGATCGTTACAACGAACTTGTAACAGGCCCTTGGCGCCGCCTTTTTGAACGTGACAGTCAATCCGTTCGTGAGCTTACCTTGGAATTCTTAGCTTCGTTCACATTCGACACTCAAAAGTTGGACCCCGGGACGATTCTGTCATTAAGTTTCGCCTAGGAGGTTTGTGGAGAAATTCCTCTATCGCCCAATTTGGAGCTGATTTGGGCCTTTACACAGTTAAAGAGATCGAAGAGCCTATTTTCTACACTGCTAAACATACCTTTTTTGATGAGGAAACCAGGGATTTTTACGGTAGTGGTGATCAAAGAACGGCATGCTGGAGTTTGATTAGGACAGGGGAACCTAATCCGAGTTCAACTAAGAGTACGGCTCTGAAAGACCCTCTTTATAGGAATGTCCACCGTCTTCTTGCACGTTACGCTACCGAGCGTGGTCAGACGGTGGGAGTCGTCACCTTAAGGGACCTTTTTGCCCTTTACTCCATGGTGACAAAGGAACCATGCAACATCGCTTATCTTTTTTGTCACATGTTCAAAACCAACAGCACCGCCGCCTCGAGCAAAACACCGTTACTTGGTGGGTCTTGGATTTTCGAGCTTTATAAAAATTATGGAGTGTCGACTCAAGGAACTGCCTGGGTATCTCTAAAAAAAATTGGCCATTGAGCTTTGTTCAAATATGGGGATGATTGCTGACTTACCGGGCCCTATTCGCCGTTTTAAGGATTCTAATGGTCAGGTTTTGGTCCCGAATGATCCCACTCACACCCCCATGGAAATTGTTGCATTTGATCATAATAATAAGGACCATTCTGTTCAACTTTCACCACCCCGCTCTTTGCCACATGATACCGCATCTTCATCTCATTCCATGGCGGATCTCATGACGACCATTTGATTCGCCTCTAATAACTCTCGTCGGATGTTAGGAATTGCACAGTTAACTTCTCACCAGGTAAGCGAGGTTGTGACCACGCTTCAACATATGGAACAAGACATCACTTTTATGCGCAAACACATGGCTAGGAAGTCGGGGTCGGAGGATGCATAGCCGAACCGTGTGTTGTTTTCTTTTGCTAACACTAGTCGTTCTGTATCGTTTATTTTTTTGTACTTTCTTTTTGTTGTTTTGTACCCGGTTTTAGTTGATCAATGATGTTCTAAACCTTTAAGTTGTGTCTATGTTGGCTGAATTTGTAGGACTTTCTTTTTATGTTATTTGTGTTTTGTTTGTTTGATTTCTGCATTTTAGGCTACTTGGGCACCGACCACACACTTGGGATACTACGACATTCAGGGGAGTCTCATTTTTATCTCGTATCCTAACTCTTTATAACACACTTTATGCTTATTTCTTTTCACATTGGGGGCAATGTGAGTTTCAAGTGTGGGGAGGGGTTTACTTGAACCTTTTTTTGTCCAGTAAAATATTTTCGAAAATTCTCTCCAAATTTTAATTTTTGTGTCAAATATTTAAAACTAATAATAATAAATAAATAATTTAAATAAAAGACCGCTAAGCCTTTATTGAATTTTTGACAAAACCAAGGGTTAAGGTTGTATTTCGAAAATTGCTCGTTCAAACTAACCACCGAATCAACTTTAACTTACTGTGAATACCGAAAATATGGTTTGCATATCTTGAGAAAAACTTTATGCAAAGTGTGGCGTTTAAACCCAATCCCTTTGTTCCCGTGAGCAATGCTTCAAGCCTTATTACAATATATCATCGCTTACATTTTGGCGGATTGAGTGAGTCATTTATTTCGTGTGATTTAGAACTTGTCTTGGGAATGCTTTTCGAGATCATAATGAAATGTTGCATAAAAAAGGAGGTAATATATAACCAAACTTAACCCTTCCTTCAAATACCATATATAACCACATACTCCACTTCACTTAAAAATTTCCCCTTCCACCCAATACACAATCATTTACCCATAACAAGCCTTTCTTATTAAGCTCATTCCCATTTTTATTATTTGTATATCCAGTTCAAGTCAAGTCTCAAGGATGACCAGTGTTAGTCAAGACTTAATCTTCATATTTTGGTCAACATTTTAACTTTATATAAAAAAAAGTTTCAAGTAAATCACCGAAAAAATAGGTGATAAAAGGAGCAAGAATTTGTGAACTCAAGACATTGAAGATAATTAAAAAGCTCCCGATTCAAGATTTTACATATTCCTCTTTCAAAATAAAATAACTTCAAGCCACCAATCATATTCATACCTTCACAACAGAAAACCGAGAAACCAACCTATATTACCTCTTCGTTTATGCAACGTTTCACATTAGTTGGTGGAGAATAGAACCCTCGACAAACTTATTTTTCACAAGTTACATTTTGACAAGAGTGTTCATATATACATACAACATTACATGTATGATCAGATATAAAACCGAGGGTGAGTGAACATTGTGAGAACGTGTAGTTTTGCATAAAAAAACTCATAAATTCAAACCATGTTTTCCTATGTCACTACATATATTCATACGATCTCCGTTGGTTGGGTTATTCGTGAGTCTTCCTTCGGGGCCACCTTAACTCTTTGGGGGATGTTATAGCTATGGTCTCGTTATCCTTTACCATTTGGAGAATTTTTATGTTTAGCTTGCTTGAGAAAAAGCTAGGTTTAAGTGTGGAGATGTTTAATGTATAATTATTTATACATCTTTATTGCATTATTTTATACCTGATTCATGTTATTTTCTTGATAATATTATTAAGAATCGGTTCTAGTAAGCCTTTATTTGTTTTTACAGGAAAAATGAGCTTAGGAAACCAAAAATGATGAAAAACAAAGAAAAGAATCAAGAAAAAATGAAAGTCTGACCCTAGGCATGGGTTTGTGCATCATCCAGGCATGCCCCGTTTCCATATGAAGACATATCATCTAAGCATGGGTCAATCATAACTCAGACATGCTCCATGCCTGCTTAGAAGAAGACAAAACTTAATTCAGCTAAGAATGAGCAAATCCTAAGCCAGAGATGCCCCACGCCTCCTCAGAAGATGACAAAAAAAAGTACATTATTCCCCTTTTTTCCGACACACGGGGCCATGTCTCACCCAGGAATTCCCCATGCCAATCAAGCCTGCCAAGATATTACAATCAGCACATGCGCAATAAATGCATGAGGGACCAACACAGGCCAAGCCTCACCTAAGCATGTCCCGTGCCTAGCAATATGCCAAAGAGTACAACATGAGCACGTGGTGTACTACATGGGGACCAACATGGGTCATGCTTTGTGCACAGTGAGCCTATATAAAGACCATGCATGTTGCTCATTTGGGTGTCCGATCTTGGAGAAAAACACATACATTTTCACTTCAATATTCCATAGAATTAAATAAAGAGAAGCTCTTGAACCCTCATACAACATTAAGAAGAAGTCTTAGCATCATTATAATTATCTAGCTTGGTTTCTTGGCTAGATTATCTTAAATATTAAACATGAATGCTATATTCTTCTATTTTGGTGTCTTTTATTATTATCATGAGATAAAACTCTTTATATCACCTTAACACATAATGAAACTTAACAACTTTTGTTGGTTGGAATTAATATATGATAATTTTATGTTAAAATAATGACTAGTTCTTGGTTATCTTTTGATGAAATATTGTGTTTAAACAATTGAAAGTAATATACAAGAATTATAAATGGTACATCTTGTTATGTTGAAAGACTCTTGATTTTATCATTTATTTATAAATGTTTTTCATGGAACTTTATAACTTTTAATCTAGGAATAGTTAAAATAATTCTTGTATGCTACATGAAAATTGGTTAAACACAAATCCTCATGTTTAGATTTGAAAAGATTGAACATTTGCTATGAAGTGATATTCTTGTTAAGTAATATTATAAGTACTTTGTTAACACAACTATCTTAATATTACACTTGGGTTGAAAATTCATAAATCAAGGGACTTAGTCTAATTTAATCAACCATAGGTGAATTATGTGTTGTTCATGTAATCTTTCCGACCGATTGTTAGATTTGAATTTCATAATTGAATGATAATCTATATCTTTAAATTTCAACATAAAGGTTCACTTACATTATAGTATGATTTGAGGTGATTAGTTTGTATAATTCATACTAAGTTTTCCAAAAAATCATTTGAATGTTTATCTATAACTAGAAACTATTCTTTTTCGTAACACAAAATAGTAAATTTATCATATATTTAAGTTTACCATCATTAGGAGTCAAGTGGATTCTAAGTTAAGGTGATAGCTTCTTAATTCTTGTTTATCTACATTGTCGTGTTACTTGCTTTAAATTATTGTTACAAGATTTTTTAAAAATTAATCTTAAAAACAAATCTATTAAGCTCATTTTATAATTACAAAGATTTAATATTAAATTTTACGTGTCCATGGATTGATAACTGGTTCTCGTTGTTACTATATTACCACACGACGGGTACACTTGCCTTTTGTGTGTGTGGCTAAGTATAGGTGAAAACCATTTTTAAAACCCGACAAAGTGTGAAAAATCTTTAATAAAAATATATATATCTCACACCACATCAAGAATAATTTTGATCCCTCAACTTTACTAAGTGGTCAAATTTGGAAAAAATTTTTGGGGATGTTACAGAACTCTACTTGCTTTACACGAACCTACCCAGTTAACTCATTTATTATCAAGTTCATTACTTTATCATTAATCGTGATCTGATCAATCATCCTACCAACTTTCAAGATAAACTGACATCAAATGAATCTCCTTTTATAGAAAACGTACCTTTTAGACGGTGTGTTCGAAAACACTCGAATAACCCAAACCTATATCGAACAAGCTCTAATTTAGGTAATTCAAGTGGCCAAGAAACCTTCTCGGCAAATATCTACAAACCCATATGGTTGACAACGCCGTAAACCGCCGCTACGGTGTCCGAAAGTCCGAACAATCGCCGTAAATCTTCATTTTTCATTGTTACATTTTTGTCATTGGTAACCTGACTTCTAGGCCTTTGATTCTAGATCCGGTCAGTGAAAATCTTCATTTATATGCTAGGAACATGTTAAAATTTGAGATCTATCCAATGGTTAGATCTTCGGGAATCATCCGATCTTTGCTGGTTATTCACTCAAAAGGGGGATTTTGGGTTAGAATGGTGTTTCTCTCTTTAAGAACCTGATGAAGAAACCAATTTGATATGATAATGCAATGGTGGCTACACTTGTAGATAGGGTTTCTTGTTTAACTTTTCATCTTATGACACTTGGACCCCTCATACTTTAGATAATTACATTAGTTTTCTAAAATCCAATCACATCTGATTCATTTAAATACCAAACGAAACTCGGGATGTTACATTGCACTCGTAACTGCCTCGTTATTTGCCGTGTGCTCGTTATTTTCAAGATATTGGTTGATTATGTCGGTGGAAGACGGAAAATCCATTTTTTGTGTTTTGAATATAGAGATTTGTAAGGTATGTAGAGAGAATTTATAAAACTGTATGAGAATTGTTATAGGATTTTTTGTTTATATATAAAAAACTGAGTTTTTTAAAAGAAAGGCGTTGTCAAATGGCTAGTTTGACCAAATCAACAAAACCCCGGCGTTTTCCACAAAACGCTCAAGACCTTATACTGCCCAAAGCCCCCCCCCCCCCTCGGGTGGGGGGTATCG
This sequence comes from Bidens hawaiensis, assembly GCF_021521415.1. Taxonomy (NCBI): domain Eukaryota; kingdom Viridiplantae; phylum Streptophyta; class Magnoliopsida; order Asterales; family Asteraceae; genus Bidens; species Bidens hawaiensis. Next base: position 310,400 of record NW_027492510.1, read on the forward strand.
CTTTGGGGCCGCCTTCACCGCCTACAACTTCCACTGTGTTGGGTCTTACTTTATCACGCAGAACAAAAAATCATTAATAGATAGTTAGATTCATTTATTTGTGTGAGGGTGTGCACAATTAAAAACATCAAGGAGTAGTTTTTAAATTTCAGATTCTAAACTTTTAGACCTTTAATTTGTATGTTAAACTAATGTACAAAGAGAAACACAAAAATGAATATAAATTAAGAGTGAAACAATGAAATAAAATACAAAGATTGACATAAGATTAGTTACATTACTTGGGACGCATCTTAATCAAGGGTATTTACATCTCATCTTCATCTATCATTACCCTTAAAATTTAAGAAAATCACGTTAAAACACAACTCTGTCTCATCTCATGTCGTTATAAACTATCTTCGTAAGTTTAAGAGAAAAACATGTCTAACCCTCAAAGTTGGGGGTCACTATTCATCCCGAAATTCATCATATCCAATTAAATGTTGCCATATATAAACACATTTTTTAAATTATATGGAAAGCTTCGTTATAATCTCTTCTCCCTTATATGTTGCAATTTACATATTATGTCTGTTGGGCCTCGTGTAGATCGGTTATTGTATAGCGTATAGATCGATATATGCTTTTGTACAAAAAATGATAATGTATGCTTTAGGCTTATTATGCATAGTTACTAATTATTTTTAAACCAACGCAGTATATCATACGAATTTTCTAAATCAACTTAAGACCACGTGTTATGGTTCGTTCTTCTTATTTTCTATCATTCGTAACGTCTGCATCACTTCGGTGCCAACTCAATTTTTCCTTTCCCATTCAACTCCACCACTCAACTTATGCTATACCTTATTCATCCACCATTATATTATTAAATAGAAAACGAAATGAGAAGGAAAAGAATAAAAAACAAGAGAATTGATTGGGTGGATGGACGGGGGATGGCCCGCGTGACTGTAGTCATTTGGACCATGCCCCGTCATGCATGAGAGGAGGATGGAGGCATGATGTTCATCACCTACCCTAGAGTGATGGATTGCCCACATAGGACCAATGACCGGGGGGGGGGGGGGGTGGATAAACCACACCCGATGGTTTAACCAAACCGACTAATATACATTGGGAATCTTGTTTGTATAGTCACGTCATACTCAGGTTCACATGTTTGACTAGATATTCAATTTCTTTGTTCGATATGCTAATCCACAAAAACAACTCATTTACCACTTCTCGTCTCATTAAATTAGGGGGTGAGCAATAACCGAACCATACTGAAAACTGATAAAACTGAATCAAAATTAACTGAAAAGTGGTTTATCAATTGTTTTTATACGCTCAGTTAACAAAAATTAACCGAACCAAACCATTCATATTTTTTTATTTCTAGTTTTGATATCTCCATTACATGTATTTCATGTTTTTATACCTACATTTCATGTATTTATGCATCCATTTAATTTATTTCTAAGTAAAATTTTGGGCCTAAATTTGATTCTGGTTATAACCGAAATTAACCAAACTGAACCGAAAACTGAGTAACCTAACAGATTAATTGAAAACCAATTGGTTAATTTGATTGAGGCTAATATCCGAACCGCTTACGCCCCTACGTTAACACAAATTTCAAGTTCATGTCTTGTTCGATCCCCTAACCCATGAGCACAACTTATTTACCGCCCCCTCGTCCCGATAAACAACTACCATAACTTGATTGGGTAATCTAAGGTAAAAGATGGAACTCAAAGGTTCAAAGTAGGAAAACAAAACATGTTTTAAATGCTTAGTAGTATAGTATAGTATAGTTTAGTTTTTTGATACTACCTACCACCAACTTATAGTTTCCGAATCCCAAGTGAAATCGCAGAGTCAAACCACCAATCAATCAATCAAAACTACAGTTAGTTTTGATCCCCGGCAACTAACTAACTAACATAGCTTCCTTTGCAGTGAAAATGATGGCCGGATCTCTGCCGCCGGTGACAGAGTCAAACAGATCTAATGCTGCTACTTCTCTCAAACCATCCACTCTTCCTCTTCAGGTTCATTCAATCATAAAACCTTAGGACTCTATCATCTCATAATACGTTAATGATCTATCTATGTAAACTACTTCACCCTTTAATTAATTTGATATACGTATTACTTATTATTATTATAGTTAGTTGAATTTGTAAGGGGATGGGTACATTCAATAAAAGCCACATGAGAGGTACATTTACACGTACGAGTGTGAATGAGCTGTTGAGCGAGCTAGGCTGTTTTGACTTATGAGAGCTTGAGCTTTAGCTCGAGCTCGAAACTCTTGTTCTAAAGCTTGAGATCGGGCCATGAGTTGGCTTTTCAAGCTCAGGTTCGGATCGCTTATTATTTATTAATTAATTTATATACGTTTTAATTATCTCTTTATATTTTGAGAAAAACTATAAGCTTTTTATCCATCGGAGCATGAGTAGCTCACGAGCGGCACGGCTCGTTTGCACCTCTAAAGATATGTTATATAGGCTTTTGAATTCAACTATTACTTCTCAGTATTGTGTTTGCTAGCAAATATTAGAGGCAATTTATTATTTACTAGTTATGATTATATCATTACCATGGTTAGAAGATATTATTTGGTTTAGCTATTTTTGTAATCATTCTCAATTCTCATCGTACTCTTATCAATATATGTAGTTGATCAATAATACACAATATCCTGTGGGGGTTTTGTTGGAAATAAGTTTGGACACAAAATACTATTTGTACTTTGTAATCAATTTTAATGGAAATTTAATGTTTATTAATTTGTGAACGGTGGTTCTGCAGTTTTCATTGTTCTATATTTTATGATGTAGGTGAGACTAAAAGAACATCAAAAGTTAGAATCATCTGAGACGAAATCCACAAACATCTCGCGTAGAAACTTAGCATTGTTTTTAACCGCTGCATCTTTCAGTGCTGTGACCCTATCACAACCCAAACCCGCTGCAGCGGGCATTAGTAAGGCCGAAATGAAGAAAATAATGCTGGAAAAACTCAAGTTTCTTAGAGAAAAAATGGGGCTATCAAAAGAAGAAACAGAGGAAAATGAAAAGATTGCATCACCATCTCCACCAATAGCAAAAGCAGATAAAGAAATTTCTCCACCTGCCACGTCAGCTCCCACGGTCCCACCAGAACCGGTACTTCCCGGTATACAGAATGATAAGAAAACTGTAGTGGAAGCCGCGACACTCCCTTGATGATCGTCTTTAAAAGCTTATGTTCTATGCAGTTGTTTTAGTTTGGATTTGTCAATAAAAATGTACTCTATTGCTGGCTGGACTAGAGGGGATTCAAAAGTTATTTGTAGCATAAGAGCAACTTCTTTATAGTGTTTTTATGCAGGTAATTTCTGGCTGGTAAATTATTTTTCATAGATAATAACTGCAACGCATGTTTATGTTGAAGCCTTGAAGGAGATACAGAGAAGCGACATGTGGTCGCTTCTGGTTCCAACAAACCAAACGGCTTGTGACAGTCCCACCTTTAACATGTTCAGCAGGCCCGGCTCCGAGAAAGCAAATAAAAAAATTGGGCCTAAGGCGAAAAATTTTTTGGGCTTTAATTAACAAGAAGTATTTTATTGTTTAAACAATTAAATTATTATATAGGTTTACTTGGTTATAATTTGGGTTGTTTAAAATTTTTTTACATAAATATATGATTAAACATGTCTCAAATGAGACTTGAACCCATAACCTTTTGGTTGAAAGTAATACCATTTTGCCACTAGACCAAGTTAGTGGTCATGTAATTAAGTTTAAACTTTAAATATACATATTGTTACTAACAAAAATAAATATATTTTTTTAAAAAAAATTTCGGGCCTAACGGGGTGTCGGGCCTATGGCCGTCGACCACCCTGCCACCCCTATGGGCCGGCCCTGATGTTCAGGTCCGTCTCTGAGAATCTAAATACCTCGTCCGAGGCAAAATAAAAAGGCCCGTAGGCCTTAACGAAAAATTTTTATTCGCTAATGTATATGGATAAAACTTTTATCGACCGATTTATTATAAGCAGAAACCATTCTGAGCATTTAATTATCTCATAAACCATTGCAAATAGCCTTATTATTAACACAAAAATTCACGACTAACGGAAGCGTAACTGCGTTATTCTCCGGAAAAGCGTTTTATTGTCAAAAAAATTTTTATCGGAAAACTCAACACGAACGCCACCACCACCACCACTTAAACACCAGTGTTGGCCACCACTATCCGAACACCACCACCACAGCTGGCCACCACTATCTAAACATAACCATCGACGGTTTCCACCTAAAAAATGAGTTTTCTTGCCGAAAATGTTTTTCCGGCGACCATCTCCTAGGGTTCCGACGACCCAATAATTGGGGTTTTTACTTAAAAAAATGTTCCTAGAGGTCTGATCTAAGGTTTCAAAGATGTTTGGGACAAAAAGGTTGAGTTTTCCGGTGGAAAAGAAGCTTTCCGGCCGAGAACGTTTTCCAGCTACCGGAGACAAACGGAGTTACACTTCCTTTAGTCGTGGATCCTCGGAAGCAAACATGTTAAAAGGTGGGACTATTGCCAGGCATTTTATTAGTTGGGACTCGCAACGACCAAATTGCGATAACTAGAATTATTCAAAATCAATATACCTTAAGTTTATTTTGACTTTATTTGAGTCATGTATGACTAGACAGGTGTCCGCGTGATACAGCGGGTGTTTGAACGCATACCCTGTTAATCATGTAACAAATATGAGCGTTTATGGTTCAGTTATAACCTTGAAATTGTTTAAACAGATAATTGGTTTAGCTTCTTTTTTTTTTTACTTACGGTTAATTGGTCGTTTCAAAGTTTTCAAAAGTAGTGAACGGTTGGTTCGCCATATGAAACCAAACCATACTGTAAATGTTGAATGCATTTTAAGTTTTTTTATTATTCATTATTAGATATGTTTTGCTATATATATTAGATATAGTTAAAATGTAATTGACCATAATTTTTACAATACAAATAACTTGGCTATTACAACCTTAAATTAACCTAATTGTCGTATTTTTTTTATTTTTTATTTTGTAATCTTTGTTGTTATTATTTCACGTCCTAGGTATTTCATTAATGTTTACCATTTATGTGGCTAAAACTATCATTCTTTATTTATGATCATCTTAAGTATCATATTATGTTGGTGTTTAGTTAAAATTGATGGTATAGTTATATTAATAATCATTATAAACAAAATTTATTATTAAAGTTCTGTGAAACCAACCTGGAACCAGACCGTTGGTAACGATTCGGTTTCAACTTTCAATGGTTCGGTTTGGTTTTGGATGACAAATAATCGGTACTAACGGTTGGGCTTACAAGTTTAACTTAAAAACCATCAAAACCGAAACTGAACGCCCCTACGTAACATATTAATTTATTTAAATTGAAAAAAATTATAACAATATCATATTCAATTTAAAGAAAATAAAATGCTCGTTTTTATGGTGTAAATTTTTTATAAAAATATTAACGTATGAAAATGTTATAGTCGTTTAAAAATCATAGGTGAGAAGTTAGTTTAAAATCTAAATTAAAAACATAATTGATGTGCGAAAATATATATATATAAATAAAACACAAGTCGCAACTAAGCTTTAAAAACCAAACAATCTATCCTAGTTCACACAAACGGCAAGTGTACCGGTCGCGTATAGCACAGATGAGGAAAGTCCGGATATCGAACTCGAAGACACGTGAAAACGTTTATAATTACTAAACTCTACCCAAGACTCACCAAAATATTTAATTGATTTATTTTAGAATTTAACTTAACTACTAAACTTAACTGAATGAAAACTTTTGACAAAACTTTGAAAACTTTGGTTTAAATTCAATATATAAAGGTGTCTACCTAGGAATGAATCATGTTGACAGAAATAACAAGACAACGGATTGAAAATATTCACGACGCCGGTTATAAAAGATGACACAACTAAAACTTGTTTAAGAAAGTCAAATTACCTCTCAGTCTCTCTAACAATCTCTAACTTATCTTAGTTGATTTTAAAGAATAAACCGGAAAAACAATTATTAACGTGTTCAAATGTCGACTCTCCTCTCGGTCTCATCGACACACTATCCTAATGGAGACAAATACTATGTCACCAAGGATAGAGGAACAATTTAACTTAACCCAAATTAAACCAACTTATTGCACATAAACACTCAAACTTGACGAGACAAAAACCCACTCTCGCGCGGTCTTAATTCTAACAAGTAAAAGCAACGAGACAATATTACTTCTTATCACCTCTCGGTCTCAAAGAGGGTGTATTTTAACTGATTTTAAATTATTTATATTACCCACTTATCCCTACGGTTGTACACCCCGCAAATAAACCCTAAACACCAAGTCAAGAGTCTAACAAGCAATCAATTAATCAAAACTAATTCAATTAACTAATGCAAGAGGATTATAAGTAATAACACATAAAACACAGCCATCACACACAATCTAATTTATGGTTTAGTAACACTTTACATCAATAATTCAAGTCTTGAACATTAACAATCCATTATACAAGTCTAAACTACTCAACAATCATCTATCCTAGGCAGAACAAGCAAGTTTAGCTACTCATAGATTTTGGACAGCCATGTATACTTAAGAAAAACATCACAAACATCAACTTAAACATGATCAAATTCATTCAAGATTCAAACACAATCAATCACAAGTCAAACTATCAATCACTTGCAAAACAATCCAAAGCAAAAGATTAATTCAACAAAGTTAGGGTTCTTGAACAATAAACAAAGTTTAAGGATAATTACTTAGGGTTTATGGCTGAGTTTATGGATGTTATTGATGCCTAGCAGCTGTGCCAAGATGCCCCTTGATGTTCTTCTTCCTCTCCAGCCGCCACAGCCTCCACAGCCGCCGCCTTTTCTCTTTTTTTCTTCCTTTTTCTGCTGTTCCGATCGCAAGGAGTTAGGGTTTAGGGTTTTTTATTTTGATTTCGGGTTCTTGGCTGGATAATGGCTGATTTTTCAATTAATTATCTTCATATAATATTATAAAAGGTTTCTAACTTGTGGGCTTGGGTTGGGCCTTGAGTTGTAGCCTCAAAACTTGACCAACAAGGCCTCTAGAATCTTCCAAATTAACTCTTTTTTCACCATCTTTCATAAACCTACAATTAACATTTAAACTTGTATATTATTGCACTTAGCCCCCAATACTTTCATAAAATAAACAAATAAGCATAAAAACCATTATAAATTCATAAGGAAAGTAAGTGTGTTTTACTACACATCAAACATCCCCACACTTAAGACTTTTTCGTCCCTGAAAAAGATTTGACTGTAGTTGGATCAGAATCGGAAAATCAAAGTAAAATCAAACATATAGGTTATATTCTAAAGCTCAGAAAAACGCAAAAACTGCGATCATCGATATTGTTGTCCACCTAAACCCATGCCTTAATCTTTACCGGGACAAATAAGATCCGACAATAATATTACTTAGTGGTTTACACAATTAAGATCCGCTTATTTTCTGCTTTTACTGGACCAGACCACCCCAACTTGACTTAAACCTCAAAGTTAGCAGATTTAAAACTTTGTTGCTCAATATTTATGAATAGTTAAGACGATCAAGGGTATTGTTTATCCACCTAAGCTTAAGCATCAAAGTCTACCAAGCAGCCATTAGATATGATAAAGGTTCAATTATTTATAGCTAGTGTTTCCCACAACATGACATACCCCCGTTATCAAGCAATACCCCAAATCCATCACCATAGGTGAGTATGCAAAATTTCATCTGTAGGGCTTACATGTAGCGTGTCCCTTGTGGTCCGTTTCTTAATGGTAATGAGACGCGAGCAAGGGGACCCCACATGGCTAACAGCGTGGATGATCAAGTCTGTAGTGTATTTGTACTTTTGTACTTTTTGTGATCATGTTTATAGACTTATAAGGGTTTGCTCTTTGGCTTTATTTTAAATATACACAACCCCACTTAGGAATTGTGAATACCCAGATAAATAGATTGCATACAGACCCATGGTCTCCGGACCCGAAGCATCCCATCAATACAGGATTTAAGGTTATAAAACCATACGCCAATGAGGTGAAAAACACTAAACTAGCAGTTTAAGATTTATATCACAGGCTACACGGCATACTCTAACGTTAAACCTACCCAAGCATCATATGATAACGTATTCAAATTTTTAAAACTCATGATATTTCCACTTTTTTTTTTCATACCAAAATTTGAGGCTTGAGTATGGCCCGACCTTTCATTGCTTATTTTCCACGGACAAAACGCTTTATCCACAAAAGATTTCCGTTTAACTGTTTTATCAAATTTGCCATTTCATTTTCAAGGCTGAGCCTACCGACACATCCCAAGTTAAGTGCGTTTTCTTTTATTTATCTCATATTATTAGTAGTTTGAAAAACCGATTTCCGATAAATATCATCATCTCCCACTTTAATGCAACAGAAGCTAAAAACAAGGGACATTTTTTTTATTTAACTTAAACAACGTACGAAAACGAAAAACAAGTGAAATCTTTTTATTTTTTTAAATTTTTTTAATTTTTTTTATTATTATTATTATATATTTTTTTTCCTACAACTAAGTAAAATAAATTCCCATCCCCACACTTAGAACGAAATCTTCCTCGATGAGAACAAGGAAAAGAAATAAAATAAAAATAAAACGTAAAGCATAAAATTAAAACTTGAAAGAACAGAAATTAAAATAGAAAACGGGTTACTCCCCTGGTTTAGATGTAGATTCTTCATCAGCTGTGTATGATTCGAACGAACGACCGTATAGCATTTCATTCGCGGCCGCAACCTCGGGTGAACCAGTTCCAAAACGCCATCAGAGCTACCATGCGCATAATAATACCTGTAACAACTCAAACACGCTCGCATGTAGCGGCGTACGAAACAGAAAACAAAAAACATAAGAAGTAAACATATTTTTGTGTTTTTGAATTTTTTAATTTTTTTTTATTTTTATTAAATATTTATTTTTTTGTATTTTTATGTTTTCATAAATATAAATAAAAATAAAACAAATAAAAATAGATAATAAGGAGAATCATAATACAAACTCTACAACTCGGGCTGTCTCCCGAGTGATGCATCCATCACGACTATTCCTCGGTGAATGAGTCAAGGTAGAACACCTCGACTGTCTGATCAGTTATCGGCTCTCCTATGTAGTGCTTCAATCTATGGCCGTTCACCTTGAACTTCCCGCTTCGATCTTGTATCTCAATCGTGCCATACGGGAAAACCTCAGTGACCGTGAACGGTCCCGACCATCGGGATTTCAACTTTCCCGGGAATAACCTCAATCGTGAGTTATACAGTAAAACCTTATCCCCACACTTAAACTGCTTATTACCCTTCAATTTCCTGTCATGCAGTTCCTTCGTATGCTCCCTATACCGAAATGATTATGCATATGCGTGATCCCGAAGCTCCTCTAATTCGTGTAATTGATGGAAACGATTACTCTCTGCAGCGGGTAAATCAAGATTAACCCTTTAAAGGGCCCATGAAGTGCGGTGTTCCAATTCAACAGGAAGATGACAGGCCTTCCCATAAATCATCCGAAATGGTGTGGAACTAGTCGGAGTCTTGTAGGCTGTACGGAAGGCCCACAGAGCGTCATCTAATTTGTCGGACCAATCCCGACGATTTGAACCAACCGTTTTCTCGAGAATACGTTTGATTCCCCGATTACTCACTTCCACTTGCCCACTAGTCTGTGGGTGGTAGGCGGTCGCAAGCCGATGGGTGACCCATAACGCTTCAACGCCTTATCCATCTGCGAGTTGCAAAAGTGAGTACCTCGATCACTGATCAAGGCTTTCGGGACTCCAAAACGAGCAAATAGACTCTTCAGAAAACGGACTACCACTCGGCATCATTGGTGGGTAGAGCTTTAGCCTCAACCCACTTAGATACGTAATCGACGGCCACGAGTATGTATTTGTTTCCACGTGAAGATGGAAATGGTCCCATGAAATCAATACCTCAAATATCAAAAATCTCACAAACTTGAATGGCATTCTGGGGCATTTCGTTTCGCGAAGAAATGTTGCCGACACGCTGGCAACGATCGCAACTCTTAACGAACAGGTGAGCATCCTTAAAGATAGACGGCCAGTAAAAACCAGAATCAAAGACTTTCTTTGCCGTAGATTTCACACCGTGGTGACCTCCAGTCGGTCCCACATGATGTGACAATCGTCAATTTCAGGTTAACTCCGTTAACTCAACTCCGTCAATTCAAACTTAAAGATCACTGAATCTATAACGCACACCTTATTACATTTAAACTAGGGTTTAAATGACGCTTGACACTTACTACATGTGTAGTCTTTCGGGAATTGCACCGAAACGCAAACGAGTTGACGCAAACAATTGGTGAATAAACGAAAAACGTCAAAACAATAATTATGTGATAATTATGTGTTAGACTTACGTGTTATGTGATAACATTGTTATAAACGTTAACTCAATGTGCTAGAACTAGTTAATTAAGCTAGAAAAGAAGCAATTGGAAGTTGAGGGACTAGAGTGTAATATATTATTATTATTAATATAAACCTAAAACCTAAACTCCCCTCTCTCTTTCTCTCCCAAACCCGACAGCAGCCTCTAAACCCCCCCCCCCTTGCGATCGGCCTTCATACACACACATATACACAAGATCGTTCAAGTTTGATTGAAGATTAAGGTGCTAGGAAGGTATAAACAACTATCCTATGCATTCTTATTGCTTAATTTCGACTTTTAATGGGTTAATTGTGAACCCTAGGTTCCGAAAATTTTCATATATGGTGCTCATATGATTTGTTTGATTAGATGATGTATTGATTGTGATTTGATAACTAGAATTGATGTTATTACATGTTAATTGTTTGTGTCTTTGATTTTGAGTTCAAGCAAAAACCCTAATCATGTATGTAATGTGTAATTGATGTGCATGGATGGTGATATTGGTGTCTAGAATGTTATATGAACGGATTATGGTCCATAGATAGTTAATATGTTGAGTTTGGATGCAAACAGTTTCTGGACAGATTGTGTTATTGATGTTTAATTGACTGTAACGGGGTGTAAATGTGAAAATTGGTGGAGATTATTGATACTACAGTAAACTAGGTTGAGTCTAGTTTCTAAAGAATATAAATTTGCAATTTTTGGACCTGTAAAAGTTAACCTTTATGATTTTACAAAAACGTTGTGCAAAGCTGAGTTGTTAGACCTGCTGTTAGGTTGTTTTGTAAATGTTATATCTCATGAACTACGAGACCAATTGGGTTGGTTCCACTTCTGGAAGTTGACTTGTTGAGTTAGGAACCTAACCCAAGTGGTCTTGCATTTATTGGATTTTCCTTTTAACGGGAATTTCAAATAACATTCTGTTGCGCATGAATTTGACTGTTATGAGTTGCTGTAATGTTTTGATCATTGTGAGGAACATATGGGAAATAAAAATAAAATAAAATATGTTCTGAAAACCTAATACATGTATGCTTTTGTGATGATTTTTGGTAAATTAATTGAGATGCTATGATCGGTGGAATAGACTAGTTTTTCAAGTAGAATTCTGTCGTTAAGAAACTAGTTGCTGAATTTTGTAAAAGTTGCATGAAACATGGTAATTGCTAATTGATTGTCATGTTTTGACCAAAATGCCCTTGCGGGGAATAATTGCTAGTAAATTGTTATGTGTTGACCAAATTGCCCTTACGGGGAGTAATTGCTAGTGATGTACATTATTAATACATGACACGTAAATAATTGTTCACACATGTATCGTATCACAAATGTACTTGTTAAGTCACACACGATTCACAAACGAACACGAAACGTATCTTGTGCTTAGGAAATTATGTGCCGGGTCTAGAGACTCGATGTTAGTTCCGATACTTAGAAAATCTCCTTGTTGTTTTAGCACGCTAGAGAGAGTTTTCTGTGACGCGCATCACTTGGTGATTTATTTTGGGAATTCTTCGCAAACAGTGAGTTTCACTTACCCATTTTAAACTATTTTAAACGCTTTTCACTTGCGGGAGATAACATACTCCGATAAACGCATTTAAGATTTTGTTAGTAAATTATATATCACTTGTAAAGGCTAAGTGGCAAACGAAACAAGTGAAGTCCTACACATCGAACCGGTTAATATTTGGAATAGCGAGTCACTGTTGAGTAGTACTACTGGGTTTGACAAACCCCACCCAACGCTAAACTCGACTGGAGGTCGAGCGGGTGTAATTTTGGCTAACACGTACCATGGTCTGGATGACCTGGTGACAAGGCACTTGATAAACAGTCAGCTTCGGTGTCGAACACTTAGTAATACTTGTTGTATAGGCTAGCTACCTATCGATATATAATTGATTTAACACTATCTGGTAACGCAAAACGCTGAACGCAAAACGCTAAACGCTTTATTTTATATAAACTTGTGAAATCACCAACCTCGTGTTGACACTTTTAGTATGTTATTCTCAGGTAGCCGAGGCGGGCGCGCGGTATAGGATCATGCATTGCTTGAAAACGCTTTTGTTATGCAAACTATTTTAAAACTGTTATCATTGGGTTTAAGTCGTCCTGCATGACGCAACTTTTATTTTATGGTTTTTACGCTTCCGCATTTAATTACTCGTAAACGTTTTTATGGTTTGATTATAACTAACGATTCCGATCCTGTTAGTTCACACCCTCTGACGGTAAAACTCCGTTAGTGGATTTTGAGGGTTTGACAGATTGGTATCAGAGCCATTGGTTATAGCGAACTAGAAGCTGCATGCATACTAGACTATAACCGCGACGACCCATTAGTTATAATGATACGCACTGCATATGTTTGTGTAGTCTTTGTTATCTTATCTCTTTACCTCTTTCACTCATACGCGCGCGTATACACGGCTTACCTGTAGGAATGTCGACGCCGCTATCATCATCATCATCCGATCCGATGACTCATACACATGGGAAGGAACCGCAGTTACCTACCTCATCGCCACCCCGTGTAGTCCCGGAACTCGAAGCTCCTGCACCGAAGAGGTATCGCTTATCCGGAGGCATGTACGAAAACGAAGTTGGCTGGGATTGGTACCCTAATATGATCAGGCGTATGGTTTACCGTGAACAAGTTCCCCCGCTACCCCACCCGAACCATCCTGCTTACCCCAACACCCTACCACCTATAACCGAACCTGTAGAGCATGTGCTCGCAGCTGTTGTTTCTTGTTTAGAGTGTGATGTTGGTTACATGCGCTATATGAGAGCGAACGTTTCCGGACTGTTAAAAGATGGAACCGAGACTAAGGAGGAAATTGTCCGCATGACAGCGGCCATGAAGGAAATGCAAGAGGCTAGTGATCAACAAATGAAAATTATGAGAAAGATGCAAGCCGAGATGAAAGACTTGCAAGAGCAACTTCAAGTAGCAAGGACTCGAACCGAGATAGCTTTAGAGCGTTGCGATGTCTTACAAATGCAGATTGCTCAGAACGCAGCCGAACCTGAGGCAGAGCCTGAGGCAGAACCTGAGGCAGAGCCTGAAGAGGAACCCTAAGAAGATCCCGAAGAGGAACCTGAGGAGGATCCCGAGGAAGATCCCGAGGAGGAACCCGAAGAGGAACCGGAGGAAGAACCGGCTGAGGAGGAGGCACACTCAGAGGTGTCCTCAGTTGATGACATCTAGTGTTGATAACACCTAGATGGAGGGGTTGTCTCCATCCAAACTATTATTTTTCTATGATTTTAAGGATTGGTTTTAAATACTTTGTAGCGAATACAATGGTTTTAATCATGAATTATTATTTGGATTAATATATGGTTGTGATGTGATGTTTGTTTCTTATTTCTTTCTTACCTATCTTTTTATTACATGTATGGTGTGTTGCATATGAAAGAAAAATTCATGTTTAATATTTTATGCTCTAATTCTAGGAAATGGCAGGAAGAAACGCTGGACACGGACGTGGTAATATCAACTTGACTGCAGCAGAACTCCAAACTCTGCTGAACGACCATGCGGCGGCCGCTCTAGCCGCACATGTCCAGAACCAAGCTGGAGGTCCAATTGGAACGTGTACCTTTAAGAATTACCTTGACTGCAAGCCCAGTACGTTTAAGGGCACTGAGGGAGCTATAGGCTTCCTGCGTTGGGCTGAGAAGGCCGAATCGGCGTTTGAGATGTGTAATTGTCCCCTGCCAGTAGGGTCAAATTTGCTGCTGGAACACTTGAGGATTCTGCCCTCACTTGGTGGAATACAAACGTGCAGATCCTTGGATTGGAACTGGCTAACGCTATGAACTGGGAGGAGTTCAAGAACATGATGCGAGAAGAGTATTGTCCTAGGGAGGAGATTGCTAAGTTTGAATCCGAGTTTTGGTCATTAAAGATGGTGGGTTCAGAAATCGAAGCCTACACCACCCGTTCTCACGAGTTAGCTGTGATGTGTCCATGGATGGTAGATCCGACGAGCAAGAGGATTGAAATGTATATTGATGGGTTAGCACCGCAAATTCAGGGCATGGTGACGTCTTCCAGACCAGCCACGATTCAACAAGCGATTCGGTTAGCTCACAAACTAACGGATCAAGCAGTGACCCAAGGTGCGCTACCACCTAGGGGTTCAACCACTAAAGCCCGTGACAACCCGAACACTGACAACAACAGCAACAGCAACCCGAGCAACGGAAAGAGAAAGTTTGACAACACCAGATCCTCATCCTCGAACCTCCCACAGCAACAACACTACCGCAAGCCCGAATTCACCCGGAACTTCAATAATCAGAGTCACAACAACAATAACAACAGTAGCGGGCAGGGTTCGAGCGGCTATGCTGGGAAGTACCCGAAGTGCAACAGGTGTAACTATCATCATGCTGGCCCGTGTGACCGTGTCAAGTGTCTGAGATGCGGAAAGATGGGTCACCAGGCAAAGGAATGTAGAGGAGACCTTGCGGCAAAGGGTGCTCCTAAACCACCTATGACGACGAAGGGATGTTTCGAATGTGGGAAGGAAGGTCATTTCAGGAAAGATTGTCCCAAGCTGAAACAGAACGACAACAATGGAGGTAATGGAAGTGGCAGTGGTGGTGGAAACAATGGTAAAGGAAGAGCTTTTGTTATTGGGTCGGGTCAAGCCCGCAATGATCCGTACGTGGTGACTGGTAAGTTCCCTGTGAACGATTGTTTTGCTTCTGTACTGTTTGACACTGGAGCTGATAGGAGTTTTGTGTCGAAAGCCTTTAGTCAACTCTTATACCTAACTCCAACCCCGTTAGATGCTAAGTTTCTTGTAAAATTAGCTGACGGAAAGTCTGTAGAAACGACTCATGTACTTGCGGGATGTAAGTTGAAACTGTCAGGTCATGTTTTTGATATCGACCTTATCCCTTTTACGCTTGGTAGTTTCGATGTCATTGTCGGCATGGACTGGTTATCCGAGAACCGAGCAGAGATTATATGTTATGACAAGATAGTCCACATTACTACCCCTTCCGGCGAGATCATTTCGATCCGGGGTGAGAGAAGCGGCATGACCACCAGCGTGATTATCCTCATGAAGGCGCAGAAGTATCTACGAAAGGGTCATCCGGCAATTTTAGCGCATATTGTCGAGAAACCAGCGGAGGAGAAACGAATCGAAGATATACCGATTGTGCTAGATTATCCGGAAGTTTTCCCGGAGGATTTGCCTGGACTCCCTCCTATACGACAAGTCGAATTTCAAATCGAGTTGACACCCGGTGCAGCACCCATAGCTCGAGCCCCGTATCGGCTCGCACCGGCGGAGCTTCAAGAACTGTCCACTCAGTTGCAAGATTTGTTGGATAAGGATTTTATCTGACCTAGCTCATCGCCATGGGGAGCCCCTGTCTTATTTGTCAGAAAGAAGGACGGGACTTTCCGCATGTGTATCGACTACAGGGAGCTGAACAAGGTGACGGTCAAGAACCGTTATCCTTTACCCCAAATTGATGATCTGTTTGACCAGCTCCAAGGATCGAGTTACTACTCGAAGATCGATCTGCGATCTGGTTACCATCAACTAAGAGTACGCGAAGAAGATATTTCAAAGATGGCTTTCAGAACACGGTATGGTCACTACGAGTTTTCGGTTATGCCTTTTGGCTTAACCAACGCACCAGCCGTATTTATGGATCTCATGAATCGAGTATGCAAGGCGTACTTCGACAAGTTTGTGATTGTGTTTATTGATGATATTCTCGTCTACTCCAAGGACAAGGCTGACCACGAGGAACACTTGAGGGTAATTCTGGAATTATTGAAGAAGGAGCAACTGTACTCCAAGCTCTCGAAATGCGAATTTTGGCTTCGCGAGGTTCACTTTTTAGGACATGTGATCAATGAGAATGGTATCCATGTCGATCCCGGCAAGGTAGAGGCCATCAAAAACTGGGAAGCACCTAAGACTCCGACTGAGGTGCGGCAATTCCTAGGACTGGCCGGCTACTACCGGCGTTTTATCGAGGGATTTTCAAAGATTGCTCAACCCCTCACCGCTTTGACTCACAAGGGTACTAAGTACAATTGGGGTGACGCGCAAGAATCCGCTTTTCAACTGTTGAAAACCAAACTCTGCAGCGCCCCTATTTTAGCCCTCCCCGAGGGAACAGAGAATTTTGAGGTACATTGTGACGCATCGATACAAGGTCTCGGTTGTGTGCTGATGCAACTCGAGAAGGTTATAGCTTATGCCTCTCGACAACTACGGGTTCACGAGAAGAACTACACGACCCATGATTTGGAACTCGGAGCTGTGGTGTTTGCCCTTAAGATATGGAGGCATTACTTGTACGGTACCAAGTTTACCATTTACACCGACCACAAGAGTCTCCAACATATCTACGATCAGAAGGAACTGAACATGCGACAGCGTCGTTGGGTCGAGCTGCTTAAGGATTATGATTGTGCCATCAAGTACCACCCTGGCAAGGCCAATGTAGTGGCCGTTGCCCTCAGCAGAAAAGAAACCGATAAACCCAGGCGGGTGCAAGCATTGCAACTCACGATTCATACCAACTTACCCGATCAGATTCGCGATGCCCAACTCGAAGCTTTGAAAGATGATAATCTTCCATCAGAACTCATGCGGGGCATGAACAAGTAACTTGAAACCAAATCGGACGGGGTCCGATATTTTGAGAACCGGATTTGGGTTCCACGATACGGAGAGTTGAGAACTCTAGTGATGGACGAAGCACACAAGTCCCGATATTCTATCCACCCTAGCTCAGATAAGATGTACCATGACTTAAAGGCACTTTACTGGTGGCCGAACATGAAAGCCGACATTGCCACCTACATGAGAAAATGCTTGACTTGTGCCAGAGTCAAAATAGAATACCAGAAACCATCTGGCCTGCTACAGCAACCGGAACTCCCCATGTGGAAATGGGAACACATTTCAATGGACTTCATCACGGGATTACCTAAAACACCGACGGGATGCGATACCATCTGGGTGATCGTTGACCGGTTGACTAAGTCGGCACACTTCTTAGCGATTAAGGAATCGGACAAAATGGAAAGATTGACTCACGTCTACATGAAGGAAGTAGTGTCTAGACACGGAGTTCCTGTCTCAATCATTTCTGATCGAGATTCTGTAGGTTCCCTGGACGGATCACACGAGATATCCCGATATACACAGGTGCGGAATCCCTGTGTAGATCGTTACGGACATAGAATATTCGCTCACGAACACACGTACACACAATACGAACAACCAAACGTTATATAGATAACTCAAACCGAGATGCTTACAGACTCACGTCAATAGACTCACACGTAACTGAACTCTCTAACAACTGATTAAACGATTAACTGATTAACTTCAAACCGTAAACAGTAAACTACTTAAATACACGACAACTTCGCCTCAGGCGAAGTTGTCAATAACTTCGCTCGTTGAACAAGTTCGCCTAGGCGAACTTGTCAACAACTTCGCTTAGTTAACAAGTTCGCCTAAGCGAACTTGTCAACAACTTCGCTTCTAAACAAACAATTACATAAACAATATTACAGACTCGATTACAGACTTTATACATATGAACTACTGACATCTATGCACCAACAGACTCCCCCTTGGCAGTAGCTTCATATCTTGATCTTTCGGCTCTTGTCTCGTAATCCTGTATCTTCATGCGTGCACTCCTTCTCTAACACATACCGTCACAACTCGTTGATACTTTCTTGCTTCATCCTTCCAAGCTGGAATATAAAAGATCTTTTTCTCGTTGAGCATCTTCAAATCAGCTTGCGATAAGTTGACAAGATGCATTGGATCGTAAACTCTAAGTATCTCTTGTTCATCCTCATCTTCCATCACAGCTTCAGCAGTCTGGCAATCAACGTACCACCATTTTAGATTCTTCAACACATCTTGAGGCATATTCTTCATCGGAACCTCCTTGATGCATCGGATCGGCTTGTATTTCATCACCATCCATGGCTTGCCATCTGCTCTCAATCCCCTCTCTGTATCCTCCACGAGCTTTCCCTTTTGTGGTTTTAATAGTTCAAACTTCTTTTCTTTTACGCCTTCTTTCCACATAATCTTCTCAATCATTCTCGCCATATTGTTGTCACTTCTGTTTATCAGGCCCAACCTGGCCAAATCCTTCACCTCGCATTCCGGCAACGTGTTGAAAGATCTCAACATTCTCTTGAAGTATTGAATGCCATCATAACGTTTCACCACAAATAACTTGATTTGTTCATCATAAATCCAACATATGATTCCCTTCTTAGACTCAGCATAGCCTTTGATGTTATAACTTTTCTTGAACATGGCTGGAACAGCAGGCTTCTTGGTCTTGATAAACCAATGAGCACAGCCTTCCTTCCACCTAGGCTGCTCCTCCCACTCAGTCTCATCTATCTCAGCACTCACGTCGGCTTTCTCAACCTCAGGGATCTCGTGTTCAACATTTTCTTCTACTATCTCCCCCTCTTCTATTCCATCTTCAATCTCAATCTGCTCACGATCTTCTCAATCATGTCATTCGGCAGCACATCTTCATCGAACAACACCTCATCACTGAACATGTCGTCGTCAAGCTCTTTCAGCGCATCGATCACATCATCTTCAACTAACACCACATCATCACCAGAACCACCAGCCACGTCAGTAGACTCCCCCTCAGCTGTGGAAGTACCAAGAGCTTCAGAAGTTCTTGGCAGCTCACCACCTGCATCTTTCGATGCATTGGGATCATCGTCACGGTCATTCCTCTTCTTCGTTCTGAGCTCGTCGCCTTTACAGCTCATCTCCCCCTGAGATGCCAAGAACTCCTTCAAGGCATCTATGATTTTCCCATGCTCGACCAGGAGGGATGCCTGTAGTTGATTTGCTTCCACTAGGCTTTGAATAGTCTTTGATTGTTCTGCCACGATCCGCTCTAGTGAAGCTATTCTTTCTGAATCTGACATTGGCGAAGGCGAGACTCCAGAAGCAGGCGTAACCGCAGGTGGTACCATACCTGATAACCCTGCAGCTGTGACGACCGTTGACTCTACAAAACGAGCAGCTACCACCGATTGAGTAAGCGTTGGCGGTGGTAGAGACACGATCTTCGGAGTCGACGTCTGGATGATAGTGGTGGATGGGATGCCAGCCGTTGATGTAGCCACCACGGAAACATCCGCAGCGCTTGTACTCGTCACCTGTACAGAAGAAGGAACAATGGACATACTAGACAGTGCGGCCGGAGCAAATCGTACAGTCCTTGAAGTCTCTCCAGCTCCCATGCCAGCACCTGTCCTCTCCCGTATTGATCTTCTAATCAGCTTATGAATGTCCTCTTCTTCTTCCGACTCATCATCATCCTCTGTTCTCTTCCTCTTCCCAATCGTTCTTTCTCGAGACACCATCAGCCGTCTCCCCTCATTCATAATTTCATCTAAATCGGAGTCAGCTATCGACGTGGCTGCTCTAGTCATACTCACACCCAAACTCTGTGCAGCCGAGACCTGCACCTCTTCAACTTGATCCATGTCAAAATAGCCTTGACCACCAAAAGCCGCGTCAAGGTCTATATCCTCTGCAGTAGACGCAACAGGCACAGCAGGAGCAGGAACAGCTTGAGTTGCTCTTGCCTGTCGCGGTTGAGGATCTCTGAACTCGTCCCCGCCAGCAGGAACATACTCTGGGTTGATTAAAAACCCAAATAGAGGAGTATGCCTGGGACGACGTTCAGGATTGCTCCTCGCACTTGACGTGCGGCACTGAGCAAAGATACGTTTGCTCACTGATTCGACGTATCTGATCGGGCGTCTCTGAGGTAGAGCCGGAGCCACATGGTTCAATATCATCTGTAAAAAGCGTGGGTACATGATGAACCGCTCCCGAGACATCGCCCTTCTTTGTCTGTCTATCTCGTAAAAGACCATTTGGCTGAAACTATAACGCTTGTTATAGGTCAGTGCAGTCATAGCAGACTGCATGGTCGCACCCATGCCATCTGTGCCCGCCTTCCTCCCCGACATGCACACGATCATGACGTGCATGAGGAAGCGCCACTGGTCTAGAAGGAAACCCTTCCTCCTTTGGGTATCTCCTAATGGACCAGAGTAGCCCATTCGAAGAAACGCTCCATCACGAAACGGAGCTACGAACTCAGTTGGATCGTCTCGAGTCTTGTCTCCGAACCGTAGCGCCACCCGGATCTGTTCAGAGTTGAACTGAACCTGTTGATTGTTCACCGTGGCTCTCATCACCGGGGGCTCAACACGGCAATCATATTCTACCGTCTCCCAGAAGTCTTCGATGTTCGGTAGAGATATCGGCAGTGTATTTGTTATGGCGTGAAAAATCCTCGAGCGCAGGAGGAACGTGATAATCTCGCGGTAGTCGTCCACACCGCTCGCCTCCGGGTCAAGAGTGATGTACATATTGTGGCCCGGGTAAAATTGTCTTTGATTGTCACCATCATCGCCTCCTGCACCACCAGCACCCGCTACCGCAGCCATATCTGCAACAAACTAACCAAGTTAGAACGACACAAAGACATAGCACAAGTTCGCTTTGTTACCATGAGCGAAGTTGTGATAAACTCTGTATAGGCGAAGTTAAAGTTGTGGCGAAGTTGGGAACAACTTCGCTTCAGCTTTAAGTTCGTCTAATTAAAACTAAGTAAAATTGATCTTAGGCGAAGTTAATGTTAACTTCGCCTCATCACAACACCGCCTCAGGCGAATTTAAGTTCTGGGCGAAGTTACGGATAACTTCGCCTCAGGCGAACTTAAGCTCCAGGTGAAGTTACAGATAACTTCGCCTAAACCCTAACTTCGCCTGAATCTGAATCGGCGACAGTGAGATTCATGGAACAACGTGCAGTTGATGATTCGGCTAGTTTTAGACGATTAAGCACTCGTAAACACAAGTTTTAAGGACATGTTGACGATCATTATAGTGTTTAACACGTAAAAAACACAAGTTAAGAGAATCGGTTTCAAAACCGATTGGTTCGAGGTTAATAACCGGGTCGAAACGACCCTTGATTTGCATGAAAGAACTTGTACTATATGAGAAAACAACATCTCGAACCTTTGATCGGTGAGAAAATCGGAATAAATAACACGTAATCGAGGTTAAATATCAAGTTCGCCGGAGAATGAGTATAACAGTGGATATGTTCGCTGAAAATAATGAACAGAATGACTGTTTATTATCATTATATATGGGCGGAGTTATTCAGGCGAAGTTACGGAACATGATCAATTCTAAGTAACCAGATAAAAAATCATAAAACTATCTAAGTACAAAAACTTAAAAAATTTAAAGTATAAGGGATCAAATTTCAGTCTTGCTAGGGACTGCTACGTTTTAGAAAAGATCCGAACAGGAATCATACTAACTACGTGACTGTCACATAGATCCGTGTTTAGCTGTATTATGACATATAGAGACAGGTTGTAAGCAGGTAATATACTTAAGATGGTTTTCATCGTTTCTGTGATACGAGTTAGGTTCAATTAATCCGTAAAATTTAAGTGGGTAACAACTCAGAAATATTGATGCCTCCTATCTATCCTCAAAGCGTATTTGGCTTTCCCCAAGTCACCCCGAATTGACTTCGACCCATAGTGTCTGATTAAACATGTAAGTACTCTTCTTCTGGTTCCCGTTCTTCTTCTTACTCTAAGATCTAGAAGTCTTGATTTTATCATCACTAATATGTTACAATAACTTCAAATATTTTTTTTTATGAACAACATAGACTTCAAAGTAGAAATTAACTGCAAGTCCCGAATCTGGATCACTGCAGTATCTTGAGACGCTATCTTCACGGGAATCAGAACACACATGGGCTCGTGTATGACTGGGTAATCGCTTTTCTGCCTATCATTCGGAAAGATATATATGAAGACACGCAAAACTCTTAAGGAGTTTCCACGAAAAATCAAGTAAAATTAGTTTGTATCACATTTACTTTTACGCACCATAAAAAGTTACCATGACATACAATGGCTGTCCTAAAGCCTTTTAAGCCTAATAACATCACTAGTTAAGCACACAAAGTTAGTATATCTATCATTTTCCATGGTTGGATCAATTTTCCGTTTAACATAGCTAACGAACTTCTTATGAAGTAACAGACTTGAAAAATAATTTCATTTCCCTTAAAAAAAAATTTAACATTTATCGCCCCGACCAAAACAAAGTCTTCAGGTAAACGGCTATCCCGAAGATCCAAAAGATCAGCTGGACCGACCACATACTAGTATGTGTCCTTCTAACTAAGTATGATCGACTCATTTTAAGCGAAAGAACGAAAAACTCATCATAAACCGCCCCGGTCACTATCAGTAATCTGGTTAATGGCTATCCTCAAAATCTACAAGTAGAAAATGAGGACCAAAACATATCTGAAGACAAGTCCTTCAAACTAATGTAACCGACATAATTTTAAGCGATTAGTGACGTTTTTTTTTTTTTTTTTTTTTTTAAATAACACAAGAAAAGCATGGTTACTCGGGATTGATCATCCCATTCAGTTCAATAAGGTTTTGAAATCTGGATTTGTCAAACGCTTTAGTGTATAAATCAGCGAAATTATCAAGCGTATCCACCTTTTCAAGAATTATCAGTTTCTTCTCAGCACAATCCCGTATGAAATGATGACGTATGTCAATGTGTTTAGTTTTACTATGTTTCACGGGATTGTTAGTTACTGAGATAGCAGCTGTGTTATCAATGCAAATAGGAGTAAGTAAGAAATTCAGACCATAGTCGCGCAGCTGTTGCTGAATCCAAAGAACCTGAGAGCAGCAGTTGGATGCTGCCATGTATTCTGCCTCACAGGTTGAGATTGTGCCTGAAGTCTGCTTCTTGCATTGCCACGACACCAATCTGCCACCAAGAAACTGACAACCTCCAGTTGTTGACTTCCGACTCTGATTGCATCCTCCATAATCAGAGTTTGTGTAAGCGACCAGCTCCAAGTCTCCTCCTCTTGGGTACCACAACCCCAGCTTCGGCTTTCCCTTGAGATACCGCAGTATCCTCTTTGCACCTTTCAAATGAGATTCTTTTGGATTTGCCTGAAAGCGTGCACAAAGACAAACAGCAAACATTATATCAGGCCTAGATGCAGTTAAGTACATTAAAGAACCTATTATCGCCCGATATTGAGTTGGGTCCACATCTGCATCACCGTCTACTTCAGCACCCAATTTGTGATTGACGCAGATTGGAGTATCATATGGAGAACTGTCCTCCATCTTGAAACGCTTGAGCACATCATGAACATACTTCGTCTGATGAATGAACATCCCGTCCTTCCTCTGATCAACCTGCAATCCTAGAAAGAAAGTTAGTTCACCCATAGCACTCATTTCAAACCTTTTCTTCATGACGGCTTCAAACTCCTGACACATGGAGACTTTTGATGCAGCAAATATTATGTCATCCACGTAGACTTGAACCAGCAGGATGTCGCTTCCATCTCTTTTGAAGAACAACGTGCTATCAATTTTCCCTCTTTCAAAACCATTCTCGAGCAAGTAATCCGATAAAGTTGCATACCAGGCACGAGGTGCCTGATGTAATCCATACAACGCCTTGCTCAACCTGTACACGTGATCTGGATAGTCTGGATCAGGAAAACCCGGAGGTTGCTCAACATACACAACCTCATCAACTATCCCATTCAAAAACGCACTCTTCACATCTAGCTGAAACACCTTCATCTTTTCATAAGCAGCAAACGCCAGAAACAATCTTATGGCTTCCAATCTGGCGACAGGAGCGAACACTTCGTTATAATCAATCCCCTCTTGTTGATTAAAACCCTTCACGACAAGCCTCGCCTTGTTTCTTATAATGATCCCCTTATCATCTCTCTTGCACTTGAACACCCATTTTGTGCCTATCGCATGCACATTCTTTGGTTTTTCAACCAAAGTCCAAACTTCCATCTTCTGGAATTGAGCCAACTCTTCTTGCATGGCTTCGACCCACGAGCTGTCCTTTAAAGCCATTTGATAATTTTTCGGTTCAATCTGGCTTATAAAGCAGGTATACAGGCATTCATCGATTATTCCTGTCTCCTTAATGCTTGTATAAACACAGGTGTGTTCATTCAAGCTGCTTCTCGTTTGTACACCTGAGGACACATCACCAATCACATTATCCAAAGGGTGATCTTTATGAATTCTCGTGGTCGGAACAGAACCGACATGCAAATTATCTTCCAAATTAGAAGAGATCTCATCAATGGTTGTTTCATGCTGAGAGTGAAAAGGATTGATAAATTCTTCTTCAGTTGAGGCAGCAAGGGTACCGATAGTGTTTGATGAGGAAGGTTGACATTTTTCAAGCAGCTGTCTTTGTAATAAATTTTCTTCCTCATCGAGTATCATCTTCGTCGCAGCTCTTTCTTCTTCTTCAGAAATCTCCAACTCCGGTACGTTAAACGACTTAAAAAGCTTAACATAGTCGAAAAGCTCAGCAGGTCCATTGCTAGGTTTTGGCGGTTGGTAACTTGTGATGTCAGTGTTACACACCACCTCCACCTTGCAAGTCGAAGTATTGAAGACCCGTCTGTTGGGAGTACCAACAACATAACCGACTAATATTCCTTCATCGGCTACTTCCCCAAATTTAGAATTTTTCTTCAAGATCGAACAAGGGGACCCGAATGGTTCAAGACCACTCAAGTTGGGCTTCCTTCCATGCATAAGCTCGTAACATGTTTTACCAAGTCTCTTAACGGTTAACACCCTATTCAGAACATAGCAGGCTGTAGCAACCGCTTCAGCCCAGAACATCACAGGAAGCTTCGAATCTGCCAGCATAGTCCTGGCTCCTTCAATTAAAGTTCGGTTCTTCCTTTCAGCCACTCCATTCTGTTGCGGAGTATACGGAGCGCTGTATTGATGTTCAATTCCTTTCTGAAGACAGAAGATCTCCATTTCAAAGTTCTTGAACTCCGTCCCATTGTCACTTCTGATGAACTTAACAGTTTTACTCATGACGTTCTCAACTTTAGTAATCAAATTCTTCACCATTTGAGCCGTCTCATCTTTCGATTTCATAAAATATACCCACGAATATCGCGAGTAGTCATCAGTGATCACCAAGCAGTAAGAAGTACCTCCTAGACTTTGTATATTCACTGGACCGAAGAGATCCATGTGAAGCAGTTCTAGAGTACTGGCAATTGAGTTGACCTTCTTGGTGAGATGTGATTTCTTGTGTTGCTTTCCCTTATTGCATGCTATACATTTGTCTTCAAAGTTAAAACTTTTCAAGGGAACGCCCATCACAAGCCCATTTTTGACAATGTGGTTCATCTTTCGAAGATGAATGTGCCCCATTCTCCTGTGCCATAGTTCGGATTCTGATTCGCTTGCTTTTGTCATTAAACATGATTCTCCCAAGGCCATTTCAGTAGACCTCATATCCATCACATACGTATTTGTATCACGTGGAGCTGTCATCACTATCCACTCGTCTGGTATCTGAAAACCAGGCTTCAACACGATCGCCTCATTCTTCGTGAAGTGAACAGTATACTCCTTATCACAAATCTGCGACACACTCAGCAGATTGTGCTTCAGCTCTTCCACAAAATTCACATTCTCAAGTGTCATCTTCCCATTGGACACCGTTCCTTTACCCGTAATTCTTCCACCACTTTCACCAGCAAAACTAACTCTCGCACCCTGAACAGGTTTTAAGTCGTGCAACAAGTATTTGTTGCCCGTCATGTGCCGGGAACAGCCGCTATCTACAATCCAAAGACTGTGGGCAGCCCTGTTCAACTGTTCCTGCACAAGAAAGCAAATGATTAGAATCTAGGGACCCAAGACCAATTGGTCTTGGATCTATACATCCCGTACTTCTGCTTTCCAAAGTTAGCATTTGAATAATTCCTGTCAGTCCTAGTAGGAAATCTCATTGGAAATTGAATGTGAGGCCTTCCAAACCTATGTGTATTGAAAGTATTATATCTTACGGTTTGGTGATTAGCATTGTAAAACTGAGGTTTATTTCTTTGAAAACCTGAATTAGTTACGTTTCGAAACTTTGAATGGTTTTCAGTTTTAGCATTATTAAAATTACCAGTAGACTTATGCTCAGTTTTAATAGGCCTCACGCCTCTGAATTTCGGCGTCAGAGGACAATCTGCAACAAGATGTCCTACCTTATTACACCGAAAACAACACCTATACTCCATTTTCTTTTCAAATGTTGTTTTGGATGTAGAGGCAGTGTTACCAGCCGTTCGTCTCACATAAGGTGGGACGTACGGGTTGAGTGGAGTACTCTTTTTAGAAGTTTTATCTTTATCTCCACCAGTGGGTAACACTACCTTCTCTTTTGTCTTACCCGATTCGGACAACTTATCCGAATCCGATGAGACTGGACTCGTAACAGAAATATTTACACTTGAAACAGGCGAACTCGTTTCGCCACTACTAACACTTGAATCTTTACTTGTAACCTTGATAGGAACTGTCTGAGGAACTTCAAAATCAGCAGATTTCTGTACACTAGGGTTAAAAGTGTAATTGTGGTTATACGGTGGTGGAACCTCGTGATAACCAATTCCTCCTCTCTTTGTAGAGGTACCTTGATCACTAACAAGGTGATCAAGAATAGCTGAGGAATTTCGGAACTGTTCAAGTTTTCGGTTTAGTTCCACCACTTTCACCTGGTGGTCAGCAATCTGCTTTTCTCGTTCAGCAATCAGTTTAGTTTTTTCTTCTAAAACCTCATAACTTAGATCAATTACTTCAATTTTTTCAGCAAGTTTAGTTTTTAAGCTTTTAACATCTTTTTCACATGCTTTAATTTTAACTTTGTAACTGTTTTCTCTTGCTTTTGTGAAGTGATGATCATCTTTAAGAGTTTTAAATTCAGCATCTAAACGAACATACTGATCAGTTATGGTAGCAAGTTGCTCAGACAAATTCTCACATTTAGTACAAATAGATTTAGAACTTACCTCGGAGCGTTGATCATCGTTATCTGCCATGAAAGCTTTTTCCTTACCAGCAGCTTTCTCTTCTCCGGTAGTCTTCTCACGTTCTTCATTCTCAACCTTAGCCATATTTTCCTGTTCATTATTTTCATTCAAATGCAGGTTCCAGTTGTATTCACCTGCTTCTCTGGACAGCATGGCATTGACTTCTTTGGTACTTCCAGTGTGCTGTGGGGACCGGCCCTGACCACGTTCAACTCTCTCGTTTCTGCAATCTTTGGCAAAGTGTCCGTTTTGTTGACAGTTATAGCACCTCACCTTAGACTTGTCGAACCCTGGCCTGCCACCAACAAACTTTCTCCCCGTCTTTCTCATGAACTTCTTTACTCGCCTCACTATCATGGCCATCTGCCATTGTAAATCCATCTCCTCCAGATCATCAGCATCGATCTGGTCATAGTCTTCATCTAGCATTGCCGGATCAACCACCTTTCCTTGAATATAGTTTTCGTATGAAGCAATAAATGAAGCATAGAGGCCAAACTGCTCTTCAGCAGATTTGACGCTCATTGGCATCTTTGAGTAATTATTGCTTGAGGAACTTGAAGATCCACCACTCTGGCTTGCTGTCTGTTGAGTACCACTTGATCCACCCGCAACAAAGCAAACATCCCCATTTGAGTTTACTGACACATGCCCCTCCTGTGAAGAATTGGCTCCCGACTCACCTTTTGAGTAGTAGGCGGCAGAGTCAGTCTTTGAACTTGTATTGGAGTTCACTTTCGCACCGTACATGCTCGGATCTTGAACCTGATCCATAGATGTTTCCTTTCTTACCATATTAAGCTCAAAAGTTCTGAGCTTGTTGACCGCGGTTTCAAGATCATAAGTAGAGAAGTCCTTGTCTTCTCTCATCAGTACAGTATACATCTCCCATTTTGGTGGGAGAGCATCGAGAAGTTTTTCTACAATCTCTTCTTCTCTGTAGGAAATGGAGTAGTTACTCAGTTCAGTCATTAGATGATAATATCGAGTGATAATATCATCAAGAGATTCGTTCTTTAAGTACTTAAAGACTGAAAATTGAGTCTTGAGTAACTTTATCTTTGAGGCCCGAATGCCTACATTTCCTTCAAATCTGCTCTCAAGAGCTTTCCAAAGCTCTCTAGCTGATGTATACTTTCTGAAAGTATGGAGGATCTCCTGTGGAAGAGCCATTGTGATTGCAGCATGAGCCTTGCTTTCGGCTTCATACATCTTCTTCTCCTCTTCTTCCATTTTACTGTATTTCTTGATCTGGTCTCGACCCTCATACTCCATGATCGGTGGAATATATCCATCTTGGATGCATACCCACATCTTTGCATCCTGGTACTTAACATACTGTATGAACCGATCCTTCCACGCAAAAAAGTCGGTTCCCTTCAGCAACCTTGGGGCCTTTGTAGCTGACCCCGCTTCAACTTCCATCTTGACAAGCTCTGAAATATTGATTGACGACATTCTTCTTGAAGCCTAAGAAACCCGAAAAATTCTGAAATGGGCGAAGTTAGAAAAATTTCTTCGAAACAGTACTGTAGGCGAAGTTAAGTATAACTTCGCTTAAGTAATAACTTCGCTGGATCCTTCGTAAATTCGCGTAAATGGGCGAAGTTGAGAATAACTTCGCTTAGGATAAGCGAACTTAGAAAGTAAGCGAACTTGAAGAGAACTTCGCTGAACGAGGCGAACTTGAGAAGAACTTCGCTGAGTTAGGCGAAGTTGAGGAGGTAGGCGAAGTTGTGAATAACTTCGCTTCTCCTTATATCTTCGCTGAAACCCTACGAATCCTGACGGCAACTTCGCCTGATGAACAGCAACTTCGCCTGACGAACTGAAACTTTCTGCAGATCTGAAAAACGGATTTTAACGACGATTTTGACGGTTTGAAGGCTTAAACACACTGGTAGGAAGCTAGAATGAGCAAAAACACCACAAACTCGTCCCGGTAACACCCGAAATGGAACGAATTCTACACCCGCGTGAATATCCCGAACCTCACAATCGAGCAAATGCTCTGATACCAATTGTAGGTTCCCTGGACGGATCACACGAGATATCCCGATATACACAGGTGCGGAATCCCTGTGTAGATCGTTACGGACGTAGAATATTCGCTCACGAACACACGTACACACAATACGAACAACCACACGTTATATAGATAACTCAAACCGAGATGCTTACAGACTCACGTCAATACACTCACACGTAACTGAACTCTCTAACAACTGATTAAACGATTAACTGATTAACTTCAAACCGTAAACAGTAAACTACTTAAATACACGACAACTTCGCCTCATGCGAAGTTGTCAATAACTTCGCTCGTTGAACAAGTTCGCCTAGGCGAACTTGTCAACAACTTCGCTTAGTTAACAAGTTCGCCTAAGCGAACTTGTCAACAACTTCGCTTCTAAACAAACAATTACATAAACAATATTACAGACTCGATTACAGACTTTATACATATGAACTACTGACATCTATGCACCAACAGATTCTCGTTTCACTTCGCACTTTTGGAAGTCACTTCAAAGCGCACTAGGTACCCGTCTGGACATGAGCACTGCATGCCATCCTCAGACGGATGGGCAAAGTGAACAAACTATTCAGACTTTAGAGGACATGTTGCGTGCATGTGTGTTGGATTTCGGAAGAAGTTGGGAACCTCACTTACCTTTGGTAGAGTTTTCGTATAATAACAGCTACCACGCAAGTATTAAAGCAACGCCTTTTGAAGCACTGTACGGACGAAAGTGTCGATCACCACTCTGCTGGGCAGAGGTGGGTGACAGCCAAATCACTGGTCCAGAACTAGTAATCGAAACCTCGGAAAAGATTGTTCAAATCCGAAACCGCATGGCAGCAGCACGAGATCGTCAAAAGAGTTACGCCGACAAGCGCCGAAAACCTCTCGAATTTCAAGTGAACGATCAAGTGTTACTCAAAGTCTCACCTTGGAAAGGTGTGGTTCGCTTTGGAAAGCGAAACAAACTCAACCCCCAATATGTTGGTCCTTACCGGATAACGGAACGCGTTGGTCCGGTGGCGTACCGACTGGACTTACCAGCGGAACTCAGCAGTGTACACAATGTTTTTCACGTATCCAATTTGAAGAAATGCCTATCTGATGAAACCCAAGTAGTCCCTTTGGACGAACTGCAAGTTGACGAACAGCTACGCTTCATTGAAGAACCAGTCGAAGTTTTGGATTGGGAAACCAAATCACTCAAGCACAGCAAAATTTCAATCGTTAAGGTTCGTTGGAACTCAAGACGTGGACCGGAGTTCACGTGGGAACGCGAGGATCAAATGATGAAAAAGTATCCACACCTTTTTGAAGGGCTGACCAATCACAGAAAACCGCGAAACCCGACAAACCGTCAGAAATCACCGGAGGTATGAATTAAATTTCGGGACGAAATTTCTTTCTACTAGGGGATGATATGACAAACTGAAAATTTTTCTTACTTTTTCAGACACTCATCACGACTTGACTCAAATTTTCGGGACGAAAATTCTTTAACATGGGAATGATGTGACAATCGTCAATTTCAGGTTAACTCCGTTAACTCAACTCCGTCAATTCAAACTTAAAGATCACTGAATCTATAACGCACACCTTATTACATTTAAACTAGGGTTTAAATGACGCTTGACACTTACTACATGTGTAGTCTTTCGGGAATTGCACCGAAACGCAAACGAGTTGACGCAAACAATTGGTGAATAAACGAAAAACGTCAAAACAATAATTATGTGATAATTATGTGTTAGACTTACGTGTTATGTGATAACATTGTTATAAACGTTAACTCAATGTGCTCGAACTAGTTAATTAAGCTAGAAAAGAAGCAATTGGAAGTTGAGGGACTAGAGTGTAATATATTATTATTATTAATATAAACCTAAAACCTAAACTCCCCTCTCTCTTTCTCTCCCAAACCCGACGGCAGCCTCTAAACCCCCCCTCCCCTTGCGATCGGCCTTCATACACACACATATACACAAGATCGTTCAAGTTTGATTGAAGATTAAGGTGCTAGGAAGGTATAAACAAATATCCTATGCATTCTTATTGCTTAATTTCGACTTTTAATGGGTTAATTGTGAACCCTAGGTTCCGAAAATTTTCATATATGGTGCTCATATGATTTGTTTGATTAGATGATGTATTGATTGTGATTTGATAACTAGAATTAATGTTATTACATGTTAATTGTTTGTGTCTTTGATTTTGAGTTCAAGCAAAAACCCTAATCATGTATGTAATGTGTAATTGATGTGCATGGATGGTGATATTGGTGTCTAGAATGTTATATGAACGGATTATGGTCCATAGATAGTTAATATGTTGAGTTTGGATGCAAACAGTTTCTGGACAAATTGTGTTATTGATGTTTAATTGACTGTAACGGGGTGTAAATTTAAAAATTGGTGGAGATTATTGTTACTACAGTAAACTAGGTTGAGTCTAGTTTCTAAAGAATATAAATTTGCAATTTTTGGACGTGTAAAAGTTAACCTTTATGATTTTACAAAAACGTTGTGCAAAGCTAAGTTGTTAGACCTGCTGTTAAGTTGTTTTGTAAATGTTATATCTCATGAACTACGAGACCAATTGGGTTTGTTCCACTTCTGGAAGTTGACTTGTTGAGTTAGGAACCTAACCCAAGTGGTCTTGCATTTATTGGATTTTTCGTTTAACAGGAATTTCAAATAACATTCTATTGCGCATGAATTTGACTGTTATGAGTTGCTGTAATGTTTTGATCATTGTGAGGAACATATGTGGAATAAAAATAAAATAAAATATTTTCTGGAAACCTAATACATGTATGCTATTGTGATGATTTTTGGTAAATTAATTGAGATGCTATGATCGGTGGAATAGACTAGTTTTTCAAGTAGAATTCTGTCGTTAAGAAACTAGTTGCTGAATTTTGTAAAAGTTGCATGAAACATGGTAATTGCTAATTGATTGTCATGTTTTGACCAAAATGCCCTTGCGGGGAATAATTGCTAGTAAATTGTTATGTGTTGACCAAATTTCCCTTACGGGGAGTAATTGCTAGTGATGTACATTATTAACACATGACACTTAAATAATTGTTCACACATGTATCGTATCACAAATGTACTTGTTAAGTCACACACGATTCACAAACGAACACGAAACGTATCTTGTGCTTAGGAAATTATGTGCCGGGTCTAGAGACTCGATATTAGTTCCGATACTTAGAAAATCTCCTTGTTGTTTTAGCACGTTAGAGAGAGTTTTCTGTGACGCGCATCACTTGGTGATTTATTTTGGGAATTCTTCGCAAACAGTGAGTTTCACTTACCCATTTTAAACTATTTTAAACGCTTTTCACTTGCGGGAGATAACATACTCCGATAAACGCATTTAAGATTTTGTTAGTAAATTATATATCACTTGTAAAGGCTAAGTGGCAAACGAAACAATTGAAGTCCTACACATCGAACCGGTTAATATTTGGAATAGCGAGTCACTGTTGAGTAGTACTACTGGGTTTGACAAACCCCACCCAACGCTAAACTCGACTGGAGGTCGAGCGGGTGTAATTTTGGCTAACACGTACCATGGTCTGGATGACCTGGTGACAAGGCACTTGATAAACAGTCAGCTTCGGTGTCAAACACTTAGTAATATTTGTTGCATAGGCTAGCTACCTACCGATATATAATTAATTTAACACTATCTGGTAACGCAAAACGCTGAACGCAAAACGCTAAACGCTTTATTTTATATAAACTTGTGAACTCATCAACCTCGTGTTGACACTTTTAGTATGTTATTCTCAGGTAGCCGAGGCGGGCGCGCGGTATAGGATCATGCATTGCTTGAAAACGCTTTTGTTATGCAAACTATTTTAAAACTGTTATCATTGGGTTTAAGTCGTCCTGCGTGACGCAACATTTATTTTATGGTTTTTACGCTTCCGCATTTAATTACTCGTAAACGTTTTTATGGTTTGATTATAACTAATGAATCCGATCCTGTTAGTTCACACCCTCTGACGGTAAAACTCCGTTAGTGGATTTTGAGGGTGTGACACATGACAATGGCTCAAAATTTGCCATCCTTCCTTGACATCCACACACCTTCTAATAAGCTGATCAGCACCAATGCGGAAAAGATATGGATCGTCCCAAAGGTAAAATTTGATGTCAGCAAAGAATTTCTTCATTTGCTGGTAAGGCATCTTTGGGAGGTATCCGTCTGCGAGATAGTTCGCGAAATCAGCAAACCATGGAAAACCTTCCTCTTGTGCCGTAACGAACATCAGACTCTCCATCGGAAAACGATCGTCGATCCTAACTCCCGAATCTTCTGAATCAACTCCCTCTAGTCGTGAAAGATGATCAGCCGCCACATTCTCGGCCCCCTTTTTATCACGGATCTCTATATCGAACTCTTGAAGCAACAGGATCCATCGGATAAGACGAGGCTTAGCATCCTGCTTGCTGAAAAGATATCTAATAGCGGCATGATCCGTATAAACAATCGTTTTGGACAAAACCAGATAGGACCTAAATTTGTCGAAAGCGAACACCACAGCTAAAAGCTCTTTTTCGGTGGTGGTATAACTTTCCTGTGCGCCATTTAAGGTCCGGCTCGTATAATAGATCGGATGGAAATGTTTATCCTTCCGTTGTCCAAGAACCGCTCCGACTGCGAAGTCGCTCGCGTCACACATCAACTCGAATGGTAACGACCAGTCGGGAGCAACCATGATTGGGGCGTTAACTACTTTGTCTTTTAGAAGATCAAACGCCTCAATACACTGCTCAGAAAAAACCAATGGAGCATCCTTCTCCAAAAGTTTGGTCATGGGTCTCGCGATTTTAGAAAAATCTTTGATGAACCTGCGGTAGAACCCAGCATGACCTAGAAAGCTACGAATTGATCTCACAGAAGTAGGCGGGGGAAGATTAGAAATGGTCTCGACCTTTGCCCGGTCAACCTCTATCCCCGCACTTGAGATTCGATGACCTAGAACAATGCCCTCGCGAACCATGAAATGACATTTCTCCCAGTTAAGGACTAGGTTGGTGTCAACGCAGCGGGACATCATCCTCTCGAGATTTGATAAACAATGATCGAAGGAACTCCCAAATACGGAAAAATCGTCCATGAACACCTCCATGGAGTCCTCGATCATATCATGGAAAATGGCCACCATACACCTCTGGAATGTGGCCGGAGCGTTACAAAGTCCGAACGGCATACGTTTGTAAGCAAACGTTCCGTAAGGGCAGGTGAAAGTGGTTTTCTCCTGGTCGTGGGGAGCTATCGGAACCTGGAAGTACCCGGAGAAACCATCTAGGAAGCAGTAGTACTGCTGACCTGCTAAACGCTCTAACATCTGATCAATGAATGGGAGAGGAAAGTGGTCTTTCCTGGTGGCATCATTCAGTCGGCGATAGTCGATGCAGACTCGCCATCCTGTCACAGTCCTCGTGGGAATAAGCTCGTTCCTCTCGTTGGTGACGACAGTCGTGCCACCCTTTTTAGGAACCACTTGGACTGGACTCACCCAAGCACTATCAGAAATGGGGAAAATGATCCCCGCATCAAGGAGTTTAATGATCTCCTTCTTTACGACCTCTTGCATTTTCGGATTAAGCCGCCGTTGCGGCTGGACGACAGTTTTGAAATTTTCCTCCATGAGGATTTTATGAGTGCAGAACGAAGGGTTGATACCCTTGATGTCGATAATCTTCCAAGCAATAGCCTCCTTGTGCTCTCGTAGCACCCTCAACAACTTCTCCTTCTCGACCTCTATCAACGCAGATGCAATGATAACCGGAAGCTTCCTCTCTTCATCTAAAAAAGCATACTCAAGGTGGGAAGGTAAATCCTTAAGCTCTAAGGAAAGAGGAGGACTCTCGACTGAAGGTCGGTCCATCGGATCGTCTCGTACGATCTCAGCAGACACGCCAGATTCAAGGGTATGCGACTCGGTGTCGTCATTTAAGGACTTATTGGTTACGGCAACCATTTCAATCTCCGGAATCTCCCTATCGAGAATCTGGGTGTCGGAGGCAGATCCTCCACAAATTTCGCTGAAAAACTCCCCGACATGCTCCATGATGGTATCAATGAAGTATAAGGAGTCATCAGCAGACTTGGGGTGTTTCAGTGACTGTCGAACGTCAAAGGTGACGTTCTCATCCCCAAATCTTAAGATTAATTTACCCTCGCAGACATCGATCAATGCCTGTGCAGTGGCAAGGAATGGCTGGCCCAAGATGAGTGGGACACTATCGTCATCGTTCATGTCCAGGATGACAAAGTCCACCGGGAAGATGAACTTGTCGACACGAACAAGCATGTTCTCGACCACCCCTCGGGGGTATTTCACAGAACGATCAGCAAGCTGGATACTCATACGGGTAGGCCTCGGTTCGCGTAGTCCCAACTTGCGATACACGGAATACGGCATGAGATTAATACTGGCACCAAGATCTGCCAGCGCATGGACGACCGTAGTATCACTCAAGATGCAGGGAATTGTGAAACTCCCAGGATCGGACATCTTTTTTCCAGGTAACTTTCTCTGTAAGACTGCAGAGCAACCAGCACTCAGAGGAATGGAAGAGACTTCGGCTAACTTCTCTTTGTTTGAAAGAATATCCTTAAGAAACTTTGCGTATTTGGGCATTTGCGTAAGTGCCTCAAGGAAAGGAATATAAAGATGAAGTTGCTTCAGAAGATCAAGAAATTTGGAGTTCTGCTCCTCGTCCCTATCCCTAGGGACTCTCCCGGGAAATGGGAGTCTAGGTTTGTAGACTCTCGGTGGTGTGCTGGGTAATGGTTGGTTCTCGGCCTGTGCTGAACTTCCGGGGCTGTGCCTCTGATGCACCTTGGCCGGTGGAGATTCCAACTGAATCTACTCGTCTACCTGCTCCTCTACATCTACCGCAGGCTTTTTAACGACTCCTCTCGTCGCCTCTTGAATCACGGGCTCGCTACGTGCCCCCGCACCGCTCCTTGTCGTCACAGCCTTCGCGAACGCCTTCAGATTTTGTTCAGTGTTACTTGGAAGTGTACCTGGCGACCTCTCATTTAGACGACTTGCTATCTCTCCCATATGACGCTCAAGATTTTGAATTGACGCTCCTTGATTTCTCATGAATGACTCGTGCTCCCGGAATTTCTCTTGAGTTTCTTTGTGATGGGAGTCCTCTCGAGTCATGAGTTGCGACAGCATCTGTATCTGCTGTGCCATCATCTCCTCTAACGTGGCCTTCTTCTCCCCACTACTCGGTCCCTCACCGGAATCCTGGAATAGGCTCTGACGTTGCTGGAAGCCGAACTGATTTCCGTTCCTCCAGTTGGAATTTTGGTTACCTTTCCACCCCGAATTATAAGAATTGAAAGAATGTTGATTTCGGTTTGGATTATTAACGAAGTCGACTGCCTCCTCCTGGAAACCTACGGGGCACTGAACAGTATCATGTCCCCCTCTACAGATCTCGCATAACTTACTTTTCACCTGCAAGTCCTTTACGATCTTTGCTAACGCTTCAACTTGTGCCGCAAGTGCGGTGCTCGTGTCGACCGAATGCATGCCGCGTGATAGGGAATCGACGGTTTTGGTACTCTTAACTGGTGGTCGCTGGTATCCACTCATGGCTAAACCGTTAAACAAGGAAATGCACTCATCCGTATCCTTCGTTGTCAGTAGGTTACCTCCTGCAGCTGTGTCGAGCATACTCTGAGTCGCGTACGTCACTCCGTTGTAGAACTTCTCAAAAACCGCCCAGTCTTGTATGCCGTGGTTCGGACATAAAGCAAGTAGATTTTTGAACCTTTCCCACGCCTCGTAGAAGCTCTCGGTGTCCTCCATTTGGAAAGAATGAATTTGGTTACGCAAACGAGCGGCCTTAGCCGGAGGATCGTATTTTTCAAGAAATTGGGTCTGCATGGCAGCCCAAGTAGCAATGGATCCCTGTGGGAGGGACTCAAGCCACAGACTCGCATGATCAACGAGTGAGAACAGAAAGATTCGGAGTTTTATGGCGTCTTCGGATATGCCGGCAAGATGAAACGTGTCGCAGATACGTGTAATACGAGTGAGATGAGAATGCGGGTTCTCGTGGAGCAAGCCGTGAAATTGAGCAGAATGAGCAATCGTGTTCAGAACATTAGATGGAATCTGCCAATTCGTTTGAACTCCTATAGCTGGTAGAGCTATACTGGATCTCGCGCCAGCATCGACCGGACGGGCCCGGTCTGCAACTGTCCTCCTTGGTGTGGATTCGCGTCGCCCATAATCCTATCCCTAATGACGGGTTCAGAAAAAGTAGGAGAAGAGAACGTATTACCGACGTATGTAGATGCACTGGAAGACGGTTTTGTACGACGTCTCTCAAGAAGCTCTCTCTCTGGTTCGGGGAATCCTTCAACTTCTGGTGGTCCTAGAGATCGAGTACGTCGCATACAACTATTAAAATAAATAAAAGAAACTATAATTAGCTAAACTATTTTAAACTAACAAACAAAACAAATAAGAAAGACAAGTAGTAAACAAGGCAAGTCCTAACTCGAGTCGTTCTTAATATGACTCAAACCGTGTCCCCGGCAATGGCGCCAAAAACTTGATTTGCGAAAATATATATATATATAAATAAAACACAAGTCGCAACTAAGCTTTAAAAACCAAACAATCTATCCTAGTTCACACAAACGGCAAGTGTACCGGTCGCGTATAGCACAGATGAGGAAAGTCCGGATATCGAACTCGAAGACACGTGAAAACGTTTATAATTACTAAACTCTACCCAAGACTCACCAAAATATTTAATTGATTTATTTTAGAATTTAATTTAACTACTTAACTTAACTGAATGAAAACTTTTGACAAAACTTTGAAAACTTTGGTTTAAATTCAATATATAAAGGTGTCTACCTAGGAATGAATCATGTTGACAGAAATAACAAGACAACGGATTGAAAATATTCACGACGCCGGTTATAAAAGATGACACAACTAAAACTTGTTTAAGAAAGTCAAATTACCTCTCAGTCTCTCTAACAATCTCTAACTTATCTTAGTTGATTTTAAATAATAAACCGGAAAAACAATTATTAACGTGTTCAAATGTTGACTCTCCTCTCGGTCTCATCGACACACTATCCTAATGGAGACAAATACTATGTCACCAAGGATAGAGGAACAATTTAACTTAACCCAAATTAAACCAACTAATTGCACATAAACACTCAAACTCGACGAGACAAAAGCCCGTTCTCGCGCGGTCTTAATTCTAACAAGTAAAAGCAACGAGACAATATTACTTCTTATCACCTCTCGGTCTCAAAGAGGGTGTATTTTAACTGATTTTAAATGATTTATATTACCCATTTATCCCTACGGTTGTACACCCCGCAAATAAACCCTAAACACCAAGTCAAGAGTCTAACAAGCAATCAATTAATCAAAACTAATTCAATTAACTAATGCAAGAGGATTATAAGTAATAACACATAAAACACAGCCATCACACACAATCTAATTTATGGTTTAGTTAAACTTTACATCAATAATTAAAGTCTTGAACATTAACAATCCATTATACAAGTCTAAACTACTCAACAATCATCTATCCTAGGCAGAACAAGCAAGTTTAGCTACTCATAGATTTTGGACAGCCATGTATACTTAAGAAAAACATCACAAACATCAACTTAAACATGATCAAATTCATTCAAGATTCAAACACAATCAATCACAAGTCAAACTATCAATCACTTGCAAAACAATCCAAAGCAAAAGATTAATTCAACAAAGTTAGGGTTCTTGAACAATAAACAAAGTTTAAGGATAATTACTTAGGGTTTATGGCTGAGTTTATCGATGT
The DNA here is from genome assembly GCF_021521415.1 of Bidens hawaiensis. Lineage (NCBI taxonomy): Eukaryota > Viridiplantae > Streptophyta > Magnoliopsida > Asterales > Asteraceae > Bidens > Bidens hawaiensis. The sequence goes on from NW_027492510.1 coordinate 349,832, forward strand.
TATTGATGCCTAGCAGCTGTACCAAGATGCCCCTAGACGTTCTTCTTCCTCTCCAGCCGCCACAGCCTCCACAGCCGCCGCCTTTTCTCTTTTTTTTCTTCCTTTTTCTGCTGTTCCGATCGCAAGGAGTTAGGGTTTAGGGTTTTTTATTTTGATTTTGGGTTCTTGGCTGGATAATGTCTGATTTTTCAATTAATTATCTTCATATAATATTATACAAGTCTTCTAACTTGTGGGCTTGGGTTGGGCCTTGAGTTGTAGCTTCAAAACTTGACCAACAAGGCCTCTAGAATCTTCCAAATTAACTCTTTTTTCACCATCTTTCATAAACCTACAATTAACATTTAAACTTTGTAAATTATTGCACTTAGCCCCCAATACTTTCATAAAATAAACAAATAAGCATAAAAACCATGATAAATTCATAAGGAAAGTAAGTGTGTTTTACTACACATCAATAATATGGTTAAATATGAGGGGTCAAACTTGTAAGTTGAATGAATTATGTTTAAAAGACAAGTTTACCTTTAATAACACATGTATTTTATGCATTAGCATTTATAAAACTCTTAAAATCAAGTGTCTTAATTTACCCTTATTTGGTGTATTATTATATAAATGAGAAGTTTGGTGCCGCTAGCCAAGCGGCGGCACCAAATTTGTTCATACCATTATGATTTTCTTTTTTAGTCTTGGTAGTATAACGAACGTAAAAAGAACCAACCTAACATCAATTTTTGTTTACGTAACGGAGATAGACTGAATTCGTGTAAACTCACTGCAACAACGTCCGGGACTGACAATGCTAGGGTTTTGATGCCATTTAGTTTTTTTGCTTTAGTTCCGGTACCGTAACGAACGAGAAGGAAACCAACCAAATTCGACTTTTAAGAAGTTTTGTGCCGCTAGCCAAGCGGCGGCACCAAACTTGTTCATACCATTATGATTTTCTTTTTCAGTCTTGGTAGTATAACGCAACCTAACGTCAATTTTTGTTTACGTAATGGAGACAGACTGAATTCGTGTAAACTCACTGCAACAACGTCCGGGACTGACAATACTAGGGTTTTGAAGCCATTTATTTTTTTGTTTTAGTTCCGGTACCGTAACGAACGAGAAGGAAACCGACCAAATTCGCTTAAAGTCACTGCCTTTTGTTTTAGTTCCAGTACGTAACCAAAACCGACCGACTGTCATTTTTGTTTTAGTTCTGGTACCGTAACAAACCGACTGAATTCATGTCAACTTATCATCTCAACGCTCGAGACTGACGACGCTTGAGTTTTACAACCACACATATTTTACTGACCCCTGCCCAGCCCAACCCGCCGGGTAAAATTCTAGTTATATATAGTATAGATATTGAATGTAGATTTGACAAAATAAATGGGTTAAAGCGGTTATGTTTAAAGTTTAAACAGATTATTTTGAATGTATGTGCTGGGTTAATTCGAACGTAACATCTTTTTTTGTAATTCTTTAATGATTAGAAATTTTGTATAATACAATAATAATGTGAATGTTTAAGCTATTTTTCTAGTTATTCTGTTATGTGTTTTAGTGGTAAAGTATAATTTAAATCAGCCTTTCTAATGGATTATGGAGCTATTTTTTTAGTTATTTTCTATTCTTTCGTTTAAGCCGGTAGGCCCATGGAGACAGACAAAAAGTGAGGCCGAGTATTAGAGAGTTGGGCTGGATATTGACCCAGTCTCAACTCCAATAAATATGTATATAGGGGAATATTCAAGAGAGAACTCCTTATTAGAGAGAGAACCAGAGAACTCCTAACTTAAGGGTTAAATTTGTAAAATGGTTTTCCAAAACACGACGCCCTTCCATTGTGTTCATTTTCCCCTGTGAATGACTGAACCCTAATTGAATCCACTCAATCTTATAAATGCGATGATTGAACCGTAATTGTCTCCACTAGATTTTCTGAACCATAGCTATCTCCACTCGATCTTCATGCGAGCGTTGATTACGAGGTTTGCCTGATACACACTCCTTTGATTTTCAAAATTGACATTATGTATGTAATTTGGTGAAATTTTGTCGATTGTTAACCTAATATATGAGCAATTGCTTACAATTTTGTAAACAATTGTGTTCAGGTTGCTTAATTTTGTGAATAGCAGAGCATTCTAATTTAGGGCTTTTTTACTATGTTTAGATGCAAAATTGTAGGGTGTTTAATGGATAAATACCTAAAAGTGATATATCGTTTAATGGAGAAACCTTACAATAAATTACATGTAACAGTACAAAGGTGAAAACTGTCAAATTGTTTCCTAATATCTCAAACGGTGAATCACTTTGATGGTTTCTGACTTTGATGGATTGGTATATGTGGTCTCAAAAGCTTCTAACATAACCAACACAACTGATATGATACAACATATACAAGTGTCACTGCTAAAAGATGTCATAGTACCCTATAGTTTGTAATAGTAAAAGAAAATACACTCAAAATTAACACGTATTTTTTTCATAATTAATGCAGCAATGTTTATACATGTGTGTGATGCTATTGGTGTGTCCTACTAGGGAGTGCATGATACGGGTCTTATCGTGAACCCAGTTTATGGTTCAGCTTAACAGAACCGGTATTAGAAAGCATGCAAAGTTTCTAATCTGTTATGAATATCAACCCAATATAGAAACCGGGAAAGGTCATACTCGGCGGAACCATATTGGAACGTAAAAATATTATATTTCCATTGTTTTGTATATAGTTGCAAGATCAAGATTCAGTTTTGATGATTTTGAAGTATATATGTCAATATGTTTAAACTTTTTGACTTTATGGTCAAAAGATGTTTATGTTAATTTATTTAAGGATGATTATGTTAATATCTTTATTGTTATGTTGTATAATATAATGTTTATCAGGCTTAAATCTACTGTTTTATGTGGTATAGTATTATATTAACAATAATACATATTAATAAGATTAGTTGCTGCAAATGATCATGTACAGCAAGTGTGTGTTCGTATTGGTAAACGATCAGGCTAAGTGTGCTTAAAGTTGTCGCTTAGAGAATCTTGATAACGAACTCGTGAAAGACGATAACCCGTTCCCACAAAACCAGTATAAATACTCGGGTTGACCCGTTTGTAACAAGTCTGGTTCTGGGCTTAACAAATCATGTAAACCAATTGCGGTTCCAACCGGTTCCGATCCATCTGGTCTGGTTCGGGTCATACCCGTTACACAGCCCTTTGTCCTGCTACTTGTATTTTTCTATAACTTAGCTTATTTTTAGCATTGCGTTCTATGTACCACATTTATGCTTTGCACTTAGTGCTATTAGTGCATTGAAATCAAAACACGTGTATTCATGATGTAAGGCCCCGTTACCGGTGCCTCACTTTGGACGTTGGATTTACTCATAAACGCAGTTCTTAATATTAGAGTTAATTAAAACTTTCGCGGAATAATAATAATGGTCAACCATTCATTACAAATATTCATAACTTGTCTTTTCAAAACAAAACTAAAACATAGTATCAAAACATCATGACAAATCTTTAGATGCCAGCCTCTTCAACCTTGTCATGTGTCCTGCTCTAATCATCTGTCTCACTCGATTAACCAGCGTGCACACTAAAAGTCAGCTACGCTGAGTGAGTTCTAGTTAATCAGACGACATACAATACATCCACATACTTATATATACACCCGAAGGTACACGTTACATACATAACATGTGCGTCATCCTTCCATATACATATGTTCATAACTAACCTTACATTATAAAGAGCATTTCGCCCTACATACATCGAATATTATTAGGGTCCGGTGGCCCTCCATCCTCGGATATTATTAGGGTCCGGTCACCCTCCATCCTCAGATATTATTAGGGTCCGGTCACCCTCCATCCTATTATTATGCCCTACCTTATCATATGTATATCTGTAAGTTTCATACGTACTTACATCATTTGTCCATCATATTCGCAATCGTATCATCAAACCATCACCTGGCAGTGCATGAAATATCCGAAGATCGTTCAGGCACCGACAAGCTTTCGTTCACGTTTAAGATATACATAAATAACATACAAATCATACATGGCATACATATAGTAATCATATCTTTAACTACCACCTGGCGGTACATGCAATATCCGAATATCGTTCACGCACCGTCAAGCAATCATCATACATAAATCATACAAGGCATACACTTACCACTTAAGGTAAGTGTATTAACAATCACATATAGTATGCACACAGCCCCGAAAACATAACAAGGAAGTGGGCTAGAAACTCACATGAATGCGGTTACGTTCATCGTTAATGGTAATCCCTTTCTTTAGTTGTGCACAGCTAACTGTATAACAATTACGCATATTAAATACTATCACTTTCCATAACATATTTCTAGTCTAATCGTAACCCTGAACGAACGGGGGTCCGGGGGCAGCGCTCCTGGCAGCGGGGTTCTAGGGGCGGCAGCCCCTAGCGGGGTCCAAGGGTCAGAGCCCCTGGCTGGGGTTAAGCTGCCAGGTTAGCTTGGAAAAATTTTATTTTCATTAACTGTCTTAACACATTTTCCATTAGGATTTTGAAATATTATCTAATTCACTAACTCGTTTGTTATAACGAATTACGCCTCCTTCGTTAACTAATTCGTTATCTTACGTGTCTGATTTGTTGGCTGGTTCGTTACTCTGGTTCGCTAGCCTAATTCGTTATCTTAATGAATTGGGTGAGTAACGAATCACTTGATTCGTTATCTGATCATAACGAATGACCCATTCGTTACTTTATGACAAATTGACTGTTATAACAAACTGGTCCTTGTAATGAATTGGACCTTATAACGAACTGGTCCTTTGACGAATTGGACCTTCTAATTCGTTATCTCCTTTAACGAATGACTATAAAGAATTGGGGTTAATTCATTATCCGTTTCCTTAACGAATCTGGACGCGAACTAAGGCTAGTTCGTTAAGCATCCCTTAACGAATCATTTGGCGAATTACCTCTAGTGTGTTAACTCTCCGTTAATGAATTACGGTTAGGTCAGAGAATGTCAGAAAAATTCTCTGACATGCTAACCTCGTATGCCGTTTTCCGGCGCCGCCTTTCAGGCGCCGTCGTCGCCGGAAAACCGCGTTTTCGCCGGAAAACGAGATCTCACTCGTTTTCCACCGTTTTTCACCGTTTTTCGTCCCGTTCGATCCATATCTGAGCTAGGGGGACCCCCAAGCTCATCTTAGGTTCGGTTTATACCAGATTCCACCCGGATCTCGTGACTTTAACGGTTTAAAGGTTTCGGCTCGTCGTTTCGCGACTAGATCTAATGGGTTTGGAACTCTACAATATCATACTATCATTACCTCGGGTTGATGCTCGGTTTCTTGGTGATTTCGGCTAGAGAGAGAGACAGCAAGATGAGAGAGAGCTAAGTGTGTGTTTTGGTGGTGTATGGAATATGTGTAAATAAGAATTACTTGGTAATTAATGTTTATATAATTATGGATCATGGGCTTAAGCCCATGGTCTTTTCCTTCTTTCCTTCATAGACCAAGTTCATAACCTATATCCATTTACCCAACACTAGCCCGACTCATAATAACTCATATTTTCATTTATTAACCAAAACTAGAAAAACGGAATGTTACAAGTCTTCCCTCCTTAAAGAGGTTTCGTACCCGAAACCTAACTATTACATAAACCAATCTGGATAAAACTTGCGCATCTCTTCTTCAACTTCCCAGGTGCCGTCTGATCCCTTACGATGCTTCCATATCACTTTTACTAAGGGTATAACCTTGTGACAGAGTTAATTTTCCTTACGATCAACTATCTCAATTGGTTGCTCGATGTAGTTCAACTGTTCGTCAACCTCAATGTCCATTAATGGCACGTGCGACGTGTCATCAGCCTGACATTTTCTCTGATGAGAAACATGGAAGGTAGAATGAATTCCTTCTAACTCTTCAGGTAAATCCAACTTGTAGGCCACTTCACCTGCTCGATCTAAAATCTTGAATGGTCCAATGTACCTCCGACTAAACTTTCCTCTCTTCCTGAAACGAAAAATTCCTTTCCAAGGCGAGACCTTGAGCATCACATTGTCGCCAACGTTAAACTCAATCGGTCGTTGCCGCTTATCAACATAGGACTTCTGATGATCTTGAGCAGATTTCATTCTTGCTTTAATCTGATCAAACTTTGTAGAAGTTTCCTGCCCAACTTCTAAGCTTCTCAGCTCTTTCTGACCAATCTCTCCCTAACATACCGGGGTTCTGCATCGTCTACCATAAAGCATCTCAAATGGTGGCATACCAATACTCGAATGGTAGCTGCTGTTATAAGAGAACTCTTCCAGATGCAGGTGGTCATCCCAACTTCCTCCAAAGTCTAAAACACAAGCACGTAGCATATCCTCAAGGGTGTGGATCGTCCTTTCAGATTGTCCATCGGTTTGAGTATGATACGCCGTACTGATGTTCAATATCGTTCCCATGGCTTCGTGGAACTACTTCCAGAACCTCGAAGTAAACCGAGTATCTCTATCGGACAAGATCGATAATGAACAAGCTTGCTAACGTTTCTGACGAGATAGCCTCTCGTATAGGTAGAAAGTGAGCACTCTTGGTCAAACGGTCCACGATCACCCAGATGTTATCATGATGCTTTGTTGTATGAAGTAGCTTAGTTATGAAATTCATGGTGATGTGTTCCCATTTCCATTCAGGTATATCAAGCGGTTGCATCTTTCCATAAGGCTTCTGATGCTCTGCCTTGACTTGTAAACAAGTTAAGCACTTACTAACATAATCTACCACATCATTCTTCATTCCTGGCCACCAATAGTCTCTTCAAATCATGGTACATCTTAGTAGTTCCTGGATGAATTGAATACCTTGACTTATGAGCTTCGTCTAGGATTCGACCTCTAATATTTCCATGGCGTGGGATCCACATACGGTCGAACCTAGTCTTAACACCATGCGTGTTTTCCATCAACTCGTGCCGCTATCCGAAAATCCTTTCCTTCTTCACTAGCCCTTCATCCACCAGCACCTCTGAGTGCACTTTGATGATTTCTTCCAAAAGACTTGAATTCATAATCAACTGGTATGACTTCACTGTTGCAATGACTTCCTCTTTCTTACGGCTTAGCGCATTAGTGACCACATTAGCTTTACCAGGTAGTACTTAATTTCGCAGTCATAAACCTTTATCAACTCCAACCATCTCCTCTGTCTCATGTTCAATTCCTTCTGCTCAAAGAAGTACTTTAAACTTTTATGATTTGTATAGATAGTACACTTAGTACCGTACAGATAATGTCTCCATATCTTTAGAGCGTGCACTACTGCTGCTAGCTCTAAATCATGCGTCGGATAAGTACTCTCATGGACTTTCAACTGTCTACACGCGTATGCTATCACTTTCCCTCTTTGCATTAGCACGCAACCTAACCCACGATACGAAGCATCAGTGCAATCAACCAAATCCTCGTCGCCATCGGTTAAAGCAAGGATTGGAGCTTGTGTGAGTCTCTTATTTAATTCCTCAAAAGCTTCTTCTTGAAACTTACCCAAACTGAATACTATCGACTTTCGGGTCATACCGTTCAACGGTACGGCTATCTTGGAGAAACCTTCGATGAATCTTTTATAGTAGCCAGCTAACCCTAAGAGGCTTCGTATATCAATCGGATTCTGTGGAGTCTTCCAATTTGTTATCGCCTCAATCTTAGCTGGGTCCACGGCAATCCTTTCAGGATTTATAACGTGACCTAGGAATTGCACTTCTCGCAACCAGAACGCGCATTTCAAAAACTTAGCATACAACTTCTCTTTCTTCAGAGTCTCCAATACTTCTCTCAGATGCTCAGCATGTTCAGACTCGCTTTTTGAATAAATCGATATATCATCTATGAAGACGATAACTGACTTATCCAACATCGGCCGACACACCCTATTCATCATATCCATAAATGTTGCAGGAGCATTCGTTAGACCAAACGACATTACGAAGAACTCGTAGTGTCCATATCTTGTCCGAAACGCTGTTTTAGGGATGTCCGCCTCTTTCATCTTCAACTGATGATAGCCTGATCTGAGATCTATTCGTGAGAACCAACTTGAACCTTGCAGTTGGTCAAAAAGATCATCAATCCTTGGCAAAGGATATCTATTCTTCACCGTAATCTTATTCAACTCACGATAGTCTATGCACATTCTCATACTCCCATCCTTCTTCTTTACGAACAACACTGGTGCGCCCCACGGGGAGACACTTGGTCTAGTAAAACCCTTATCGAGGAGTTCTTGCAGTTGGGACATCAATTCTTTCATCTCGGACGATACAAGGCGGTATGGCGCTTTCGCAACGGGCTGGGCTCCTGGTATTAAATCTATCTGGAATTCTATCTCTTGCTCTGGTGGCAATCCCGGAAGATCCTCAGGGAATACTTCTGGGTAGTCGCGCATGATAGGAACATCTTTCATTTCTTTTGTCTCGGCCGTAGCGTTGACAATATACGCTAGGTAAGCACCACACCCTCGTCTTAATAACCATTCGGATTTTATCATCGAAATGACGTTAAGCCCTGAACTTTCCTTATCGCCGTAAACTGTCACCGCACTACCATCTGAGGACTTTAGCTTTATTATCCTACTCTTACAAACAATCCATTCCCAAAACTACATCGAACCCTCCCAAGGTCATAACATACAAAGTAACAGGGAACTCATGTCCTTCTAGCTCTATCTTACAGTCCATAACCATCTTCATTATTTTCACCGAGGTGTCACAAGCGGTTTCTACTATGAAGGTTTTAGACACTCGGCAACATTTCATTTCAGCTAGTTTACTAAATAGTGTAGCTACAAAACTTCTATTCGCACCCGAATTAAATAATACTGAAGCAGAAATACCGTTTACTAAAAACGTACTAGTCACAACATCCGGAATATGTCTAGCTTGTTCTTGGGTCAACATGTAGGCTCTAGTCCTTGGCCTAGTTTGGTCGGCATCCTTCATCCCACTTCCTCCAGCTTCTCCCTCAGTGCATTCCCTTGCAAAATGACCCGTCTTACCGCACTTATAGCATGCGGGTTTTGCATTGAATTCATTAGCATAATGCCCCATCTTCCCACACTTATAGCAGGCCTTTGTCCCCATCCTGCACTCTCCACCATGAGCCTTTCCACATTTGTGGCACACGTCCGAATCAGTACCCCACTTGCACTCGCCACTGTGTACCTTTCCACATGTCTTGCTCCCCACACCTTCTGCTTCTTGCCCCTAGGGTTCCATAACTGAGTACCTGGGCGCTTGACATGAGCGACCCATTTCTATCCTCTTTCCTTCCACATCACATCATCTGCCGACAAGTCTTCATAAACCATTTCTGCAAGTCCTACAACATAATCAAAGGTACCCGGTCTACCAGCCTTGACCAAGACGCGAACATTCTGCATCAGTCCCAGAAGATAACACGTGATCCGTTTAGCCTCAGTGTTCACCAGGTCTGGCACCAACCTTGACATACGGTTGAATTCAGTGGTGTATTCGCGGTGTGTCATCTTACCCACCTTCAGACTCAAGAATTTCGTTTCAACCCTTTCAACCTCTACATCCGCATAGAACTTCTTCATCACAAATTCCTTCAGATCATCCCACCTCATAGTTTTGACCTCCTCGGGGGTCTTCCACTGCTCAAAAGATTCCCACCAGTACATGGCTTCATTACCAAAAGATTGGGTAGCGTAACCCACAGCTTGGTCTGGACGACACTCGCTAATGCGGATAACCTTGTCCATAGTGGTTATCCATTGGAGAGTAGCGATTGCGTCTCCCAAACCAGTTAGCTTCGGCGGATCGCAACCTTTGAATGACTTGTAGTTGCACCCACCTCGGCCTCTCCTCCCACCGTCCACTTTCATTGACTTAACCACACTCGAGGCCTCCTTCTCTCCTTCATCATCCATCTTACTCTTTTCCCAGACTTCTCAACAGTCTTCGCATGACTTCCCGCAGACTTTTCGGGGTTCCAGTTCTTCACAGCAGCATCTACCGCTTGAGTAATGGCAGCTTGAACGGCAGGGTCAAGTTGATACCCTTCGTTGTTACTCGGATTTCGACCGGCTGCACTTCCTTCTCCCTCAGTGTTAGTAGCTAATTCTACCGATGGTTCTCAGACAACGCGTGGCCTACCACAACGTTGCATGCGTCCTCCTCTCTCAACTGTCTTCCTTGCACCAGCCATTCATATTCTATAAGGGAAAACACAAACGTCATCACTTAAGGAAACATTTAGTACAAGGATAGTAAGGCTAACAGGTAATAACAGTGGCAAGTTTTGATTAGCTGATCATGTTACTCTCCGTGTCCTATACACTTCCCTTTGTGAGTCCACTTGTGCTAGTTCTACTTCTGACGGTTAAACAATCAAACAGTTCGTATCATCATATACTCCTATCACTAGTATTAAGATAGCATTCATACATTTTTGATTTAGCAATTAAGCAAAGATTCATTTAGCATTCTAATTTACACGTGAAATTAATCACATACTTTATCTCCACTTAGCTTGCTTGAGTGACACATGGCATCCTCGTACTGGCATCTTCTTTCTTTTCTTACTTGAATCCCATTATCTGTTCGAGTCTAAGCACATAGGATGCTTAAATCTCTCGAACTTTGCTCTGATACCAACTTGTAAGGCCCTGTTACCGGTGCCTCACTTTGGACGTTAGATTTACTTATAAACGCAGTTATTAATATCAGAGTTAATTAAAACTTTCGCGGAATAAAAATAATGGTCAACCATTCATTACAAATATTCATAACTTGTCTTTTCAAAACAAAACTAAAACATAGTATCAAAACATCATGACAAATATTCAGATTCCAGCCTCTTCAACCTTGCCATGTGTCCTGCTCAAACCAGCTGTCTCAATCTGTTAACCTACGTGCATACTAAAAGTCAGCTACGTTGAGTGAGTTCTAGTTAATCAGACGACATACAATACATCCACATACTTATATTTACACCCGAAGGTACACATTACATACATAACTTGTGCGTCATCCTTCCATATACATATATTCATAACTAACCTTACATTATAAAGAGCATTTTGCCGTACATACCTCGGATATTATTAGGGTCTGGTTGCCCTCTATCCTCGGATATTATTAGGGTCCGGTTGCCCTCCATCCTCGGATATTTTTAGGGTCCGGTCACCCTCCATCCTCAGATATTATTAGGGTCCGGTCATATCATATGTATATCTGTAAGTTTCATACGTACTTACATCATTCGTCCATCATATTCGCAATCGTATCATCAAACCATCACATGGCAGTGCGTGAAATATCCGAATATCGTTCACGCTCCGACAAGCTTTCGTTCACGTTTATGATATACATAAATAGCATACAAATCATACATGGCATACATATAGTAATCATATATTTAACTACCACCTGGCAGTACATGCAATATCCGAAGATCGTTCACGCACCGTCAAGCAATCATCATAAATAAATCATACAAGGCATACACTTACCACATAAGGTAAGTGTATTAACTATCACATCGAGAATGCACACAGCCCCGAAAACATAACAAGGAAGTGGGGCTAAAAACTCACCTGAATGCGGTTACGTTCACCGTTAATGGTAATCCCTTTCTTTAGTTGTGCACGGCTAACTGTATAACAATTACGTGTATTAACTACTATCACTTTCCATAACGTATTTCTAGTTTAATCGTAACCCTCAACGAACGGGGGTCCGAGGGCCGCGCTCCTGGCAGCGGGGTTCTAGGGGCGGCAGCCCCTGGCGGGGTCCAAGGAGCAGAGCCCCTGGCTGGGGTTAACGAACTAGTCCTTTGACGAATTGGACCTTCTAATTCGTTATCTCCTTTAACGAATGACTATAACAAATTGGGGTTAATTCGTTATCCTTTTCCTTAACGAATCTGGACGCGAACTAAGGCTAGTTCGTTAAGCTTCCCTTAACGAATCACTTCGCAAATTACCTCTAGTTCGTTAACTCTCCGTTAACAAAATAGGGGTAGGTCAAAGAATGTCAGAAACATTCTTTGACATGCTAACCTTGTACGCCGTTTTCTGGCGCCGTCGTCGCCGGAAAATCGTGTTTTCGCAGAAAAAACGAGATCTCACTCGTTTTCCACCATTTTTCACCGTTTTTCGTCTTGTTCGATCCAGATCTGAGCTAGGGTGAACCCCAAGCTCAACTTAGGTTCGGTTTATATCCGATTCCACCCGGATCTCGTGACTTTAATGGTTTAAAGGTGTCGGCTCGTCGTTTCGCATCCAGATCTAACGGGTTTGGATCTCTACAATATCATACTATCATTACCTCTTGGTGATTTCGGCTAGAGAGAGAGAGAGAGAGAGAGAGCTAAGTGTGTGTTTTGGTGGTGTATGGAATATGTGTAAACGCGAAGTACTTGGTAATTAATGCTTATATAATTATGGATCATGGGCTTAAGCCCATGGTCTTTTCCTTCTTTCATTCATAGCCCAAGTCCATACCATATCCATTTACCCAACACTAGCCCGAATAATAATATATTTACATTTATTAACCGAAACTAGAAAACAGGATGTTACACATGACTATTATAAACATGTGACATTATTACTCTTGTTATATGTATTTTATTGTGATGTTCCCCATTATTATCATATACCATCTAACTTCATACATATATTTTTTGGTATTTTATCTTCCAATATTTACCAAATGCAGGAGGCGCACCGCGCATCATTTATGTAACACCAAATGGGACAACATACTGAGACCATGATGTATCGAAAGAGTATACACCTGTGTGAGCACGATTTTGAAAAGTTGGAAAATGTTGTCACTATGGATGAGATGTATGCTGATAAAGCTGGTTTTTCTACCTGTTGAAGCACAATTAAACATATACATGGGGTCATGACCCATAGACACATGACTTGTAGATGCATGTTTGCGTTAATCAGATCACATCACACATTAAACCTTTCATGTTTGTATTACATACGTGTATTGGTTGGTTTACTTGCATCTTAAACAATGTATACAAGCCCTCCATAATATACAAAACCCATTCAACAATATATGTTTGTACTACATATGTGATATGTATGTTTGTATTGCATATATGTATTCTACGTTTATATCGCATATATCTATTGTAGATTGTTTTGCATATATCTATTGTGTTAGTGCACAGAAATTTGACTCTGTGGATACGTTATCCTGGCATAAGTTCTTGGACCAGTGATCCTTAGTCAGATACCGTCGGGATCAAGGATCCTCATTACTTATTATTTACTAACGATTGTTTCCTCAGTATAACATTATATTTGACAGGTGTAACGGCTAAAAGACCTGGTCTACCCTATTTCGCAACCTGAGTGATGGAGCACGTGGTCAAACTGGCTGTTACGATTATATTGAAGGCAATGGCAGATTTTTAGGGATTATTAGTTAATTGTTGTTAGTGCACGGTTTTGCGTCTTGAGTCTTTGTAATTATCGTTAACGTTTTTGTTTAATATTTAATGTAATAATTTGTATAAGTATTATCTAGTTCTTTATGTATACAGTCTAGTTCGCTAGGGGATGTTAGCGAACTAAGACTTAACCTTATTCCCTCCTGATTCGTTAGGAGATGTTAACGAATCAGGGGATGTTTCGCTTATTTATTGTATGTAACGAAGTAGGTTCTGTTCGCTAGGGGATGTTAGCGAACCAGACATGTCTTCTATTTATAGTGAACCCTGTTCACTATTAAGTTATGTTTTTTGAGAGTTAATTATCGAATTGCTGTCCAAATACTCTCTCGATCTTCAATCTTAATATTATACCAACTACTATTGATAATACATATACATATACACACCTATAACACTGAATTACAGTTAATTATGAGCTAGATCTATCAATTAAGGTATTAATTGTATTAACACAAATCCGAGATCTGTTATAGTTATAGATTGATACACCGGGTTCCAACAAGTGGTATCAGAGCTGTTGGTTGCTCAATTACACTTGATTTGGTGTTTATTTGGGATATTGGTTTGTTAGTGTTTTGTTTAGTGAATTTGGATCAATTTAGATATTTCTGGTTTGAGTTATGGTTAATTTGGATTGGATTTGAGTTGGTTAAGGCATTGGAAAGGTTTGGTTAATCGGAATTGAGGTTTGATTTTGGTTTTGAGGTGATTCGATATTGGTTTTGGTTTAAGTCCGAAACAGGGTTTGAGTTTCTAGTGAAATTGGACTGATATTGGTAATAATTGGTTATGAGGTTTGGTGTATTGGATTCGTGATCGAATTCCGAGTAATTTGAGAATTTATTGGTGTGATTTGGTCTAGAATCGAGATAGTATTATGGATCTAAAGTTTCTGGGTTAGTATTCATTCTTTTCCAGATTTCTGGAAATTTCTCATTGAAGATTTGAAGATTCAACTATGAACTTGATTCGTTATCATCAGTATGGTGATTTGCTATCTTGTTTCTTTTGATTCGTTCATCAATTCTGTTGATTCGTTATATATTTCAAGTGATTCGTTTTTCAATTCGTGTTAATTGTCAATTCGTATCATCTGATTCGCTAATTGGTTAAACAGATTCGTTTTATACGTTTCCACATTGGGATTTGTGTCACAACAACCTTTGCCATGTGGCATAAGGTATCAAAGTTTGTTACAAACCGTTGTAACAAGCTGATTCGCTCCAAGTGTGATTCTTTAATCACTATAGCGGGTGGGGTTCGTGACCTAGTTCGCTAAGATTTTCTTAGTGGTTCGTTGTTGTTCTCATTCTGATTCGTTAAGTTACACCTTGCAATTCGCTAATCCATTCGTTAAGTCAATTCATCAGTTTGACTTGTGTTGACTATCTGATTCATTGATCACTTGATTCGTTGGGTTGATTCGTTAACATATCAATCTAATTCGTCATTTAATTCGTCATCTGATCAATCTTAGCTTCATTAAGATTTGATTCGCTAATCTTCTGTTCACAGTTTGCTACAACTGTTTACAGTTTGTTAATCTTATTTACTGTTTTGATTCGTTAAATCTTTTGAACTTTTGCAACTTGTCAAAAATGGCTGGTATGTATGCATTGGCATCTCAAAACATCTTGATGCAACAAATATTGCAACTTGATACTGAGATTGGTTTACATTCTAAATGTCCTAGATTGATGAAGTTTAGTGACTTTGCCATGTGGGAACCTCGGTTTCGTGCTCATTTAGGGTCTGTTCACCCTGATTGCTCATATTGTCTCGATGAAGTTTATGTAGCACCAATGATTGGTGATGATACTATAGGGTGTACTCCTAAAGCTATTAATCAATACTCACAAGAAGAGAAGAAAGCTTTAGAAATCGAGATAAAAGCCTATTCCACTCTTTCTATGGCATTGCCAGAAAATATTTTTCATCAAGTGGGTAGTATCAAGAGATGTGCTTCTTTATTTCAACATCTACGTATGAGAAGTATGGGGAACACAGCTGAGAGTAAGAAAGTGATGCTCAAGTTTCAGTTTCGAAACTTTAATTTATTGAAGGGAGAAGCAGTTGGAGAGATGATTACAACGTTTATTCATTTAATTGCTGAAATGGACAAGATGAAATTGGAAGTTTCTGAAACAGATAAAAGTGACACTATTAAGAGTGTGCTTCCAAGTTCTTATTCAACATTTCTCATGGTCTTGAAAGAGAATGACTACTTCTTGAACGAAGACTTGACTGCACTTGAATTTTTACAAAAGATCGAAGCTAGAGAATATGATCTTAAGTGTCAAAAATCTTCCAAGGAAAATCAAGATTCAGCTTTCTATGGTTGAAGTATGCCTCTTAGTTCAACGATCTCTCCAATCAATGCTTTTCTTACTCAAGTGGCAAGTGAAAAAGAATCAACTATGTTCAATGATCCAAAAGTTTGTTTCTATTCTGCTGGTAATTCTAGATTGTCTGGTGGCTCTGGGAGTTCAACTACTACTAATCCATTTGCTTTAACACCTAGTGTTAATATAAAGGAAGTTGAGCAAAACTTTGCTTTTCTGACAGCTTTCATGTCTTCATATGAAAACTTGGTAAGTAGTAAAATTGCCACAAGTGATTTAACTGATGAGGATTATGATCAGATAGATCCTGATGATTTGGAAATCATGAATTTAAAATGGAACATGGCTATGATTGTCCGTAAAGTTAAAAGATTCATGCAGAGAACTGGAAAAGACCTTCCAGTTTTAAACAAGAAGTTAGGTTTTGACAAATTGAAAGTAAAATGCTATAATTGTCAAGAATTTGGACATTTCGCAAAGGAATGTGACAAGCCAAAGAAAGAATACACTGGTTCTCGTGGTCAAAATTCTTCTATACCTCGAGGTAGTGATGCTGAAAAGAAACCTTCTTCTTCTACAACACAAGCAATGTTAGCAGATGGTAATGACTGGTCACAACGGTTACTATGTAATGATGCTCAAGCAAATATGGCTATGTTTGGATTACATAAAGACTGTCAAGATACAAGTGGGAGTGAGATGTCTTCTGATAATGATTCTGGATCTGATTCTGACGACTCTTGCGACAAACCTCCAACAGTATTTGCTTGCATGGCCAAAATCGATGAGGTTAGTCATTCTATCTCTGCTACTTCATCTGTTAAAGTATCATGTGTTGATTGTGAATCTAATAAACCTAAGTTAGAAGCTTTGAAAAATCAAAATGATAATTTGGTAAGAGAAATTGCTTCTCTAAAGGATACTTATCGACAATCTCTTGAATCTCAAATGAGATCTCGAGAAAAGATTGAAGCATTGTCGACAAGTAACCACGATCTCAAAGCTGAGTTATCTGTGAAATGACAATTAATAACCAAAAGTTTCAAGAAATTCTGAAACATCGTTCAAAGATAACTGAGCTTGAGAATGAGGTTCTTGAGTTGAAGAACAAACTGGGAAAGTTTAAAAAATCTTCTTTTCTATTGAATGAAATTATTGAAGTATCTGGTAAACAAAAGGATTCTAAGAAAGGCATTGGTTTTGTTGAAATTCCACCTCCATTTCACAATGATTACAAAATTAATCCTTTTTCTAGAAAAGAAGAGGATTTGATTAAGAAAGAAACTGTGATTTCTAAGAAATCTAAGTCAGTTAACCCAGAAAAATCAGTTAAAACAGAAACTGTTAAGACCCAGGTTGCTCCTCAAAAACCTCATGTTCAAAGTAAAAAGGTCTTTGTTGAGAATGATGACAAGGTGATTATTGAGGACGTGTTTGAACCTAAGATAATACACAAGAATAAGAACATCCCTAGTTCTAATCATATTCTTTGCGAACCTCAAGAATTTGAGGAAGCTGTGTATGGTTCATTCAAGTCTCACATGAAAAAGGAAGAACCAGTAAAGGCAAAGAAGTCAGATAAACCTAAGATTTCTGATGAGGACTTAATGCAGTTTGTTAATCCTCCTAGTTCTAAGCCTTCACCTGTTAGAGTTTTTAAATTAAAAGGAATGGACACGATGTTCACAGAAAAAGATATTCCAATAAGCATCATTAAACCTGAACTTATTGAGAGTGTCTTTAACAATGAAACGTCACAGATTCAAGATCTTGAACGTCGATATGCTCAAGCGAAAACATCAGTACCATCTGACCCATTGACTAAGGCAAAGCATGTTTTAAAACAAGCTAAGAAAATCAACTTTGTGAAGTCAACTGGGACAGACACACTGAAAAGTTTTTCAAATTGTTCTAATTTTGATTTTTACTTGAAAAAGAAATCTGAATTAACTGATGAGTTTGCTAAGAGCATGACCAAGAATGTGAGTCATCATCAAACTTCTGCATCATTCATTCCAACTACTTCACAACAACATCGTGTAGACATGCGAAGCTATTTTCTTTGCGGTCAACTTGGTCATGTTGTGAGGGATTGTAATCAGGAGAGCTATCAGAATCTTCATCCTTTTATGAAGGACAACTCTAAACCAATTCCATTGGATTCGGAAACGACCTGTGTCGTATACTGATGACACTCATATTATGTTCTCTAATGTGAATCCACAGAAAGTTATTCATGTTAATGAGACACATGGTCAGGTTAAACCAAAGTTTGTTCCGCACGAGCCAATTTGTAGGAACACGAATTCAAACATTGTTCAAGCAGCTTACTTAAGACGAAAGTCTAGGAAGCCAATAACTTATTCACAAGTGGCTGAACAACATTTGAACTCTGTTAAAGTTAATGATCAAAGAGAAAACCCAAAGGTGCCTAAGACTGAGGCCTGGGCTGCCTTTTTGAACTAATCATCTTTATTTTGTGTGTAGGGTTCATCCAGGACTGTGTCTGGTGAAAACTGGATATTGGATAGTGGATGTTCTCGTCATATCACTGGGAATCTCAACCTATTAACCAACGTGAGGAATATTCAAGGGGGTTGTGTGGCATTTGCTGGGAATTCTAGGGGCATGATCACACAAGAGGGTGAAGTTTCAAATGGTCACATCACGTTTGAGAAAGTAAATTATTGTGATAAAGTAGATCATAACTTATTAAGTGTATCGCAGATTTGTGATAAAAAGTACACAACGATATTCACTCACAAGGAATGTCTTATCTTGAAACCGGGTTATGTTATTCCCGAGGACATGGCTGTCATGCGATCACCACGATCGAATGATATTTATGTCTTGAACATGAGCTCTAAGATATCCACATCGATCGAAACATGTTTTGTCTCGAAGACAACCGAGAAATACTCGATTCTATGGCATCGTAGAATGGGTCACATACATGTGAGAAAGATGAATTATTTGATGACTAATGATTTAGTGGAAGGTATCTCGTTGAAGAATTTTAAATTATCTGATCACTGCGCTGCATGTAAAAAGGGCAAGCAGAAGAAGAAGAAGACACATCCTTCTAAATTATTGAATTCCATTAATACTCCTCTAGAACGACTTCATATGGATTTCTTTCTGAGGATTGGTATTGTCTTGTGGTGACTGATGACTATTCGAGATACTCATGGGTGTTATTTATGAGTTCGAAAGATCAAACACCGATTTTGGTACAAAACGTAATCACCAAGATCGAATCACTATACAAACAAAAGGTGAGGAGAATCCGAAGTGATAATGGTACAGAATTCGAAAACACTGTATTGGATTTCTTTTGTATTCATAAAGGAATAATTCGAGAATACAGTGCACCTTATGTACCTCAACAAAATGGTGTTGCCGAACGAAAGAATCGAACCTTGATTGAAGCTGCACGTACAATGCTTGCTGATTATAAGCTTCCCGTCCAATTCTGGAATGAGGCGGTGAATACAGCTTGCTATACTCTTAATTGGGTTCTAACAGTTAAAAGACTCAAAAAGACAAGCTATGAGTTATTGAATAATCGAAAACCTAATTTAAAGTATCTGGAACCTTTTGGGTGTTCTTGTACTATGTTGAAGAAGGATGCGGGTAAATTTGAAGAACAAGCTATCGAAGGGTATTTCTTGGGATATGCATCTCCAAAGAAAAGGGTATTTAACTTTACATCCGGTTGTGTTGAAGAGTGGTACCATGTGGACTGTCAAAAGTACACAACTCCTCCTCAAGGGAAAGGTCCCGATTGGATGTTTGACTACGATATTTTATTTAATTCATTTACTCCATCAACTGAACACATTGACGAAGACCTGGTTCGATCATACTTTATTTATAAAACTGAACGAGGGACTGTCGACTGCACTCTATTTCATAAAACTGTTGGTGATGATCTTCTCCTAGTCCAAATTTATGTTGATGATATTATTTTTGGGTCTACAAATGACACATTGTGTAAGGAGTTCGAGAAGTCCATGCAAACAAAGTTCGAGATGAGTTCAATGGGAGAGATGAATTTCTTTTTAGGGCTGTAGGTTCACCAGTCTGCTAACGGAATCTTCATTCACCAGACTAAGTATGTGAATGACGTCTTGAGCCGATTCAAGATTTCTGCCGAAAAAATCCCTTCTACTCCTCTCCCCGTGGGTCACAATTTATCACCGGATGAATTGGAGGATACTGTTGGTCCAACCCTCGATCGTGCCATGATCGGATCTTTAATGTATCTAATGGCTTCTCGCCCTGATATTATGTTTGCTGTTTGTCTTTGTGCTAGTTATCAAGCAAGTCCACGAGTGACTCACCTAGCTGCAGTCAAGAGAATTCTTCAGTATTTGAGGGGAAATCCAGACATCGGGTTGTGGTACCCCAAGGATGATACTTTCGATCTTACTGCTTATTCAGACTCAGACTATGGAGGTTGCAAGATAAACTTCAAATCAACGACTGCAGGATGTCAATTTTTAGGAAACCGACTTGTTTCCTGGCAGTGTAAGAAGCAGACAACGGTCTCCACGTCAACCGCCGAAGCTGAGTATGTTGCAGCCTCGAGTTGCTGTTCCCAGGTTTTGTGGATAAAACAACATCTCCGCGACTACGGTTTGAAGTTTCTTACTACTCCTATTCTGATTGATAATTCTGCTGCAATTTCTATCACAAAGAATCCCGTACAACATTCTAAAACAAAACATATCGAAATTTGATATCACTTTATACGGGATTGCTTTGAGATGAAGTTGATTGACCTTGAGAAAGTACATACTGACTTTCAGAAAGCCGATCTGTTTACCAAAGCTTTTGACAAAACACGTTTTAAACTTTTGCATGGTTTAAACGGATTGAAGACCCTCGCTGATATTCTTAAACAAGGATGACTATCTTTATTTTTTGTTAATTTTTCTTTTAAAATTTATTTTAGTTTTAGGGGGTGAAAATCTAGAAAATACAAATAGATTGTGTTTTTCATTTGTATAGATAAAACCCAAAAACATTAAAAAAAATCTTAATCCAAAAACATTAGAAAATTCAGAAAAATCAAAAATACTATTATTTCTTTAATATTTTCCTTTAAAATATTTCTTGAAAAACCAAAAACATTTTAAAATCTTAAAATACAAAAAGAATGTACTTTTCAGTTTGTACACAAAAATCCAAAAATCCAAAAAGAATGTGAAGTTTATTTTGTTTATAAGAATATTGAAAAAGACAAAAATATTGTGTTTTTAAAGTTTGTATAGAGAAAATCCAAAAAGCTTTTTTGCATGCGTTTGCTGAAAATTATGTCAATTATCTACATTTGACGGACATGTACGTGCATATGTTTGGTCCTGATATTTACTTGTAAATGTTCAGGTTAGCCATTTACCTGATAATGGAAAATAGTTGGGGCGTTCGTTATGCAATTTTAGATTATTTTCTCGCTGAAATTTATGTCGGTTATTTAAGTTTGTGAAGCATGCTTGCATGTCTTGGTCCTATTATTCACTTGTTGGATTGATAGAACAGCCATTTATTTATAGACTTAAGTTATCTGGGGCGATTAAATTTATCTTTATTTTCTTTATTTTTTTTTTGAAGCAAAAAGAGAAAATGATAGTACAATGATTATCTTGACCCCAAGTCCAGCAAGAAGTAAGCTTAAAAGATTGTGTGCTTAATTGCATTGGTGCATTGGTAGGTCTTAAAAACAACCAAGTAGAGTAAAGTATGTGATATAAACATAAAGAAACGCCAAATTGAAAGGGGTGTTAGTCTCTAGCAAAAGTCTCGGTAAGGATGGCAGAAATGTAATAACCAGACATACTCAAGCCTTATAGTTGTTGATCACCAAAAATATAATAAAGCAAATAACAAGCGTCAGGATTCTGGACACTGGGAGTCTTTATGCGGCTTAATCATCTGGGTATTCAAATGCATGAATATTTTACTCGCTTTTAGAGCAAACCCAAAGTCATTAAACTTGATCACTGTTGTACCTCGTACAAATCCAAATTACTGACTTGATCAAAATCCGTTGTTAGTCATACATTTGTCCTCCCTTGCGTGCGTCTTAATACCATTAAGAAACGGACCCCAGGGGATACAATGTATGTAAGCCAACAGATGGACTCGTGCATACTCACTCATAGTAAAGGAAACCTGATGCATTGCTCAAAATTTCTCAATTGGTATCAAAAATTTTGATCAACACTATAATGGTTTAAGTCAAGTTGGGGTGTTTTGGCAAAAATCAAAAATCAAATTAAGCTGATAGTTTCTGATATTCTGTGCTATAATTGAACCAATTAATCATATCACAAAAACACTTGAAAATTTATTATGAGATTTAAGTGGACAACAATACCAATGACCGACTTAACGCCAATCATAATATCGTTGAAATATAAAACTGAGATGGAAGGGCAATTTGGTCAATATGATTCTCTGCTCAAACTCAACAAAAACACAAAAAATATGTATTGTTTTTATTAAAATCATAGAAAAACACAAAAAGATTGTTCAATTTTTAAATGTTCGGATATTTCTTTGTACATACATTCTTTAAATTTTTTACAAAATACCAAAAACATTTTATCTTTCTCTCTTTATATATTATTTTAAGTTATGTTTCGTAAAAATGAAACGTTTTTAAAGTATTCAATTTTCGAGATAAAAAGGTTCTCGATAATTCAGAATTATTTAATTTATTTATTTAATTCATTTATTTAATTCATTTAATTATTTAATTTAAAATTAAATAAAGTGTTTAATTCGTTAACACTAAGTCGTTAATTATGGATAACGAACTAGGTGATTCTTTAGCGAACTGGTTTCTAGTTCGCTCACCTAATTCGCTTTCGCACTCTGTAACTAATCATCCCTTCGTTATACATATTTAACGAATCATGCCACGAATCATGTCTTAATTCGCTACGAGAATGTAACAAATCATGTATTGATTCGCTACCTTAATGTAAAGAACTGGATTAGCGAATGAGCTAATTCGTTAACTTTAATTCAAACGAATTGCCTAATTCATACACGTTTTACCTCGGGTTGCGTGCAAGGTTATAAAAGACAAGAAACACGAACAGTCCTTCACTGTTCGTCTTCTTCCTTCACCCTAAAGACACCCTATTCAAATTTTCTTTGAAATCTCAACATTCATATTTCGATATTTCTAGGATATATTTGGGTTTCTCAAGTATAGATGAACACGGCGATATGTTTTTCGTCAAAAATGATTGTGTATTTATGGTTAAATTATGAACTTTTGTGTTTAAGGGTTTTCCGAGTGTATAAACCCATTTGATTTATGATTTGTTATGGTGAACTTGATTATTTATGACTTAATGTGATCGGAATGCTATTCCGATACCCTTGGTGGACTTTAATCGACATTTGATTATCGTTTGCTGGCTTAATTATCAGCCTTTGTGGCTTTAATCCTCAACAAGCCATTCAACTACTCTGAACTTGTATTCGATCATTTGGCAGAACAAGTTCAGCAGACGGACCAGAAGAAGAAGTTTTTAATGTATCCTCGGTTTTTGCAGCTGATTATTCAAGACTTGATACCAAATCTAGCAATTGATCAAACCTTGGTGAATGATAAGCTTTATATGGAACATATGACGGCCGACACAGTACGTAGAATGGCTATCTATCGAAAGGCAAGGCCAGCGGATAAACGAATGATTGGTCATATTGTTGATCCTAATTATGCATAATAAAGTGGGAGAAAGGTGTACAGTATTACGAAAAGATGATGGATGTTCTTACTTTGCCGCGGTGGCTTGTTCGTACCCTCGCGAGACGTCCGTTTATCAATCGTGGGGGTTACCGAATAGCTGAGTGGTTTCATCAACACTTACTATTCGAGGTTAATAATGGCTTCAAGTTCCTTAAGCCTCAGGTCCCGAAACGTAAGCGTACTGACGAGATTGATCCGAGGACTGGCTGGAAGAAACTTGTCCTAAAGTTAAACCGCCAAAGACATTGAAGCAGGTTCTAGTGAAGACGATGCCCCAACAAATGCATCTCTCTTTCAACCGATGGTACTATGACAATCGTACAGGCAAGGCCGTCATTGTTCTTGGTCGAGGACTGGAGACTGAACTGATCAAGATAATCGACCCGATGTGGTTGGTTAATTTATCTGAAACAGACAATGATGTGCTATACAAGAAGCAGATTTTGATTGAGCGTCGTGAAGATTACGAACTGGCTATGCAATTCCAACGCGTTGTGCGTGTCTGTTATGAAAATGGAATTCATATGCAGAGACTGGCGGTCCAAGCGCTTCAAGTAACTTAAAGACAAAGAGCTCAAGACGAGGGGGTGTCTGTTAGTGCACGGTTTTGCGTCTTGAGTCTTTGTAATTATCGTTAACGTTTTTGTTTAATATTTAATGTAATAATTTTTTTATGTATTATCTAGTTCGTTATGTATACAGTCTAGTTCGCTAGGGGATGTTATCGAACCAGACCTGTCTTCTATTTATAGTGAACCCTGTTCACTCTTAAGTTAAGTTTTTTGAGAGTTAATTATCGAATTGCTGTCCAAATACTCTCTCGATCTTCAATCTTAATATTATACCAACTACTATTGATAATACATATACATATACACACCTATAACACTGAATTACAGTTAATTATGAGCTAGATCTATCAATTAAGGTATTAATTGCATTAACACAGATCCGAGATCTGTTATAGTTATAGATTGATACACTGGGTTCCAATAATTGTATTTAATATTAATAACTCCATTGAGTTATGATTAGTTAAGGCACACACCCTATATATAACACACCAGCTACATTCGTAGAGGAGGATAGCAATACACACACACACACACACTTAGAATTATTGTAAACTGATCATAATCTCCAAACCTTGTATCCTTATTTTTTTTTAATAAAGTGGTGATAGACAATTGTCATCACCTAGGGTTTTTGTGCCGGCGATCCGAACCAGATCAAGGGCTTTTCCCCGTAACAAATCCGTGTGTTTGTGTTTGCAATCGATACATACTTGTTTTCATCACCATAGCACTAACCCTCACTAAACGAATTTGGATACATTATCCTTAGCAGATTTTTATCTAAAACAATTTGTCGCCAACCGTGGGGCAATTAGTGCTATAATCCAGATTATTTCCTATCAATTTTCAACTATTCATACCCATATCACCATCAATGGCCTCTCAATCAACCCCTGCTTCATCAACCATGCCATCCTTGGTTTCTCTCTCATCAAGAACTTTGTCGCCGATGCCTCCTCCAATTACGGGAGCACCAATGACCACCGCGGCTGGAAACAAGACACAAATTCCAGTCTTCCAGAGCTCAAAAACCACTGCTGCCACTTTGGTGGTCAAATCTAACAATGATGTATCTGCAATGTTTTCACAGGTTAAGGCATACATGGAGCAGCAGAACAAAACCAACCGGAGGATCCTACATGAAATTGAAGATCTCAAGAAAAGAAAGAGGCCAGCGGAGGATCAGACTCCCTTGATGCCTAGGGTGCTGGATTTCACTACTCCAGGATCCGTGGCTCAACATACTCAAGGATCCTCGATCTTTCAGCAAGGATCATCCATCCTTCAACCAGGGTCTGTGGGTCAACAAACTCAAGGATCCTCGTTCTTTCAGCCAGGATCATCTATCCTTCAACAGGGGTCCATGGGTCAACAAACTCAAGGATCCTCGTTCCTTCAGCCAGGATCATCTATCCTTCAACAAGGTCAGTGGGTCAACAAACTCAAGGATCCTCGTTCCTTCAACAAGGATCATCCATCCTTCAACCAGGATCCTCTGGGTTGTATCCTCAAGGATCCTTCAGCTCCCAACCTCAAGGATCCTTCTGGCAGAATCAAGGATCCTCAGGAATTCACCATCAAAGGTCTTCTGAGGTCCATGAAGGGGATATCATCCCCATGCAGACCATTGCCTCTGGTGGACCTGCTACTATAGCAGATGCCTCTTATTTTAACTACACTTCTGGGATGCCAACGTTCAACCAACCAATAGGTAACGCCTATAATCACATATCCTCAGACACTAACCTTGGCTCATGCATAATACAAGTATCAATCAGGCTATGGCTAGGGAACTTCAGAAGCTTAAGGATACGATATCCAGCGTGCCAGGAGTGGCCTGTCCAATTCCTGAAATACCAGAAGGGAGCCACAAGCTGTCCAGATTTGCTCCACCGATGTGGAGATCCCGAAACGCTTTCAAACCCCCAACATGAAGGTGTATGATAGGACCACTGATCTGGAAGAACACGTGGCTCAGTATAGGGAAAGGATGGAGATCAATCCAATTCTTGAAAGTCTCAAGAAAGCTTATCTATGCAAGGGTTTCGGATCCACACTAACAGGATCTGCACTTAAATGGCTGCTAAGTCTTCCTCCTTATTCTGTTACATCTTTTTCACATTTAGTTAACTTGTTCAACAGCCAGTTTTCTTGTAGTAGGAAATTTGAGAAGTTAAATAGTGATTTATTTAGAGTTGTCCAACCTTATGATGAATCCTTAAGGGATTTTGTCACAAGGTTTGGCAGGGAAGCCCTATAAATACCTAATCTTGATATGGCTATGGTTGTTGAAGCATTCAAGATGGGACTTCAAAGGGGCTCCCCATTTTATGACGATCTTGTGATGACTCCTAGCAGGACTTTAGATGAAGTAAGGAAAAGGGCAGTAAGATTCATATGGCTGGAGGACGACAAGAGGATCCAAGAACGATTAGGGTCTCAAACGAAGCAAGAATATCCTAACCAAAAACAAGGATCCTCATTCAGGAACAATAACTCGAAGCCTTACTCCAAGTTCAACAACCAAAACGTCCGAGCAGTTCAAGAAGGAGATGATGATGAGTACTACCCAAGTATTTTTGAATATTGCTTCTCTGTTGATACTCATGGTTTGATTTGTGCCATGAAGGATCTTGGAGAGAAAGCAAGGTGGCCTCGGAAAATTGAGAAAACAACATCCTTCAAAGACAAGTCCAAGTGGTGTGCATTCCATGAAGACTTTGGCCATCAGATCTATGATTGTATTGGTTTAAGAACGGAAATTGGATACCTCCTAAGCAAAGGCCATTTCAAAGAACTATTGGGAAGAAAAAAGTCAAGGATCCAGGATCCTGAGGATATCCCGCAAAAAGCAACTCCGCCCCCACCGGATGCACAAGTAATCAACTTCATCTCCGGTGGCTCGGATATATGTGGTACTTCCTTCTCCGCAGCTAAGAAACTGGCCAAAGAAACCAAGATGGAGAATGGGGAACGACCAGTCGTATCCACTACTTTGACGACTGAAAAAAGAATCTTCTTTGATGAAGAAGATAAGACAAGCATCTAGGATCCTCACCACGACGGTTTGATTGTAACTTTATTTATTGCTAACCATTATGTGCGTAGGATCCTAGTCGATGGTGGAAGCTCGGTCAACATCATCCAACATGATGTACTGCATAAAATGAACATCCCAGAGTCGGAAATCATCCCGAGAACGTCGGTACTAGTGGGTTTCAGTGGTGAAACCAAGAAAACATTGGGGGAGATTAAACTTCCAATATACATTGAAGGGTTAAATTCCTACCAAAAGTTTTGTGTTATTGACAATATTTGGGGAGTAGTAAGGATATATGGTGACCAGGTGGAGGCCAAGAATTATTATTCTTCATCCATGAAGCCGACAGCTAAACAGACGATAGCATAGCAATTACAGCAAAATCCTAGGAATGTACTGGAAGCTCGAGAGCAGGACCTAAAAGAAGTATCTTTAGATCCTGAAGATCCAGACATGAAGGTGTTCCTAGGATCCTGTATCCCTGACGAGATCGGGGAGGATATAATATCCTTCCTAAAGCGACAAAAATCCACGTTTGCCTTCAAACATTCAGACATGACAGGGGCAACATATCAAAGACTGGTGAATATGATGTTCAAGGATCAGTTAGGCAAAACCATGGAAGTCTACATAGATGACATAGTGGTGAAATCGAAGAAAGCTGATGATCATCTCAGAGATCTCGAAGAAGCGTTCAACATCCTGTATCAATACAATATGAAACGGAATCCGTCAAAATGCCATTTTGGTGTTAAGGCTAGAAAGTTTCTAGGGTACATGGTCACCAAAAGAGGGATAGAAGCAAGCCCCGAGCAGATAGAAGCCATTATCAACTTAAAGTCTCCTGTGAATGCTAAGGATGTCCAGAGGCTGACGGGAAGAATAGCCACGCTCAGTAGGTTCATTTCCAGATCCTCCGAGAAATGCAAGGATTTCTACGACATTCTTAGGAAAAATAAGAAGTTCAAGTGGACGGAGAAGCATGAGGCTGCACTCAAAGCCTTAAAGGATTACTTATCCTCAACACCAGCTCTGATGAAGCCTGTGGATGGCGAATTCTTATATTTATACCTTGCTGTCTCGAGAAATGCAGTAAGTGCCGTCCTTGTGAAGGATCACGAAGATGAACAACATCTCGTTTATTATGTAAGTAAAAGTCTTTTGGACGCAGAGATCAGGTATTCTCACCTTGAAAAATTAATTCTTGCTTTAATTATGGCCTCAACCAAGTTGAGACACTATTTTGAAACACAAACTATTATTTTGAGAACTAACTATCCTGTTAAGAATGTGCTTAGAAAACCAGAAATATCAGGTAGGATGGCCAAGTGGGCTGTGAAGCTAAGTGCATATGATATTCAGTATGAGCCTAGAACAGCCATTAAATCACAAGCGCTTGCAGACTTTGTGGCTGATTTCAGTAGTGGCATGCAAAATGAAGCTGATCTAGAGGTCCAACAACTTGAAGAAACCAAGGATCCTTGGATCCTCTTCATAGATGGAGCATTCAATGTAATAGGAACAGGTTTGGGCATACTACTAAAATCGCCACAGGGGGACATAATACCCCAGTCCATTGCATGTGCATTTCAAGCCACCAACAATGAGGCAGAGTATGAAGCACTCATCACAGGTTTACTTTTAGCCAAAAGCATGAGGATCAGGTATCTTCAAGTTTATATGGATTCTTTACTTATAACTAACCACTTTAACGGCTCTTATACCGTAAAAGGTGAGAATATGATCAAATATTTAGAAATTGTGAAGGAATTAGCAAAATCCTTCGATTTGTTTAGTATAATACAGGTACCAAGGGAAGAAAATATCGGGGCAGATGCTTTGGCAAATTTAGCCTCATCTCTGAAAATTCCAGAAGACACGAAGATCCCAATTATTCATGTTCTCTCACCAGCAATAGGAGAACAAGAGTGGGGGAGATAACGAATGACAAATAAATTGTACTTTGGGATCTATTATTCTCAAATAATCAAGAATCATGGATCCTCCCGATCAAGAAGTACATTCAAACAGGAGAGATTCCAACCACTGTGAATCCCAAATCCTTCAAACTCAAGGTATCACAATACATTTTGTTAGATGATATGCTATACAGAAAATATTTTACAGGCCCATACTTGAGGTGCATCGAGAATCCTGAAATCCAAGAGGTGCTCAAAGACTTTCACGAAGGTGATTGTGGTAATCACACGGGAGGTAGATCTTTGTTCTCTAGAATTCTGAGAACAAGATATTTCTGGCCAACAATGAAGAGAGACGCCTTGAAGTATTCAAAGAAGTGTGATGCTTGTCAAAGGCATGCAAACATCCTTCATCAACCTGCAGAACCTATGTATCCTATATCCTCATCATGGCCTTTCATGAAGTGGGGCATGGATATCATGGGTAAACTTCCTAAGGCACCAGGAGGAAAAGTATTCATGCTTGCAATGACTGATTACTTTTCAAAATGGATAGAGGCAGAAGCTTTTGTTCAAGTACGCGAAAAATAGGTGATATCTTTCATAAAAAGAAATATTATTACTAGATTTGGTATCCTTTCGGAAATTATTTGTGACAATGGTTCCCAGTTTATCGGGAAAAGAACCACTGACTTTTGTGACAGCTGGGGCATCAAGATGATAATCTCTACTCCAGTGCATCCTCAAGCTAATGGTCAAGCAGAGTCTAGCAACAAAATAATCATCAACAATCTAAAGAAAAAGCTAGGATCCAAGAATGGAAAGTGGGCCGATGAGCTACCTTATGTTCTTTGGGCCGATAGAACGACACCTAAGAATGCAACAGGCCAGACACCCTTTTCATTGGTGTTTGGCTCAGAAGCTGTAATTCCCACAGACATGGTAGTTCCCACAGCTAGAATAAGCATACGTGATCCTGAGGCCAACGAAGAAATCCTTCTTGAAGACTTGGATAATTTTGAAAAACTTAGAGACCTGGCCAAGATTAGAATGGCAGCTTATCAACAAAGGGTAGTGGGGCATACAACAAAAATATAAGGATCAGAAGATTTCAAGAAGGAGATTTAGTTTTGAGGAAAGCCTTCCAAAATACAACCAATCCGGCTGATGGGAAGTTAGCACCCAAATGGGAAGGTCCTTATCAGATCGAGTCGGAGGAAGGAAAGGGGGCATATCATTTGCTCACTATGAAAGGCAATAGGTTACCAAGAGCATGGAATGCTATCCACCTCAAGAAGTACTTTTTCTGATCAGGATCAAGTATCCTAAGAGGATTGAGTATCCTTAAATGATCTAGGATCCTAAAATCGGTAACATCTATCTGATCACTTATACTTTTCAGATTCTTATTAATTTAAGGATAATATATTTTTAACGTTTGTCTTTTCCAAGTTTTTAAATAACAATGCAGGTTTCAATAAGAGGTTCAATGTCTAAGAGGTTGGCCACATCTCCCTCACGCTTAAGGTACATCGCTATTTTCCTTGGCCTAGCACACGATTGGGTATGACCCCCGATGGTCATACCCTCCAAGGTTTAAAGGTTTTCACCTTTCTTATAAATTAGAGTTTCTACACTCTAGCCTGGAGCACACGCTATCCAACGTATAGTCCAGGGCAGCGGGACCAGTACACGCTTAGTGGCTGACAATTTCGTTGTCTTCGGCTATATGGAGGATCCTACGATTTATGGTAGACGTACCGTACCACCGGTTTATAATTTTTTCATGTTATCTCAAGACAAAGGTTTCTAACATTTTCATGTTAGCTAAGGTTTTGGCGTTTTTACGTCACTCACGTTTGGGCTAAATCCCGGTTTGGGCGAGTCCCCAGTTAACATCCGTATCCTTGGGCAAGTCCCCAGTTTGGGCTTGTCCCCATTTTTTGGGTTTGTCCCTAGTTTAACACCAGTTTGGGCTTGTCCCTAGTTCACGGGCTTGTCCCTAGATTGCACGGGCTTGTCTCCATTTCACGGGCTTGTCCCCAGTTCACGGGCTTGTCCCCAGATTACACGAGCTTGTCCCCAGTTGCACGGGCTTGTCCCCAGTTTATTTTATGGGCTTGTCCCGGTTTATTGGGTTTAATCCCAGAAAATATCATAAGTTATTCGCATCAGGTATCATAAGTTATTCGCATCAGGTATCATAAATTAGATTATGAGGATCACCGAAGGATCAATACTTATGGATTCAAAATCCTTTAATTCAGTTTTATAAGGATTGCAAAAGGATCAATACTTATGGTAACTTAGGTCTAACCAGACCTTACGGTATGATTTCTGTTTACCGGTTTACACTTATTTGATTTCAGTTTATATGTTTATAGATATAAGGATTCATTATTCTCAGTCTATTTTTATAAGGATTTAATATCCTGGTTTATTTTTGCAAGGATATTTTATCCTAAAAACTTTTTACTAAAGAATATTTCTCAAAACTTTCAACAAGTCTATGCTATATCAGACAAACTTTCAAAATAACAATCAACAGATAGTTAAAAGATACTATTTATTAAACTTACTTGCAATTACCAAAAATCTTAACCGGGATTTCACCATTCAAAAAATGGACTATCCACCGGGGTTAAACAGGTGTTACTAGTTGTTCATGATTTGCAGGGAGAAGGATATACAGCCGGAAGGGAAGTTCCCAAGGAAACTCCACTGAAATATGACAATTATATCCAACTTGTAAAATCTCATATGTTTTTGCAAGAAGTTTGAATTCAAAGGCAAAATGACAGCTGTGATCTTATCACAACCGCCATTTTGGGGACAATTGTTGGTGCACAGAAATTTGACACTGTGGATACGTTATCCTGACATAAGTTCTTGGATCAGTGATCCTTAGTCAGATCCCATCGGGATCAAGGATCCTAGGTACTTATTATTTACTAACGATTGTTTCCTCTGTATAACATTATATTTGACAGATGTAACGGCTAAGAGACCTGGTCTACCCCCTATTTCGCAGCCTGAGTGATGGAGCACGTGGTCAAAGTGGCTGTTACGATTATATTGAAGGCAATGGCGGATTTTTAGGGATCATTAGTTAATTGTATTTATTATTAATAACTTCATTGAGTTATAATCAGTTAAGGCACACACCCTATATATAACACACCAGCTATATTCGTAGAGGAGGAACAATACACACACACACTTAGAATTATTGTAAACACTGATCATAATCTCCAAACCTTGTATCCTTATTTTTTTATTAATAAAGTGGTGATAGACAATTGTCATCACCCAGGGTTTTTGTGTCGGCGATCCGAACCAGATCAAGGGCTTTTCCCGATAACAAATCCGTGTGTTTGTGTTTTCAATCGATACATACTTGTTTTCATCACCATAGCACTAACCCTCACTAAACGAATTTGGATACATTATCCTTAGCAGATTTTTATCCAAAACACATTCTATGTTTTTATTACATACATGTATTGTATGTTGGTACTGCAAATATGTATTGTATGTTTGTATCTCATACGTGTACCGGTTGTTTTACTTACTTTTTAAACATTGTATACGTGCACTCCATAATATATAGCATTCCTTCAACATTGTGTGTTTGTATTACATGTATGTAATGTATGGTTGTATTGCATATATATACTATATACTTGTATTAAATGCATTTTAAAATTGTATATTGGCATTCCGTTTATATACATTGTCTGTTCGGCATTATATCTTTGAATTACACCTATATAATGTATGTTTGTATTGCATATATGTATCACAACATTTATGCACATATGGTATAAGTTTTAACAATGAAAATCGACTATCAATTTCATAGATCAATTAACAGCACCACATAAGTATACAATAACATTCATATTAAAATTCAGTCACATGTTCTAACAACTAATGCACAAATTCCATCATACACAACAATAATATAAACTTCTAAAAGACTCTCTTTAACTAGCTCCAATGTCAGATATTCCATTTATGTGTTTTCTTGTGTATTCAATCACCCGTTTCTTGCGTACGTTGACATATGAAAAAAATACTCGTGACATAGAATATTCTAAGAAGATATATCTGTTCAATCTTACTAATATCTTCATTGATGAAAACACACTCACAAATTTCTCTCTTACACTTGAAACACTCTATGTGCCTCATATCCCACAACAGGTTATGCGAGAATGTCAGTTGCCTGTTAAAACAAAAGATATGCATATATGTAATACATCAGACAAAAGCATTGCATATATGTAATACAATACCTTGAAACATTCCATATACCTTATAGAAAACACACTGCATTATGTGAAGATGTCATTTGTCTATTAAATAAAAGTAATGCGTATGTCACATACGCATACGGTATATGTGATACATCGGACAATAGCATTGCATATATGTAATACATCATAGCCCATATGCATTTAGTAGCAGATAAGTGCATATATGTAATATAATACATTGAAACATTCTATATGCCTCTTAGCAAACACACCGTAATTCGTGAAGTTGTCATAGCCTACTCAAACAAAAGTAATGCATATGTGAAATAAAATAACTATATATGTAGGTAATATATTACAGTTGCATATATATAATAGATAACCGATGCATACACGTAATACAACAAACTCATATGCATGTAATAGACAAGTGCTGCATATACATGTTAAAGAAAAATGTTACATATATGTAATACAACATACTGTTAGGACTGATATTTTCTCTGCTGAGGATATATTATCCTTGAAGATATGTCTGGATCAGTTATCCTCCCGAAGAGCTCCAAAACCATGTCGAAGATCAAGGATCCTCAGATTTTAATATAATTAACAATTGTTTCATGTGTGTAGGTTATTGTTCAACAGAAGTAACGGCTATGTGACTTGGTCCACCTTAAATTTCGCTACTGGAAGTTACCAGCAGGTGGTCAATGAACGTTGGAAGACTAGTGGAAATAGTGGAGGATAGATAGGACTTATTGTTGTATTTATTTTCTTTATAATCATCGAGATATGATCGATTAGATATATCACTTGTACTCACACAATCTTAGAGCAGAACTCACTATTCTCTCTATACACGTTAGCTACTACTGTAACAACGATCTAATCTCCACAACCATTGTAACCCTTTTTTGATATTAATAAATTGGTGATCGACATGTTGTCATCACCCGGGGTTTTTTTCCTTTGATATGAACAAGATCAAAGGGTTTTTCCTCGCAACAAATCTCGCTGTTCACTCCATTTTCATTCATATAATCGTTGTTATTAGCATAGCACTATTCCTCACTTTTACGGATTTGGATACATTATCCTTAGTTGATTATTATCCAAAACAATTTGGCGCCCACAGTGGGGCAATTGGTACAATAATCTATATTACTCCTATCAATTTTTTTATTTTTTCATACCCATATCATTATCAATGGCCTCTCAATCAAACTCTGCTTCATCAACCATGCCGTCATCGGTTCCTCTCTCATCAAGGACTTTGCCACCGATGCCTCCGCCAATCCCGGGAGCACAACGGCCTGCTGCTGCTGGAAGCAAGACGCAACTACCAGTCTTCCAGAGCTAGAAAACCGCTACTGCTGCTCCGGTGGTTAATACTAATAGTGATGTTTCATCTATGTTTTCGCAGGTTAAAGCATACATGGAGCAGCAGAACAAGACCAACCAAAGGATCCTTCGTGAGATAGAAGATCTCAAGAAGACTAAGAGGCCAGCGGCGGATAACACTCCCCTGATGCCCAGGATGCTGGATTTCACCAGTCCAGGATCCATGGCTCAGTTCACACAAGGATCATCAATCCTTTAACAGGGGTCCATAGGTCAACAGACTTAAGGATCCTCATTGTTCCAGCCAGGATCATCTATCCTTCAACATGGGTCCATGGGTCAACAGACTCAAGGATCCTCGTTGTTCCAGCCAGGATCATCTATCCTTCAACAGGGATCCATGGGTCAACAGACTCAAGAATTCTTGTTGGTTCAACCAGGATCATCTATCCTTTAGTAAGGGTCCCTGGGTCAGCAAACTCAAGGATCCCCATACTTCCAACATGGATCATCCATCCTTCCACCAGGATCCTCTGGGTTATATCACCAAGGATCCTATAATTCCCAACCTCAAGGATCCTTCTTTCAGAATCAAGGATCCTCAGAAGTTCAACATCAATGATCCTCCAAAGTCCATGAAGGATATATAATCCCCATGCAGACCATAGCTTCTGGAGGACCAAATCCTATCGCAGACTCCTCTCATCCCAGCTACTCATCCAGGATGCCAACCTTCGCCCAACAAAGAGGTAGGCCCTGGCTGCATGGAATGAAGGCGGTGGACTCAAATTACCACCAATGCATCAAACTACCTACTCCATGGGGAGTTGTGAAGATAGTTGGTGATCAGGCGGAGGCCAAGAACTGTTATTCCTCATCAATGAAGCCAACAGCCAAAATAACTATAGCATAGCAACCACAGCAACATCCTAGGGACGTACTGGAAGCTCGGGAGAAAGACATTAAAGAAGTATCCTTGGACCACGAGGATCCATATGTAAAGGTGTTCCTAGGATCCAATATTCCCAACAAGATCGAGGAGGATTTGGTATCCTTCTTAGGGCGAAGAAAATCTACCTTTGCCTTTAAACATTCAGACATAACAGGTATTTCAATGGAGGTAATCACTCATAAATTAGGCCTCGATTTATCTATTAAACCCGTCCATCAGAAGCGAAGAAAATTCGCTCCTGAGAGGAACAAGATCATACAAGAAGAAGTTGAAAAACTTCTTAAGGCCGGTATGATCAGAGAGGTTCAATATCCTCAATGGTTGGCTAATGTGGTTGTTGTTTCAAAAAAGAATGGAAAGTGGAGGGTGTGTGTCGATTTTATAGATTTAAACAAGGCATGCCCCAAGGATCCTTTCCCGTTACCATATATAGACTCCATGGTGGATGCAACGGCAGGACATGAAATGCTTACCTTTATGGACGCTCCCTCTGGATTTAAACAAATTCAGATGGAACCATCTAATCAAGAGGATACAGCTTTCATGACTCCTACCAGCATATACTGTTATATTGCTATGCCATTTGGACTAAGAAATGCAGGGGAAACATACCAAAGACTAGTCAACATGATGTTCAAGGATCATTTGGGCAAGAATATGGAAGTGTACATAGATGACATGGTGGTAAAGTCAAAGAAAGCTGAGGATCACCTTAGAGACCTTGAAGAAGCATTCAATATCCTCGACCAATATAACATGAAACTGAATCCATCAAAATGAAATTTTGGTGTTAAGGTTGGAAAGTTTCTAGGATATATGGTGACCAAAAGAGGAATAGAAGCAAGCCCTGAGCAGATAGAAGCCATCATAAACTTGAAGTCTCCTACAAATGCTAAAGATGTCCAAAACCTCACGGGAAGAATAGCCGCTCTCAACAGGTTCATCTCAAGATCCTCCCAGAAGTGTAAAGGTTTCTACGACATTCTTAGAAAGAATAAGAAGTTTGAGTGGACAGAAAAGCAAGAGGCTGTGCTCAAAGCCTTGAAGGATTACTTATCCTCAACTCCAGCTTTGATGAAGCCCGTGGATGGAGAATCCTTATATCTGTACCTGGCCGTTTTAGGAAATGCTGTAAGTGCCGTCCTTGTGAAGGATCATGAAGGTGAACAACATCCCGTTTATTATGTAAGTAAAAGTCTTCTAGATGCAGAAGCCATGTATTCTCATTTAGAAAAGTTAATTCTTGCACTTGTATGGCTTTTACTAAATTGAGACATTATTTTGAGACGCGTACTATTATTTTGAGAACTAATTATCCTGTCAAGAATGTCCTTAGAAAGCCAGAGTTGTCAGGTAGAATGGCCAAGTGGGCTGTGAAACTGAGCGCATATGACATTCAATACGGGCCAAGAACAACTATCAATTCACAAGCACTCGAGGACTTTGTGGCTGATTTCAGTAGCGGACTTGCAGAAAGAAGCTGACTTAGAGGTCCAACAACTAGAAGAGACCAAAGATCCTTGGATACTCTTCACTGATGGAGCCTCTAATGTAAGAGGAACATGATTAGGGATCCTACTGAAATCGCCACAGGGGGACATATTACCCCATTCTATAGCCTGTGAGTTCCAAGCAACGAACAACGAGGCAGGGTATGAAGCTTTGAGCGTAGGTTTGCAATTAGATAAGTGCATGAGGATCAGGTATCTTCAAGTATATATAGATTCATTATTGATTGCTAACCACTTTAATGGCTCATATGTTGTTAAAAGGAGAAAAACTAAACAAATATCTAGATGTTGTGAAGGAATTAGCAAAATCCTTCGAACTATTTAGTATTGTACAGGTACCAAGGGAAGAAAATGCTGGGGCAGATGCTCTGGAAAATTTAGCCTCATCTTTGAAAATTCCAGAAGACATGAATATTCCAATCATTCATGTTCTCTCACCAGCAATAGGAGAACAAGAAGTTGGGGAGATAACGAATGACAAATAAATTGTACTTTGGGATCCATTATCCTCGAATAATCAAGAATCATGGATCCTCCAAATCAAGAAGTGCATTCAAACTAGAGAGATTCCAACCACTGAGAATACCAAATCCTTCAAACTCAAGGTATCACAATATATTTTATTAGATGATATGCTATACAAGAAATCTTTTGCATGTCCATACTTGAGGTGCATCGAGGATCCTGAAATCCAAGAGGTGCTCAAAGATTTTCACGAAGGTGATTGTGGTAACCACACCGGAGGTACAGCCCTGTTTTCTAGGATTCTAATAAGAGGATACTTCTGGCCAAAAATGAAGAGAGATGCAATGGAATACTCAAAGAAATGTGATGCTTGTAAAAGACATGCAAACATCCTTCACCAGCCAGCAGAACCTATGTATCCTATATCCACTTCATGGCCTTTCATGAATGGGGTATGTATATTGTAGGCAAATTACCTAAGGCACCAAGAGGAAAAGTATTCATGCTTGCAATGACGGATTACTTTTCAAAGTGAATAGAAGCAAAAGCTTTTGTTCAAGTATGCGAAAAAGAGGTGATATCTTTCATTAAAAGAAATATTATTACTAGATTTGGCATCCCTTCGGAAATTATTTGTGACAATGGTTCCCAGTTTATCGGGAAAAGAACCACTAACTTTTGTGACAGCTGGGGCATCAAAATGATTACCTCTACTCCAGTGCATCCTCAATCTAATGGTCAAGCGGAGTCTAGCAACAAAATCATCATCAACAATCTAAAGAAGAAGCTAGGATCCAAGAAGGGAAAGTGGGCCGAGGAGCTACCTTATGTTATTTGGGCCGACAGGACAACACCAAAAAATGCAACAGGCCAAACGCCCTTCTCGTTGGTGTTTGGATCAGAAGCCGTTATCCCCACAGAAATGGTGGTTCCTACAGCCAGAACAAGCATCCGTGATCCTGAGGCCAATGAAGAAATTCTTCTTAAAGACTTGGATACTGTTGAAGAACTTAGAGACCTGGCCAAGATCAGAATGGCAACTTACCAACAACAAGTAGCTGGGGCATACAACAAAAGTATAAGGATCAGGAGATTTCAAGAAGGAGATTTAGTTTTTAGGAAAGCCTTCCAAAATACGACCAATCCGGCTGATGGGAAGTTAGCACCCAAATGGGAAGGCCCTTATCTAATCGAGTCGGAAGCAGGAAAGGGGGCATATCATTTGCTCACTATGGAAGGCAACAGGTTACCAAGAGCATGGAATGCTATCCACCTCAAGAAATACTTTTTCGGATCAGGATCAAGTATCCTGTGAGGATCTATTATCCTTAAAGGATCAAGGATCCCCATAATTGGTAATATCTATCTAATTACTTATTCTTTTCAATTTCCTATTATTTATTCGAAGATAATATATTCTTAACAATTTGTTTCTTCCAAGTTTTAAGATGTGTAATAACCAAGAGGTTGGCCACCTCTCTTTTACATTCATGGTACTTTACTATTTCCCTTGGCCTAGCCCACGATTGAATATGACCCCCGATGGTCATATCCCCTAAGGTTTAAAGGTTTTCACCTTTCTTATGAATTTGAGTTTCTACACTCTCGCCTGTAGCGCACGCTATCCAACGTGTAGTCCGGGGCAGCGGGACCAGTACACGTTTAGTGGCTGACAATTTCATTGTCTTCAGCTATATGGAGGATCCTACGATTTATGGTAGACGTACCATACCACCGGTTTATAACGTTTTCACATTATCTTACGTTTGGGATAGATGCCGGTTTGGGCAAGTCCCCAGTTAACATCTGTATTTGGGCTTGTCCCCAGTTTTGTACTTGTCCCTAGTTTCACGGGCTTATCCCCAGTTTCACGGGATTGTCCCCAGTTTTGGGCTTGTCCCCAGTTGCACGGGCTTGTCCCCAGTTTTGGGCTTGTCCCCAGTTTCACGGGCTTGTCCCCAGTTTCACGGGCTTGTCCCCAGTTGCACAGGCTTGTCCCCAGTTTATTATTTGGGCTTGTCCCCAGCTTAATGGGTTTAATCCCAATTAACGTGATAAGTTGTTTGCAACAGATTTTTTAAGTTCACCACGAAGATAGAGTTCTATGGATTCAAAATCCTATGGATCATTGAAGGTTCAATACTTATGGTAACTTAGGTCTACCTAGACCTTCTGGTAGGGTTTCCGTTAACGGAATTACATTGTCTTTGTTGCTATAATTTTTAAACGTTTTAGGGATTATATCTTTGAGGATATTCTATTATAGAAATTTTTAAGGATACTCTATCCTACAATTTATTCTTTAAAAAAATTTTATCCTAAATATTTTTCGTAAAGATAGTTTATCCTAAAATTTTTCATTCAAGATTATTTCTCAAAACTTTCAACAAAGCTAAAGATATATCAAACAAAGTTTTGAAATAACAAATAACAAATAGATAGTTAGAAGTTTTATATTATTAAGCATAAGTCACCTGGACTTACCAAAACTTTTAACTCGGATTTCACCATACAAAATGTTAGGGCACTGAAATTTGACACTGTGGATACGTTATCCTGACATATGTTCTAGGATCAGTTATCCTTAGA
Source organism: Bidens hawaiensis (assembly GCF_021521415.1). NCBI lineage: Eukaryota > Viridiplantae > Streptophyta > Magnoliopsida > Asterales > Asteraceae > Bidens > Bidens hawaiensis. The sequence continues at coordinate 390,109 of NW_027492510.1, forward strand.
CAGATCCTGTCAGGATCAAGGATCCTCAGTAGTTGGTATTACTAACGATTGTTTCTCATGTGTAGGTTAATATTTGATAGGTATATTTGCTATAGGACGTGGTCTACCTAATATTTCGCTACAAGGCACCTTCAGCACGTGGTCAAATGGCTGTAACACGTTTAGTGGGGATAATGGCGGATTTATAGGACTTCTTGTTGACTCACAAATAGCTGAGTACTGAGGATATGTTATCCTTGAAGACGTGTCTGGATCAATTATCTTTCTGAAGAGTTCCAAAGCTATGTATAACGGATGTATGACCAAGTCTGCCTAAACTTTCGCTACAAGACTCCTTTATGCACGTGGTCAAAGTTATGGGAGCAGCTAGTGGAGTAGTTCCTTTAAAATAGGACTTATAGTTATTATTTTATTTCTTTATATACTGAGATTATGATCGATTAGGATATTATTCATCACATGTATCATCACACACACTAGAGCAGAAGCCATAAACTCTCTCTAATCACTATTTTACTTTGTAATCTCGATCATCAACTCCACAACATTTGTAACCACCTTTTATTATCAATATAGTCGACGGTGATAGTTTTCACCGTCCGGGGGTTTTTTTTGCCGGAGATTACTATAATCACGCACTCTCCGACCAAAGTTTACCTCGTTGATCCTTGACCGAAGTGATTCGACCAAAGATTATCTCGTGAATTCTTGACCGAAGTCAATCGATCATAGATTACCTTGTTAAGTTCTGACCGAAGTGAGATTATCGTATTCAAGGGCTTTTTCCCTCGTGATCAAATCATTGTGTTCACCAAGATTTCGATTACACATTCACTATTATCTTGTTAGCACTATACCTCACTTGACAGATTTGGATACATTATCCTCAGCTGATTTTTATCCAAAACACAAAAGATGGACCATCCACCCGGGTTAAACAGGGGTAACTAATTGTTCTTAAGTGCAGGAAAATAAAAGTCAGAGGCACCAAATTTTTCTTCCCCACAAACAGAGGATCCATCCACCTTCGGTACCCCTGAGAAGAGTTCGAGCTGGACGATGAAAGAAGGCCACTCATCCCCACTACTCGAATTACTGATGAGAGAATATTCTTCGATTCGAGTATCCAGGATCCTCACCAGGATGAACTGGACGTGTGAATAGTCAATTTCATCTCTGGAGGATCCGACTTATGTGGAACTTCCTTCTCCGCAGCAAAAAGGCTCGCCAAAGAAATCAAGCTGGATAATGAAGTCCAACCAATAGTATCCACCACTTTAATGGCAGACAAAAGGATCTTCTTCGATGAGGAAGACAAACTAAACATCCAGGATCCTCACCATAACGGTTTAATTATTACTTTATTTATCGCTAACCATTATGTACGCAGGATCCTAGTGGACGGTGGAAGCTCGGTCAACATCATCCAGCATGATGTCCTTAAGAAGATGAACATTCCAGATTCCGAGCTCGTCCCAAGAACATCAGTACTAGTCGGTTTCAGGGGAGAAACCAAGAAGACATTGGGGGACATCAACCTCTCAATTTATATTGAAGGGTTAAATTCATATCAAAAATTCTGTGTTATTGATAATCTTTCTTGTTGCAATGTTGTTTTAGGTAGACTCTGGCTGCATGGGATGAAGGTGGTGGCCTCAACATACCACCAATGCCTCAAACTACCTACCCCATGGGGAGTTGTGAAGATAGTTGGTGATCAGACAGAGGCCAAGAACTATTATTCCTCATCAATGAAGCCAACAACCAAGCAGACTATAGCATAGCAACCACAGCAACATCCTAGGGACGTGCTGGAAGCTCGGGAGAAGGACTTAAAGGAAGTATCCTTGGACCCCGAGGATCCAGATGTGAAAGTGTTCCTAGGATCCAGTATCCCCAGCGGAATTGAGGAGGACATGATATCGTTCCTAAAACGAAGAAAATCCACGTTTGCCTTCAAACATTCAGACATGACAGGTATTTCAAAGGAGGTAATCACTCATAAGCTCGGCCTTGATTTATCTATTAAACCCATCCATCAGAAGCGAAGTAAATTCGCTCTTGAGAGGAACAAGATCATACAAGAAGAAGTTGAAAACCTTCTTAAGGTCGGTATGATCAGAGAGGTTCAATATCCTCGATGGTTGGCTAATGCGGTTGTAGTTTCAAAAAAGAATGGAAAGTGGAGGGTATGCGTTGATTTTATAGATTTAAACAAGGCATGTCCCAAGGATCCTTTCCCGTTACCATATATAGACTCCATGGTGGATGCAATGGCAGGACATGAAATGCTTACCTTCATGGATGCTTCCTCTGGATTTCAGAAAATTCAGATGGAACCATCTAATCAGAAGGATACCGCATTCATGATTCTTACCGGCATATATTGTTATATTGCTATGTCATTTGGATTAAGAAATGCAGGGGCAATGTACCAAATACTAGTCAACATGATGTTCAAAGATCAGCTAGGCAAAACCATGGAAGTCTACATAGATGACATGGTGGTGAAATCAAAGAAAGCTGAGGATCACCTTAGAGACCTCGAGGAAGCATTCAATATCCTCGACCAATATAACATGAATTGAATCCGTCAAAATGCCACTTTGGTGTTAAGGCTGGAAAATTCATGGGATATATGGTGACTAAAAGAGGAATTGAAGCAAGCCCCGAGCAGATTGAAGCCGTCCTCAATTTGAAATCTCCTGCAAACACAAAGGATGTCCAAAAGCTCACAGGAAGAATAGCTGCCCTCAATAGGTTCATCTCAAGATCCTCCGAGAAGTGCAAGGACTTCTATGACATCCTTAGGAAGAATAAAAAGTTTGAATGGACGGAAAAGCATGAGGCTACGCTTACAGCCTTGAAGGATTACTTTTCCTCAGCTCCAGCTCTAATGAAGCTTGTGGATGGAGATTCCTTATACCTGTATTTAGCTGTCTTAGGAAACGCAGTAAGTGTCGTCTTGGTAAAGGATCATGAAGGTGAACAGCATCCCGTTTACTATGTAATTAAAAGTCTTGTAGATGCGGAAGCCAGGTATTCTCATTTAGAAAAGTTAATTCTTGCACTCATTATGGCTTCTACAAAATTGAGACATTATTTCGAAACTCATCCTATTATTTTGAGAACTAATTATCCTGTGAAGAATGTTCTTAGAAAACCAGAGTTATCAGGTAGAATGGCCAAGTGGGCTGTAAAATTAAGTGCATATGATATCCAATATGAGCCAAGAACAGCAATCAAATCTCAAGCACCAGCGGACTTTGTGGTTGATTTCACTAGTGATCTACAAAAAGAATCTGACTTGGAGGTCCAACAACTGGAAAAGACCAAGGATCCTTGTTTACTCTTCACCGATGGTGCTTCCAATGTAAGAGGAACAGGATTGGGTATCCTACTGAAATCGCCACAGGGGGACATATTACCCCAGTCCATAGCTTGTGAGTTCCAAGCAACAAACAATGAAGCAGAGTATGAGGCTCTGATCGTAGGTTTGCAATTAGCCAAAAACTTGAGGATCAGGTATCTTCAAGTTTACGTAGATTCTTTATTGATAACTAACCACTTTAATGGCTCGTATGCTGTTAAAGGTGAGAAACTAATTAAATATTTAGATGTTGTGAAGGAATTATCGAAATCCTTCGAAATATTTAGTATTACACAGGTAACGAGGGAAGAAAATGCTGAGGCAGACGCCTTGGCAAACTTAGCCTCATCTTTGAAGATTCCTGAGGATTTGAAAATCCCAACAATTCACATTCTCTCGCCAGCAATAGGAGAACAGGAAGTTGGAGAGATAACGAATGATAAAAAAAATCGTACTCTAGGATCCTTTATCCTCAAATAGCAAAGGATCATTGATCCATCCTATCAAGAACTACATTCAGACTGGAGAAATTCCAGCCACAGAAAATCCCAAGTCCTTCAAACTCAAGGTATCCCAATATATTTTGTTAAATGATATTGTATATAGGAAATCTCTCCCAGGTCCATATCTCAGATGCATTAAGGATCCTGAGATCCAAGAAGTACTCAAGGATTTTCATGAAGGAGATTGCGGCAATCACACAGGTGGAAGAGCGTTATTTTCTAGGATACTCAGAACTGGATACTTCTGGCCAACAATGAAGAAGGATGCAGTGGAATATTCAAGGAAATGTGATGCTTGTCAAAGACACGCAAACATCCTTCATCAGCCAGCGGAGCCTCTATATCCTATATCCTCCTCATGGCCTTTCATGAAATGGGGTATGGATATTGTAGGCTAGCAACCAAAAGCACCAGGTGGAAAGGTCTTTATGCTTGCTATGACTGACTACTTCTCCTAATGCATTGAGGCAGAAGCATTCGTACAAGTCCGAGAAAGGGAAGTGATATCTTTTATTAAACGAAATATTATAACTAGATTTGGTATTCCTGCTGAAATTTTTTGTGACAATGGTTCCCAGTTTATCGGGAATAGAACTACTAACTTTTGTGACAGTTGGGGCATCAAAATGATTACTTCCACTCCGGTTCATCCTCAAGTCAATGGTCAAGCAGAGTCTAGCAACAAGATCATCATCAACAATCTAAAGAAGAAACTAGGATCCAAGAAGGGAAAATGGGCTGAAGAACTTCCTTATGTTCTTTGGGCAGACAGGACTACGCCTAAAAATGCAATAGGCCAAACACCCTTCTCATTGGTGTTTGGATCAGAAGCTGTGATTCCCACAGAGATGGTGGTTCCTACGGCAAGAACGAGCATCCGTGATCCTGAAGCCAATGAATAAACCCTTCTTGAAGACTTGGATACAATAGAAGAACTCAGAGACCTAGCCAAGATCAGGATTGTAGCATATCAACAAAGGGTAGCTGGGGCATACAACAAAAATATTAGAATCAGAAGATTTCAAGAAGGAGATCTAGTGTTGAGAAAAGCCTTCCAAAATACTACCAATCCGGCTGATGGAAAGTTAGCACCCAAATGGGAAGGACCTTATCAGATCGAGTCGGAAGTAGGAAAGGGGGCATATCATTTTCTCACAATGGAAGGCAATAGATTACCAAGGGCATGGAATGCTATCCACCTCAAGAAGTATTTTTTCTAATCAGGATCATGTATCCTGAGAGGATACATTATCCTTAAAGGATTAAGGATCCCCGAAATTGGTAATATCTATCCGATCACTTATCCTTTTCAGTTTATTATTCTTAATTTAAGGATAATATATTCTTAACATTTTATCTTTTCCAAGTCTTAAATATCAATTTAGGGTATTATTGAGATGTGTAATAGTCAAGAGGTTGGCCACCTCTCCTTTAAATTTGAGGTACTATCCTATTTCTCTTGGCCTAGCCCACGATTGGATATGACCCCCGATGGTCGTATCCCCTACGGTTTAAAGGTTTTCACCTTTCTTACGAATTATAGTTTCTACACTCTCGCCTGTAGCGCACGTTATCCAACGTATAGTCCGGGGCAGCGGGACCAGTACAAGCTTAGTGGCTGACAATTTCGTTGTTTTCGGCTATATGGAGGATCCTACGATTTATGGTAGACGTACCATACCACCAGTTTATAACGTTTTCACGTTATCTCACGTTTGGGCTAAATCCCGGTTTGGGCGAGTCCCCAGTTAACATTCGTATCTTTCGGCCAGTCCCTAGTTTGGGCTTGTCCCCAGTATTTGGGCTTGTCCCTAGTTTAACACTAGTTTGGGCTTGTCCCCAGTTACACGGGCTTGTCCCCAGTTGCACGGGATTGTCCCCAGTTTATTTTATGGGCTTGTCCCCAGTTGCACGGGGCTTGTCCCTATTTATTTTATGGGCTTGTCCCCAGCTTGTTGGGTATAATCCCAGTTAACATTATAAATTGTTTGCAACAGAGTTTCTAAGTTCATTATGAAAATCAAGACTTATGGATTCAAAATCCTTAAATTGCTTCAACCAGGATCACAGAAGGATCATTACTTATGGTAACCTAGGTCTAATTAGACCTTATGGTATGATTTCTGATTGTTAATTTACCTTTATTTGTCTATGATATTTGTAATCCCTTTTACTTAAGGATTTAAGATCTTTAAATTATTTTTGCAAGTATATTCTATCCTAAAACGTTTTAGTCAAGATTGTTTCTTAAAACTTTCAATAAAGCTAAAGCTATATCAAACAAACTTTCAAAATAACAAGTAACAAGCATATTGTTTATTAAACTTACTTACGATTACCAAAATTCTTAACCCAGATTTCACCATTCGAAAGATGGACCATCCACCTGGGTTAAACATGTGTTACTAGCTTTTCATGATTTGCAGGGAGAATAAGAGGAGCTGAATATATAGCCGGAAGGAAAGTTCCCAAGGAAACTCTATAGATATATGATAATTATATCTAGCTTGTCAAATCTCATTTGTTTTTGTGGGAAGTTTGAATTCAAAGGCAAAATGACAGATGTGATCTTATCACAACCGCCATTTTGGGGGCAATTGTTAGGGTATTGAAATTTGACACTGTGGATACGTTATCATGACAATGTTCTAGGATCAGTTATCCTTAGACAGATCCTGTCAGGATCAAGGATCCTCAGTAGTTGGTATTACTAACGATTGTTTCTCATGTGTAGGTTAATATTTGATAGGTATAACGGCTATAGGACGTGGTCTACCTAATATTTCTCTACAAGGAACCTTTAGCACGTGGTCAAATGGCTGTTACACGTGTAGTGGGGATAATGGCGGATTAATAAGACTTCTTGTTGACTCACAAATAGCTGAGTACTGAGGATATGTTATCCTTGAAGACGTGTCTGGATCAATTATCTTTCTGAAGAGTTCCAGAGCTATGTATAACGGCTGTATGACCAAGTCTGCCTAAAATTTCGCTACAAGACTCCTTTATGCACGTGGTCAAAGTCATGGGAGCAGCTAGTGGAGTAGTTCTTTAAAAATAGGACCTATAGTTATTATTTCTTTTACTTATATACTGAGATTATAATCGATTAGGATATTATTCATCACATGTATCATCACACACACTAGAGCAGAAGCCATAAACTCTCTCTAATCACTAGTTTACTTTGTAATCTCGATCATCAACTCCACAACATTTGTAACCACCTTTTATTATCAATATAGTCGACGGTGATAGTTTTCACCGTCCGGGGGTTTTTGTGCCGGAGATTACTATAATCACGCACTATCCGACCAAAGTTTACCTCGTTGATCCTTGACCGAAGTGATTCGACAAAAGATTACCTCGTGAATCCTTGACCGAAGTCAATCGATCATAGATTACCTTGTTAAGTTTCGACCGAAGTGAGATTATCGTATTCAAGGGCTTTTTCCCTCGTGATCAAATCATTGTGTTCACCAAGATTTCGATTACACATTCACTATTATCGTGTTAGCACTATACCTCACTTGACAGATTTGGATACATTATCCTCAGCTGATTTTTATACAAAACACAAAAGATGGACCATCCACCCGAGTTAAACAGGGGTTACTAATTGTTCTTAAGTGCAGGAAAATAAAAGTCAGAGGCATCAAAGGTTTCATCCCCACAAACAGAGGATCCATCCACCTTCGGTACCCATGAGAATTGTCTTGAGGATCCGTGATCCTTAAACCCTACTTACTATTGTTTATTACAAACCAAATTATCTTTAAAAAGCATCAACACAAACAAAAAAGTGGGCTCGAGCCTTGTCTTTTATATCCTTCATCGCCCACTTAAGCTGCACATTCACCCTCTGCAGCACCTTCTCCATCACCGGCCTCCTTCGCCATCTTAATCCTTGCTTGGAACACCGACCTAGCGGCCCACATCTTAGCCTCGTCTTTAGCCTGCTTCACTGCATCTTGGTGCTGGGTTTCCGCTAAGGATAGCTGATCTTCCAACTTTTTTTTATCCTTGGAGAGTTGGATCATGGCTTTTTCCTTGGCAACCACGGCTTTCCCTAGCCCTGACAGAATCTCACTCATCTGGCTGATGACCTTTTCAAATGCTCTTTGAAAGCATTCATAGCCTGTATACAACTATGTAATTAGGTTAAAAGGATATTGGATCCTAAAATTCAAAATATCAGGATACAGGATACTTACAGAGAGGACTGTGTCATAATGGGTTTCGGGATCGGAGGACCTCTTTCTTTTAGAAGCAGCGGACTTAGCTCTGGTCGTTGCAGTCTTGGGCTCAGAACTGGTTGACGCCTTCAAAGCTTTTTTCTTGATGTCCAGGGAGGTGACCATACAATCAATGTCTTCTAAGGAAAACTTGCTAGCTGATTTCTAGGATTTCTTGGCGCCTACAAAACATAAGTTAACAGATAAGTATTCTAACTAATTTTATTTACCTTAAAATTACTGTAATAGACTTACTTGACATACTGGAACCCGAGGAGATTTCACAGAAAGCTTCAACGAAACGGTCTTGAAAGGTTCTAACCTCGGTATCCAGTGCAAGGAACCGTTTTGTTTTCTCTTCTGAACCAGGTAAATTACCCAAAGAAGCAAAGTTGTCCACTGCAAACAAAAAGAAGATTCAGAGTTAAAATTAAAGCATCAAGGATCCTACTATTTTTTAAGGATCCAGGATCCTACCCTTTCTAACCCACTATGAAGGAAGGTCAATCCCTCCAGGTATGGAGTCACGTTTTACAAAGAAAAACTGATTCCTCCAGAAGGAATCATTTAAAGTGACTTTCAAGATCGGGTGGGGTTGTCAAGGCTTGGATTTCAAGATGAATCGGGCAGAATCGTGGGTAGTAAGGGTGTATAGATGTGAAAGCTCTGGAAGACCGAAGTCGATCTTTTGTTCCTCGATGATTCTTTCTATAGTGCTGAGAACTCGCCACACCATAGGCATAGCCTGAATATAGGATATGCCCATGGAATCAAAAAACTTTGGGTAAAGGCAGGGAATGGATAGCGATAACCAATCAAGAAAGGACAAGCCGGCATACAAACCCAGATCTGATAGTAAATGTCGCATCGGATTCCAGCATCGTATGGACGGAACTCCGTTCCCGACGGAAACAATGCTCGAAGTTCGTCTACTTCGGGATCTGTTAGCTTGCAGATTTCGATAGAAGGGTTTGCTATAAGGTTTTGTGGTCGCATCTCAGACAATCCAGACTCGTCGTACGCTTGGTTGGAATGGTGTGAAGGGGAAGAAGAAGACGAAACAGTAGAAATTATTACAAAGACAAAGAAAATAAGAGAAGAAAGAGATGAATACGTGATGCGTCGATTGGATATGTGATTATAAGAAAGATATAGGGCGGCATATATAGGCGATTATGATTATCTCAGGGGCTAAATGGTAAATATATCTGGCAAATCGTCCCATCATCCAGTTTTCGCAGAAGTTTTGAATTTCAAAATGACAGCTGTGTTCCACTATCACCCGCCATTTTGGGGGCACTTGTTAGGACTGATATTTTCTCTGCTGAGGATATATTATCCTTGAAGATATATCGGGATCAGTTATCCTCCCGAAGAGCTCCAGAACCATGTCGAAGATCAAGGATCCTCAGATTTTAAACTTATTGTTGCATTTATTTTCTTTATAATCATCGAGATATGATCGATTAGATATATCACTTGTACTCACACACTCTTAGAGCAGAACTCACTATTCTCTCTATACACGTTAGCTACTACTGTAACATCGATCTAATCTCCACAACCATTGTAACCCTTTTTTGATATTAATAAATTGGTGATTGACGAGTTGTCATCATCCGGGGTTTTTTTCTTTTGATCTGAACAAGATCAAAGGGTTTTTCCTCGCAACAAATCTCGGTGTTCACTCCATTTTCATTCATATAATCGTTGTTATTAGCATAGCACTATTCCTCACTTTTACGGATTTGGATACATTATCCTTAGCTGATTTTTATCCAAAACACATACCGTATATGAATTTAATAGACAATCACTATATTCATGTAATACGTCAGACTAAATATACATATAATAGATAAGTGTTGCATATATGTAATATAACTGCCTATATATGTATTTGATATATAAGTGATGCATCAATTATGCACTGCATATATGTAATACTTGATAAAATCATGTAAATACGACTAATCAATGTTGATAATGTGTAAAATTAGATATGAGCAAGTTCATGTTATCCCATTGTCCATCGATGCACATTGAGGCCATACATCAGCTACAGGACCCGTTTCTGATTTCTCACAAGCAATTCATCGAACACCTGGTGTGAAAACTTAATAAATATATAACTTACTTAAATTGAATAGTTCATAATCAGTCATCCCTTTGTGTTTTGACAACATGTTAACAACTGTAGTAATCATGGATCCATAAGCAACTGAATCGACCAACAACGGCAGAACAATCAATTTATTGAAAATCATCAATGTGTGGCTCATTCATACTTTTCAATCATAATCAGTTTCTAAATACATGTTTAACAATGTATATTGTTATTCGACTAGAACGAAAAAAAACAAATACAGAGCCTATCGAAGAGCCTCGTTTTATGTTTGATTGTTGTATAATATGCTTAATCGACGCTGTTAATACGTGAAATTAACAATTACAATCATTTACCTGATAGTATTCTTCATATTCGTGCTTGATTTTGTAGTCAATTTGGATGAACTTTACATTCAATTGACGGGAACTAAAAGCCTGGATACTGAGAGGAGACGTGAGTGAATAAGAATAGGGAGAAAGAACAAATGTAGTTTTTTTTGTTAATTCCAATATTTCCCCTTTTCCCTTTTTTTAGCCTTTGATTAAATAAAATCAATGTACTTAAGAGGAGTTCTCTAGTTCTCTCTTTAAAATGAGTTCTCTCTATATCTCACCCCTATATATATATATATATACACACACATACATATATATATATATATACAGGATCATGATCATGTGAGAACTATTTTGAAATTGAGAACTTTGAGAACCATTTTAGAAAAAAAAACCCCAAAAATTTAAAAAAATCATAAAACATAAAAAACGCAAAAATGAAAAAAATAAAAAAAATCAAAATTCTTCTTTATCATCCCGGATTCATAAAAAAACCATCTCGGTTTAGCTAAATTATACACATATGTAGAATATGTACATACATGTTTTTATACACATATGTACAATTAAGGTAAATGATAATGTGCATATGTGTATATTAGGTAACTAGAAATTAAACGAAATTATACACATGTGTATAATACGGAGTTTTTTAAGAAACCGGAATGAAATATAAGAATTTTGGTTTTTTTTACCTTTTTAAAATTTATGTTTTTTTTTATTTATAATTTTTTTAAATATTTTTTAGATGTTTTTTTTGTGTCTCAAAATGTTTCTCAAAGTTCTCAACTTCCAACGGGTTCTCTTAGGATCCTTACCCTATATTAGGACCATGTGAGAACTATTTCGAAATTGAGAACTTTGAGAACCATTTTAGACCACAAAAAAACCCAAAAATAAAAAAAAATCACAAAAAAAAAAACGCAAATATAAAAAAGGTAAAAAAAATTCTTATTTATCATACCTATTTCATAAAAAAATAAAAATAAAATAACCTCTTGGTTTTGCTAAATTATACATATATTGTAATATTTCTATATATGTACATACATGTTTTTTTTATTATACACATATGTATAATTTAAGGTAAATGATAATTTATATATTTGTATATGACGTAACTAGAGATTAAATAAAATTATACACATGTGTATAATACGGAATTTTTTTAATGAATCTAGAGTGAAATATAAGAATTTTGGTTTTTTTACTTTTTAAAAATTTTTGTTTTATAATTTTTTTAAATATTTTTTTAGTGGTCCAAAATGGTTCTCAAAGTTTTCAATTTCCAAAGGGTTCTCTTAGGATCCTTACCATATATATATATATATATATATATATATATATATATATATATATAGAGAGAGAGAGAGAGAGAGAGAGAAAGACGTGTCAGTTTGTGGTTAATCATCACAATTTTTTCTCTTCAAAACTAATATATGTCATAGATCAATAATTATTCACATTCCTTTTACACTCCATTTATATTACAGAGTATATATATAACATGATTAAATAATTCACTTTTCTTTATACTCTATTTATATTATATCTATACACTTTTATAAAGATAAATATTTACATTTTATACTACTATACATTATTAGAATATATTTTAAAACATACTTGGTGAAATCCAAAAATCAACAACAAAACGTGTTAGTTAAATATTGAAAAAAATATAATTTTAAATGTTATCATTAATATATAATACTATGTATATTGTTGAAGATTGTAATAAAAAACAAAAAGAGACTCTAATATGATTTCATTTACGAAGTAATTTTTTTAATCAATAAGTTATAAATATATGTTTAAAATTTGATCCATATTTTAAAAATAAATCCATTTATCTTTCGTTTTTTTTTTAAATTTTCATATAAATTTATAAATTATAAAACTATTTATTTTTTGGGTTAATTTAGTAAACTATACATATATGTGTTAAATTATAAGGATAGTATATACCAATCACTTTCAAATATAATAAAGTTTATCATATTTAGTTTATTGGTTTTTTATCAAAGATTGCTTCGGTTTTTTGTGGAACTTAATTTGATTGTTATGGGTTAATAGTTGGTAAATAGATTGTTTTGTACAAATTAACAACGTTTGACTTAAATTTGTTACAGGTAAAAAAGGTAATATGAATAGTTTACAAAATTTGAGAATATCTTCAAACTTGTTACGGGTTCCAAGTTTTGACTTTAAATGTTAAACAAATGAAAGTTAGAATTTTAACTATGATTGGATTTTAATTTGTTTTTAAGGACATTTTTGGAAATAGTCAAAAGATTTGGGATTTTGCACATTGAGTATTTTTCCAATGAGTATTAAAATTTAAGAAAAAATGACAAACACTTCTGACATGCCACCTCTAGGCCTATCAATGCTTCTAACTCAAATTAAAACATTTGTGTCAGCATTGACTTTTTCTTTAATAGTGTTTAGAATGTTGTATGTAAAGCATGTAAAAAAAATTATGCTCAAGTGAAGCAAAACATTTACAAAATTGAATGGGTTAACATGTTATTATTTTTGTTTTTGTCAATTGACAAATTCGAGAAGCCCCTCAAACTTATCATAATCTTTTTCATGGTGTAGCTCAAAACTATTATTATATGAGAAGTATTCTTTGAAATTGGTTCATAACCAGATTTCTTTCATTTATACATATATGATACTCTGAATAAGTTTCTAATAAATGGAGTGTTCTTGGATATGTTTTTTCACGTGCTTTATTTTTTTATTAAGATTATTTTTATTTTCATATTTGAAAAAATATTATTTTGTGATATAAATAAAAATCAATTTATGTATAATGATAAAAGCATGGATGTAATACATTATTCTATATACATTATGTATTGCTTTATTTGTAACTTAATTATTTAGATCATCCCGTGTAGAGGTGCCCAAAAAACCCGAACCTGGAACCGAGTTTTTTTAAACACGGGTTTTTAATACCCGAATCCGACCTACCTGTAACATCCTGAAAATATCCAGACCAATTTTGTCAATTTAGAAAGTTGAGGGACTTGTTCGTCATCTAGCTAAAGATATATGAAAGTGACACATGTCTTATGACTCATCATTATAAGAAGACACATGTCACATGGTGGTAACACAAAAGGACACATGTCATCACATAACAACTCATACCCTCACAAAGTGACATGTGGCTAGTGACTAATCAATATGAATGCCACATGTCAACACCTTATGGGATTACTCATCATATAAAAAATGACACATGTGGCATGGTGGCGAGTGACGGTCTGTGTCACACCCTCAAAATCCACTAACGGAGTTTTACCGTCAGAGGGTGTGAACTAACAGGATCGGAATCATCAGTTATAATCAAACCATAAAATAAAGTTTCAAAACCATGAAAACGTTTACGAGTAAATAAATGCGGAAGCGTAAAAACCTTTAATCAAAAGTTGCGTCACGCGGGACGACTTAAAACCAATGATAACCGTTAAAAATAAGTTTTGCATAATTAGAATGTGTCAAGCAATGCATGTTCCTAAACCGCGCGCCCGCCTCGGCTACCTGAGAATAACATACTAAAAGTGTCAACACAAGGTTGGTGAGTTCACAAGTTATGTAAAAATAAATGTTTAGCGTTTGCGTTCAGCGTTTTGCGTTACAGCATTTTGCATTACAGCGTTTTGCGTTACAGCGTTTTGCATTACAGCGTTTTGCGTTACAGCGTTTTGCGTTACCAGATAGTGTTATGTCAATTATATATCTATAGGTAGCTAGCCTATAAAGCAATTATTACTAAGTGTTCGACGCCGAAGCTGACTCGTTTATTAAGTGCCTTGTCACCAGGTCCTCCAGACCATGGTACGTGTTAGCCAAAATTACACCCGCTCGACCTCCAGTCGAGTTTAGCGTTGGGTGGGGTTTGTAAAACCCAGTAGTACTACTCAACAGTGACTCGCTATTCTAAATATTAACCGGTTCGATGTGTAGGACTTCAAATGTTTCGTTCGCCCCTTAGCCTTTACAAGTGATATATAATTTATAACAAAATCTTAAATGCGTTGTGGAGTATGTTATCTCCCCCAAGTGAAAAGCGTTTGAAAATAGTTTAAAGAGGGTAAAGTGAAACTCACTGTTTGCGAAGAATTTCCCAAATTAAATCACCAAGATGCGCGTCACAGAAAAACACTCTCTAGCGTTCTAAAACAATAAAGAGATTTTTCTAAGTGTCGGAATATTATCGAGTCTCTAGACCCGGCACATAATACCTATGCACATAACATGTTTCGTGTTTCATCTGTGAATCGTGTGTGACTTTAACCAACGTATTTGTGACACCTTACATGTGTAAGCAATCATATACGTATCATATATTCATAAAGTACCTCACTATCATTTATTCCCCGTAAGGGCATTTTGGTCAAAAAATAACAATTAACTAGCCATTATTCCCCATGAGGGCAATTTGGTCAAATCATGGCAATCAATTAGCAATTATTCCCCGCAAGGGTATTTTGGTCAAAACATAACAATTATATAGCAAGTATCATGTTTCATGCATTTTTACACAACTCAGCAGCTAGTTTCACCGAGACAGAAATCCTACTAGAAAGATTGTACTATTTCACTGATCATAGCATTTCAATTAATTTACCAAAAATCATAACAGAAGCACATATGTCTTAGGTTTCCATAACATATTTTATTATATTTTTATTCCACATAGTTTTCTCACAATCATCAAATCATTACAGCAAACTCATAACAGTCAAATTCATGCACAACAGAATGTTATTTGCAATTTCCGTTAAACGAAAAAACCAATAAATGCAAGACCACTTGGGTTAGGTTCCTAACTCAATAAGTCAACTTCCAGAAGTGGAACCAACCCAATTGGTCTCGTAGTTCATGAGATATAACATTTACAACACAACCTAACAGAAGGTCTAACATCTCAGCTTTGCACAACGTTTTTGTAAAATCATAAAAGTTAACTTCTACTTGTCCAAAAATTACAAATTTATACTTTATAGAAACTAGACTCAACCTAGTTTACTGTAGTACCAATAATCTTAACCAATTTTCACGTTTACACTTCGTTACAGTCACTTAAACATCATATACACATTCTGTCAAGAAACTGTTTGCATCCAAACTCAATATATTAACAACCTATGAACTATCATGCATTCATATAACACTCTAGACTCCATAAACACCATCCATGCACATAAATTACCCATTACATACATGATTAGGGTTTTTGTTTGAACTCAAATCAAAGACACAACAATCAACATGCAACAATATTCAATCTAGTTATCAAATCATCATCAATCAACAACAAACATATTAACTTCATACATACATGAAAAATCGGCAGCTAGGGTTTTCAATTAACCCATTAAACATCAATATCAAGTAACAAGGATGTATAGGATAATCAATTATACCTTCCTAGCACCTAGTTCTTCAATCAAAGGCTTGATTTCTTGGTGTTATGTGTGTGTATAGTGGACGGCAGCCAAGGGAGCAAAGGGGAAGGAGGCCGATTGGAAGTAGGGAGAAAGAAATAAGAGTTAGGGTTTAGTTGTTAATGATATATTTATAGAATACTAAGTTACACTCAAGTCCCTCCACTATCAATTGTTGTTTTTCTAACTTAACTAACTAGTTTACATCTTGAGTTAACGTTTATAACCATGTTATCACACAACACATAAGTCTAACACATAATTATCACATAATTACTGTTTTGACGTTTTTCGTTTATTCATCAATCGTTTGTGTCAACTCGTTTGCGTTTCGTGCAATTCCCGAAAGACTACACATGTAGTAAGTGTTAAGCGTCATTTAAACCCTAGTTTAAATGTAATGAAGTGTGCATTATAGATTCAATGATCTTAAGTTTGAATTGACGAAGTTGAGTTAACGGAGTTAACCTGAAATTGACGATTGTCACATCATTCCCATGTTAAAGAATTTTCGTCCCGAAAATTTGAGTCAAGTCGTGATGAGTGTCTGAAAAAGTAAGAAAAATTTTCGGTTTGTCATATCATCCCCTAGTAGAAATAAATTTCGTCCCGAAATTTAATTCATACCTCTGGTGATGTCTGACGGTTTGTCGGGTTTCGCGGTTTTCTGTGTTTGGTTAGCCCTTCAAAAAGGTGAGGATACTTTTTCATCATTTGATCCTCGCGTTCCCACGTGAACTCCGGTCCACGTCTCGAGTTCCAGCAAACCTTAACGATTGGAATTTTGCTGTGCTTGAGCGTTTTGGTTTCCCAATCCAAAACCTCGACTGGTTCCTCAAAGAAATGTAACTGTTCATCAACTTGCAGTTCCTCCAAAGGAACTACTTGGGTTTCATCGGACAGGCATTTCTTCAAATTGGACACGTGGAATACATTGTGTACGCCACTGAGTTCCGTTGGTAGGTCCAGTCGGTACACCACCGGACCAATGCGCTCAGTTATCTGGTAGGGACCAACATATCGTGGGTTGAGTTTGTTTCGCTTACCAAAGCGAACCACACCTTTCCAAGGTGAGACTTTGAGTAACACTCGATCGTTCACTTGAAATTCGAGAGGTTTTCGGCGCTTGTCGGCGTAACTCTTTTGGCGATCTCGTGCTGCTGCCATGCGATTTCGGATTTGAACAATCTTTTCCGAAGTTTCGAGTACCAGTTCCGGACCAGTGATTTGGCTGTCACCCACCTCTGCCCAGCAGAGGGGTGATCGACACTTTCATCCGTACAGCGCTTCAAACGGCGCTGCCTTAATACTTGCGTGGTAGCTGTTATTATACGAAAACTCTACCAAAGGTAAGTGAGGTTCCCAACTTTTTTCGAAGTCCAACACGCATGCACGCAACATATCCTCCAGGGTCTGAATAGTTCGTTCACTTTGCCCATCCGTCTGAGGATGGTATGCTGTGCTCATATCAAGACGGGTGCCTAGTGCGCTTTGCAGCGACTTCCAAAAGTGCGAAGTGAAACGAGAATCTCGATCAAAAATGATTGAGACAGGCACTCCGTGTCTAGACACTACTTCCTTCATGTAGACGCAAGCCAGTCTTTCCATTTTGTCTGATTCCTTAATCGCTAAGAACTGTGCAGATTTAGTCAACCGGTCAACGATCACCCAGATGGTATCGCATCCCGTCGGTGTCTTAGGTAAACCCGTAATAAAATCCATTGAGATGTGTTCCCATTTCCACATTGGGAGTTCCGGTTGTTGCAGTAGACCAGATGGTTTCTGGTATTCTATCTTGACTCTGGCACAAGTCAAGCATTTGCTCACGTAGGTGGCAATGTCGGCTTTCATGTTCGGCCACCAGTAAAGTGCCTTTAAATCATGATACATTTTATCTGAGCCAGGGTGGATAGAATATCGGGACTTATGTGCTTCGTCCATCACTAGAGTTCTCAACTCTCCGAACCGTGGAACCCAAATCCGGTTCTCAAAATATCGGACCCCGTCCGATCTGGTTTCAAGTTGCTTGTTCATGCCCCGCATGAGTTCCGATGGAAGATTGTCATCTTTCAAAGCTTCAAGTTGCGCATCGCGAATCTGATCGGGCAAGTTGGCATGAATCGTGAGTTGCAATGCTCGCACTTGTCTGGGTTTATCTGTTTCTTTTCTGCTGAGGGCGTCGGCCACTACATTGGCCTTGCCAGGGTTGTACTTGATGGGACAATCATAATCTTTGAGCAGCTCGACCCAACGACGCTGTCGCATGTTCAGCTCCTTCTGATCGTAGATATGTTGGAGACTCTTGTGGTCGGTGTAAATGGTAAACTTGGTACCGTACAAGTAATGCCTCCATATCTTAAGAGCAAACACCACAGCTCCGAGTTCCAAATCGTGGGTCGTGTAGTTCTTCTCGTGAACCCGTAGTTGTCGAGAGGCGTAAGCTATGACCTTCTCGAGTTGCATCAGCACACAACCGAGACCTTGTATAGATGCGTCACAGTGTACCTCAAAATTTTCCGTTCCCTCGGGGAGGGCTAGAATAGGGGCGCTACAAAGTTTGGTTTTCAACAGTTGAAAAGCGGATCCTTGCGCATCACCCCAATTGTACCTAGTACCTTTGTGAGTCAAAGCGGTGAGGGGTTGAGCAATCTTTGAAAATCCCTCGATGAAACGCCGGTAGTAGCCGGCCAGTCCTAGGAATTGTCGTACCTCAGTCGGAGTCTTAGGCGCTTCCCAGTTTTTGATGGCCTCTACCTTACCGGGATCGACATGGATACCATTCTCGTTGATCACATGTCCTAAAAAGTGAACCTCGCGAAGCCAAAATTCACATTTCGAGAGTTTAGCATACAGTTGTTCCTTCTTCAGCAATTCCAGAATTACCCTTAAGTGTTCTCCGTGGTCAGCCTCGTTCTTGGAGTAGACGAGAATATCGTCAATGAACACAATCACAAACTTGTCTAGTTACGCCTTGCATACTCGATTCATGAGATCCATAAATACAGCTGGTGTGTTGGTTAGGCCAAAAGGCATAACCGAAAACTCGTAGTGACCATACCGTGTTCTGAAAGCCGTCTTTGAGATATCTTCTTCGCGCACTCTCAGTTGGTGGTAACCGGATCGCAGATCGATCTTCGAGTAGTAACTCGATCCTTGAAGCTGGTCAAACAAATCATCTATTCGGGGTAAATGATAACGGTTCTTGACCGTCACTTTGTTCAACTCCCGGTAGTCGATACACATGCGGAAAGTCCCATCTTTCTTTCGGACAAACAAGACAGGGGCTCCCCACGGCGATGAGCTAGGTTGGATAAAACCCTTATCCAACAAATCTTGCAACTGAGTGGACAACTCCTGAAGTTCCGCCGGTGTGAGCCGATACGGGGCTCGTGCTATGGGTGCTGCACCGGGTGTCAACTCGATTTGGAACTCGACTTGTCGTACAGGAGGGAGTCCGGGCAAATCCTCCGGGAAAACTTCCGGGAAGTCTCGCACAACAGGTATATCTCCAATTCGTTTCTCCTCCGCGGGTTTCTCAATGATCTGCACCAAAACTGCCGGATGACCCTTTCGTAGGTACTTCTGCGCCTTCATGAGGGTAATGATGCTGGTGGTCATGTCGCTTCTCTCACCTCGGACCGAAATGATCTCGCCGGAAGAGGTAGAAATGTGAACTATCTTGTCGTGACATATAATCTCCGCTCGATTCTCGGATAACCAGTCCATGCCGTCCACGACATCGAAACTACTAAGCGTAAAAGGAATAAGGTCAATATCAAAGACATGACCTGACAGTTTTAACTTACATCCCGCAAGTACATGAGTCGTTACTATAGTCTTACCATCAGCTAATTCAACAGGAAACTTAGCATCTAACGGAGTTGGAGTTAAGTCTAAGAGTTGACTAAAGGCTTTCGACACAAAACTCCTATCAGCTCCAGTGTCAAACAATACAGAAGCAAAACAATCGTTTACAGGGAACTTACCAGTCACCACGTGCGGATCATTGCGGGCTTGACCCGACCCAATCACAAAAGCTCTTCCCTTGCCATTTCTTCAACCATTACTGCCACTTCCATTACCTCCATTGTTGTCGTTCTGTTTCAGCTTGGGACAATCTTTCCTGAAATGACCTTCCTGCCCACATTCGTAACATCCCTTCGTCGTCATAGGTGGTTTAGGAGCACCCGTTGCCGCAAGGTCTCCTCTACACTCCTTCGCCTGGTGACCCATCTTTCCTCATCTCTGACACTTGACACGGTTACACGGGCCAACATGATGATAGTTTCACCTATTGCACTTCGGATATTTCCCAGCATATCCGCTCGAACCCTGCCCGCTACCGTTGTTATTATTGTTGTGACTCTGGTTGTTAAAGCTCCGAGCGAATTCGGGCTTACGGTAGTGCTGTTGCGGTGAGAGGTTCGAGGACGAGGATCTGGTGTTGTCAAACTTCCTCTTTCCGCTGCTCGGGTTGCTGTTGCTGTGGTTGTCATTATTCGGGTTGTCACGGGCTTTAGTAGTTGAACCCCTAGGTGGTAACGCACCTTGGGTCACAGCCTGATCCGTCAGTTTGTGAGCTAAACGGATCGCTTGTTGAATCGTGGCTGGTCTGGAAGACGTCACCATGCCCTGAATCTGCGGTGCTAACCCATCAATGTACATTTCAATCCTCTTACTCGGCGGATCCACCATCCGCGGACACATCACAGCCAACTCGTGAGAACGAGTAGTGTAGGCTTCAATTTCCGAGCCCACCATCTTCAGTGACCAGAATTCTGACTCTAACTTTGAAATCTCTTCTCTCGGACAGTACTCCTCTCGCATCATGCTTTTGAACTACTCCCATTTCATCGCGTTAGCCAGTTCCAATTCAAGGATCTGCACATTTGTACATCGTCTGTGGACACCTCTGAGTGTGCCTCTGGCTCAGCCGGTTCTTCCTCCGGTTCCTCTTCGGGTTCCTCCTCGGGATCTTCTTCAGGTTCGGCCTCAGGCTCCGCCTCAGGCTCGGCCTCAGGCTCGGCTGCGTTCTGAGCAAGTTGCATTTGTAAGACATCGCAACGCTCTAGAGCTATCTCGGTTCGGGTCCTTGCTACCTGGAGTTGCTCTTGCAAGTCTATCATCTCAGCTTGCATCTTCATCATAATTTTCATCTGTTGATCACTAGCCTCTTGCATTTCCTTCATTGCCGCTGCCATGCGGGCAATCTCCTCCTTAGTCTCGGTTCCGTCTTTTAACAGTCCGGAAACGTTCGCTCTCGTATAGCGCATGTAACCAACATCACGCTCCAAACAAGAAACAACAGCTGCGAGAACTCGCTCTACAGGTTCGGTTATGGGTGGTAGGGTGTTGGGATAAGCAGGGTGGTTCGGGTGAGGTAACGGGGGAACTTGTTCGCGATAGACCATACGTCTGATCATGTTAGGGTACCATTCCCAGCTAACATCGTCTTCGTATATGCCTCCGGATAGGCGGTACTTCTTCGGCGCGGGAGCTTCGAGTTCCGGGACTACTCGGGGTGGCGATGCGATAGGTAACTGCGGTTCCTTCCCGTGAGCATGCGTCATCGAATCGGATGATGATGAGGGTGGCGTCGACATTCCTACAGGTAAGCCGTGTATGCGCGCGCGTATGAGTGAAAGAGGTAAAGAGATAAGATTACAAGACTACACTAATCTATGCAGTGCGTATCATTATAACTAATGGGTCGTCGTGGTTATAGTCTAGTATGCATGCAGCTTCTAGTTCGCTATAACCAATGGCTCTGATACCATCTGTCACACCCTCAAAATCCACTAACGGAGTTTTACCGTCAGAGGGTGTGAACTAACAGGATCGGAATCATCAGTTATAATCAAACCATAAAATAAAGTTTCAAATCCATGAAAACGTTTACGAGTAAATAAATGCGGAAGCGTAAAAACCTTTAATCAAAAGTTGCGTCACGCTGGACGACTTAAAACCAATGATAACCGTTAAAAATAAGTTTTGCATAATTAGAATGTGTCAAGCAATGCATGTTCCTAAACCGCGCGCCCGCCTCGGCTACCTGAGAATAACATACTAAAAGTGTCAACACAAGGTTGGTGAGTTCACAAGTTATGTAAAAATAAATGTTTAGCGTTTGCGTTCAGCGTTTTGCGTTACAGCGTTTTGCGTTACAGCGTTTTGCGTTACCCGATAGTGTTATGTCAATTATATATCTATAGGTAGCTAGCCTATAAAGCAAGTATTACTAAGTGTTCGACACCGAAGCTGACTCGTTTATTAAGTGCCTTGTCACCAGGTCCTCCAGACCATGGTACGTGTTAGCCAAAATTACACCCGCTCGACCTCCAGTCGAGTTTAGCGTTGGGTGGGGTTTGTCAAACCCAGTAGTACTACTCAACAGTGACTCGCTATTCTAAATATTAACCGGTTCGATGTGTAGGACTTCAAATGTTTCGTTTGCCACTTAGCCTTTACAAGTGATATATAATTTATAACAAAATCTTAAATGCGTTGTGGAGTATGTTATCTCCCCCAAGTGAAAAGCGTTTGAAAACAGTTTAAAGAGGGGAAAGTGAAACTCACTGTTTGCGAAGAATTTCCCAAATTAAATCACCAAGATGCGCGTCACAGAAAAACTCTCTCTAGCGTTCTAAAACAATAAAGAGATTTTTCTAAGTGTCGGAATATTATCGAGTCTCTAGACCCGGCACATAATACCTATGCACGTAACATGTTTCGTGTTTCGTCTGTGAATCGTGTGTGACTTTAACCAGCGTATTTGTGACACCTTACATGTGTAAGCAATCATATACGTGTCATATATTCATAAAGTACCTCACTATCATTTATTCCCCGTAAGGGCATTTTGGTCAACAAATAACAATTAACTAGCCATTATTCCCCATGAGGGCAATTTGGTCAAATCATGGCAAAAATTAGCAATTATTCCCCGCAAGGGTATTTTGGTCAAAACATAACAATTATATAGCAAGTATCATGTTTCATGCATTTTTACACAACTCAGCAGCTAGTTTCACCGAGACAGAAATCCTACTAGAAAGATTGTACTATTTCACTGATCATAGCATTTCAATTAATTTACCAAAAATCATAACAAAAGCACATATGTCTTAGGTTTCCAGAACATATTTTATTATATTTTTATTCCACATAGTTTTCTCACAATCATCAAATCATTACAGCAAACTCATAACAGTCAAATTCATGCGCAACAGAATTTTATTTGCAATTTCCGTTAAACGAAAAATCCAATAAATGTAAGACAACTTGGGTTAGGTTCCTAACTCAATAAGTCAACTTCCAGAAGTGGAACCAACCCAATTGGTCTCGTAGTTCATGAGATATAACATTTACAACACAACCTAACAGCAGGTCTAACAGCTCAGCTTTGCACAACGTTTTTTTAAAATCATTAAAGTTAACTTCTACTTGTCCAAAAATTACAAATTTATACTTTATAGAAACTAGACTCAACCTAGTTTACTGTAGTACCAATAATCTCAACCAATTTTCAAGTTTACACTTCGTTACAGTCACTTAAACATCATATACACATTCTGTCCAGAAACTGTTTGCATCCAAACTCAATATATTAACAACCTATGAACTATCATGCATTCATATAACACTCTAGACTCCATAAACACCATCCATGCACATAAATTACCCATTACATACATGATTAGGGTTTTTGTTTGAACTCAAATCAAAGACACAACAATCAACATGCAACAATATTCAATCTAGTTATCAAATCATCATCAATCAACAACAAACATATTAACTTCATACATACATGAAAAATCGGCAGCTAGGGTTTTCAATTAACCCATTAAACATCAAAATCAAGTAACAAGGATGTATAGGATAATCAATTATACCTTCCTAGCACCTAGTTCTTCAATCAAAGGCTTGATTTCTTGGTGTTATGTGTGTGTATAGTGGACGGCAGCCAAGGGAGCAAAGGGGAAGGAGGCCGATCGGAAGTAGGGAGAAAGAAATAAGAGTTAGGGTTTAGTTGTTAATGATATATTTATAGAATACTAAGTTACACTCAAGTCCCTCCACTATCAATTGTTGTTTTTCTAACTTAACTAACTAGTTTACATCTTGAGTTAACGTTTATAACCATGTTATCACACAACACATAAGTCTAACACATAATTATCACATAATTATTGTTTTGACATTTTTCGTTTATTCATCAATCGTTTGTGTCAACTCGTTTGCGTTTCAGTGCAATTCCCGAAAGACTACACATGTAGTAAGTGTTAAGCGTCATTTAAACCCTAGTTTAAATGTAATGAAGTGTGCGTTATAGATTCAATGATCTTAAGTTTGAATTGACGAAGTTGAGTAAACGGAGTTAACCTGAAATTGACGATTGTCACAGTCTAACCGGAGATGCCTATAAATAGTGAGCATGGTTCTTCATTTTTGGCATCCCGAACATCAAATCACCTCTTTCTCTAAAATATCCTCTCTCTCTCTCTACCTCGGTTTTTGTGCCCTCAACCCGATAATTATATCCTCGGTTTTCGTACCATCGACCCAATAATTATATCATCGTAAACCGACTCGACTCGAAGTACGTGCCGACGAGTCTCGAACGACCGGCGCACCTCTTTTTGCGTGCCGAACATCGTAGTGCGTGCCAAGCCCCGAAGTTTTGAGCGTATAGATTCTAGTACGCTACGTAAAGTAGAAGTACTGCTCGTACAAGCATAAGACGTATAAACTCTGCATACCCGTGTAATTTAGGGGTTCTACCTAAGTCATTATTTTATTATTATATAGCTTAGACCATAGTCAGGGGTATAGCCCAAACGTTGATCATAATTATGTTTACATAAGCTTTAAACATATAAAGGATTATAGTAATGTTTATTCACAATTAAGAAACACAAAATTTTTCATTCATGAGGATATATAGTTTCTTCACGATTAAGAAACGTAACATTTTATATACAAAGAATATAGTTAAAACATTGCTTCTTCCTGATTAAAGAACATAAGATTTTACATACAAAGGTAGCAATCAATGGATGTTTCTTCTTGAAGAAGAAAAAAATTATAGATGTTTTTTCATAATGAAGAAACTCAGCATATGATTTGGTAAATAAACAGAAAGACAACAGGTCTTGATATTTTATTCAAACAAATGATCAATCAAGGTTTAAAACTATCAAAACCAGACTAAAGTCTTAGCTAGATCAAGAGACGATCCGGGTATTTATATGAACCTATTTTGTTATAGGTTAATCATCAATCAATAAATCATTCACAATTTTTTCAAATGAGATCACCATATCATTCAGAACAGACAATCACAGGTGAATACGTTAACCTTTATAAATCAGTCAAAACATATTTATACTCGATAAGATGAACGGATGTTTGCCTTAAAGATTCAGTCAACGTTTACATGAGATTACGTGTGTAAGTCCCGAATCTGGATCAATACAACTATGATATCAACCAACCGAGTATTAGTGCGGAATCCTAGTACCCAATGACTCAAGAACACAAGCAAACACAAACACAAGACACGAGAAATGCTTCAAAACACACGTATATATTATTATACATCGGGTGCTTAAGCACGATTACAACCTCGTCTAGTGAAACACGTAGACGGCTAACAAACGACCAAAAGAACAAGTAAATGAACAACTAAAAACCCTATACAAAGCGTTCTATATATAGAGAACCAGAACAAGCTAGCCCAATAACCCAATGACAACCAAAAGCCCACCGAGATCCTAGGGATCTCGGTTTACATACGCGGCCCAAGACCAACCGAAATCGATAGGGATTTCGGTACTACATCATCATAACCATAATGCAATTCTTCAACTCATCTTCGTTTATGTCACTTTAGTCTTGATCATGTTATTGCCTCTTGATATGCGCCAGTCTAACCAAATTATGACCCAACAATCTCCCCCATAGACCGATGCTTTCAAAACCTTCAGGATCTTTACTAAATCATGAGCAGCAACTACAGCATCTGCATCCAATACTCTACCATCCCCCCTTATTGACAGCATCATCCAATTTGAATCTCAGATACTTCATATGCTTCCGTTGCAAGAAATCAGTCTTGAAAGAACAATCAACTTTGATAGAAAGATCAACCAAAATATTTTGAAAACAATTAAATAAAACCAAATAAGACTGACATATTTTTAATTTTTATTTTTTCTAATTTTTTATGATTTTCTTGAAGACTTGAAATGAGATCATACAAGCTAAACCAACTATAACACAATAACCGATATCAGATTTCATAAGCTGAAGACAAAGCAAAAACAAACTTTAAAACGATTTCTTAACACATTTGTTTCGACAAGAGTAATAAAGTAGTAAAAATAAAATAAATGAAATAAAATAAAACCAAAAACAACAAATAAAACAAATTTAATCACCCGGTCTTCTTGTAATTTAGCAAAAATTTGGGATCAAATTTCAGTTTTTGATAAAAACTGCCGCCTTTATGAAAAGATCCGAACATGGAACCTTATTGATTAAGGCGTTTTCACAAAGATTCATGTTCAACGTTATTATGACATAAAGAAACAGGTTGATAGTAGGTATAACAAACTTAGCATGATTTTCATTGTGTTAGTGATATGAATTAGGTTCAGTTCGGCATAAAGCTTAGATGGACATCACTCATGTACATGTGATGCCTCCTTTCTCTTCTCAAAGCTTATTTGGCTTTCCCCAGATCACCCCAATTTTACTTCAACCCCCTAGTGCTTAGTGCTTGATCAAAAGATTTTTGTATTTTTGTAGATATTCAAACAGAATTTTAAGCTTTAAGGTTGAACGTTGGACTTACAAGCCATTCGGACTTACAGGCCTTTCATTCGAGACATGACAGGACTTACTTTTATGCCCCTATCTCTGTAGTTCTAGTTTGACCCTTTAAACTTTTAAAATACGAATTTTTTAATAATACAATAATCAATTTTTTATTTATTTATTTTTATATATTTTTTTTCTTTTTTTTATAACTTAAGAAATAACTTAGAAACATAATATTTTTGGTGATCAAGACACTAACGGGCTCGTGTATGACTGTGTAATTACTTTTCAGCATATCATTCGGGGAGATGTATATGGAGACATGCACATTTCTTCAAAATGACTCTCCACAGTAAGTTTAGCAAATTTAGTTTATATCACTTCAACTTTTACGCATCATGAAAAGATACCATACAAATCAATGACTGTTCTAAAGCCTTTTAAGCTTAATAACTTCACCCGTTAGGCACACAGAAAAAATTTATCTATCACTTTCAAAGGTTGGATCAATTTTCATTTGAAAATATTTTGAAGCTTCTAAAAAGCTGTAAACTGAATAATCATATCACTTCCCAAGGGTTACAGAAGAAACACATGTTAAGAACTCAATCACCACGGTCACTCTTCAGTTTTCAGGTAAATGGCTATCCCGTATGACCACTGGTGGTTAACATGACCAAAACACATATGAGAATACGTGTCTCTCCAACTTAGAATTGCCAACATAATTTTAAGTGAAAGTTTTCAAAACACAAAAACACATCACAATCGCCCCGGATGCTTTCAGTCTTTAGATAAATGGCTATCCTATGAATCTACAAGTAGACCACCGGACCAAATATATACAAGTATATGTTCTTTAAACTTAAGAAGCCGACATAACTTTAAGCGAGAGTGAATATTGAAATACATAGACAAAACATGTTTTTTTATATATTTATAATAAATAAAACACACACACTCTTTTTGAATTTTTTAATATTTCTCCCCCTAAATTTGTGCAAATTTATAAAATATGTACACATTTATTCTCTAAAAGACTCAATCGTCGAAATGTAGCATTTAAAAATAATATATGAAGAGGTGTGATGTAACATCCTGAAATTTTAATGTTGAATAAAGAAAGTTATGTTTAGTGATTTCGCGTTACTAATTATTTAATATCGAGTAAGGAGCGGATCATGAACTTAGATTAATTGAGATGGGTTAAATGAGAATGGGCCTTAGGTCCATGGGCTTTAAGGGATATAAATATCCCCTAAACCCTAAAACATCACTCATTCCATCTTATTCTCTAACACTCCAAAACACACCCACACCACACACACCGTCGGCGGCCGAGGGAGAGGAACGAGCGAGATCCGAGAGAGAGTGAGCGATTAGTTGTGATTAAACAAGTTAAACGAGATCCAAACAAGCACAAAAAGGTATGATTCTTGATCTTTGAAGTTTAAAGATCCAAGCTTTATAGTGTTTATACGACAGAAAAAGGTTGGGGAGCGTAGTGGGTGATGTCGAACCATAACAAGGGTGTTAAAATCGCCAAAAATGCTTGATAGAAACCAAACAGCGGCTGAACTGGGCAACTTCGCCTTCAAAGCGATAACTTCGTCTGAGGCCAAGTTCGCCTAATTGATAACTTCGCTTACGGCCAAGTTCGCCTAACTGGTAACTTCGCCTGAGGCCAAGTTCGCCTAATTGATAACTTCGCTTACGGCCAAGTTCGCCTAACTGGTAACTTCGCCTGAGGCCAAGTTCGCCTAATTGATAACTTCGCTTACGGCCAAGTTCGCCTAACTGGTAACTTCGCCTGAGGCCAAGTTCGCCTAATTGATAACTTCGCTTACGGCCAAGTTCGCCTAACTGATAACTTCGCCTAAAGCTAAGTTCGCTTAAGGTTTAACTTCGCTTAAAGCTAAGTTCGCCTAAGGTTTAACTTCGCCTAAGGTTTAACTTCGCTTAAAGTCAGCTCGACCCCAGCCAGGGGCTCTGCCCCTTGGACCCTGCTAGTGGCTGCCGCCCCTAGACCCCGCTGCCAGGGGCGCTGCCCCCGGACCCCCGTTCGTTGTGGGTCATATAAAGATAGAAATGCTATATGAGAAGTGATAGTTAATTGATTCGTATACTTGTTATACAGTCAGCCGTGCACAACTGAAGAAAGGGATTACGATTAACGGTGAACGTAACCGTGTTCAGGTGAGTTTCTAGCCCCATTCCTTGTTATGTTTTCAGGGCTGTGTGCATACTCGATGTGTTGTTAATACATTTATCCTAAGTGATAAGTGTATGCCATATGTGATATATGTGATATGTATGAATGATTGCTTGATGGTACGTGAACGATCTTCGTATATTGCACGTACTGTCAGGTTGTAACGCTATGTATAAGGTAAGTATGATATGTATGCTTATGTGTATGAACGTAATAAAGTAAATAAAAGAAGGAAAAGATCGTTGTATGGTTGTATGGTTACGAAAAGGGTACCGAGCCCTAATAATACTCAAGGTATGATGTATGGTTGTATGGTAACGAAGAGGGAATCGAATCCTACGAATATTCGAGAACTAGGGACCAGACCCTTATAATATCTGTGATGTTAGGGACCAGACCCTTATAATATCTGTGATGTTAGGGACCAGACCCCTATAATATCTGTGATGTTAGGGACCAGACCCTTATAATATCTGTGATGTTAGGGACCAGACCCTTATAATATCTGTGATGTTAGGGACCAGACCCTTATAATATCTGTGATGTTAGGGACCAGACCCTTATAATATCTGTGATGTTAGGGACCAGACCCTTATAATATCTGTGAGGTTATAGGGCGAAAGGCTCTTTAAAACGTATGATTATGTATGTAAAGAAAGTACGAAGGTAAGAATGAAAGTATATGCACTTAGGTGTGTACGAAAGAAAGTTAAGAGGTTAAGTATGAAATGTAAGAATGTATTGTATGATTATGTGATTAACTAGAACTCACTCAGCGTAGCTGACTTTTAGTATGCACGCAGGTGAGTAGGATGAGGCAGCTCGCTTGAGGAGACACGTGGCACTGAATAAGAGGCTGGCATCGAAAGACTCAAGACGTTTAAGTTTAATGTTTCGTTTCTTTTGAAAGACAAAATGATGTTTTAAGACAAGACGTGTTTTGTTATGAAATGTTTTATGAAAGTTTTTAAATTCCGCGAATGTTTTAATTAACTCTGATATTTAAAACTGCGTTTATAAGTAAATCCAACACCAAAGTAGGGTTACCGGTGACGGGGCCTTACATGTGATATTCAGCCAACTGATGTACTATCATTTCTCATGTACGTTCAAGTCATTTTCTCATTTTTTGAGAAACAAAATACACCATACTTGTAAAACTATACGTGAACATATTTTTGTATATTTTTTTAAAAAATAATAAAATTTTAAAAACCTTTTGACTGATCAATCTTTCAAACCAAAGTGATACGGTTACATTTTAACTTCAAGACAGCATTTTCCTATTTGTGAGAATCTCCCCCTAAGAATAAGCTTGTTTTGAGATACTGTATCCTTGCGAGTTGAATGTCTGGAACAAGCCTTTTAATATGCAATGTATTCCCTGATTTGTTCCTACACACTTAGAGAGCAGATTAAAAACGTTCTATCACCCTAAAATCCCGTCCAGGCAACAAATAATCCATTTTATGGTTTAAAGGTAAAAAAATTGATATTTGCCCTGTCATGTGCCTGGAACAACCCATTTAATAAACAATGAATTTGTGGTTGTTCCTACACGCATAGCAGGATCTGTTGGACATAGGAACCCAAGTAATAAATGTCTTGGGGTTCCCTTGAGCATCAACATATGTGACCTCTTGCCAACTCATATATTTCCCATCTTTAACAGAATCATTTGTCATTTTAGATTCTGTTTGCTGAGTTTTAAGTTTCCAAGTTTGTCTTGGTTTAGTGAAACTAAAAAGAATAGACTTTGGAGTGGAGCAATTCGAATTTGAAATCTTAGAACTCTCAACACTCTTTGACTTCAGAAAATTTATTTTTCTTTTGACATTTTCTAAATCATTTGAGTGCAAACCTGTCATATTAACTTTGAATCCTTGAGTATATGTGACCCGTTGTAAAGATACTCCTGGTTTTGTAAAATAAGAATTTTGTTTAACCACAGGATTTGGTTGAAACCTGTTACCTTTCACTTGAGAAGCTTGTCTATTAACAGCACGGTAGTGACACTCCTTTGCCTAATGACCGTCGTTCCCACAGACGAAACACGCCTTCATCATTCCTCTAATGTCAACGGAAACACTTGCCTCGTGTTGGAATTCCTTCTTAGGAAAGGTTTTTTCATTCCTCTTGCCCCTTGGTACAGCCTTCTGATCTTGCTTATAATAGGGAACATATAGACGATGAACACAATTTTTGGCTATATGTCTTGGCGTACCATAGTGGTAACATGTTTGTCTCTTAATATAAATAGCATCCAATGATTTATCAACACATGGAGATCCGGAGGATCTATGAGGACGAGACTGTCCTTGTTGTGCTAATTTCTTATATGCCTTCCCTTTGTTGCCACAACTCCGTGTATTATTATTAGTACAATTTTGTGTTGTGGTGTCATCTGAGTTTGATGACACGTTAGAATAAGATTCATTTCACTAGCCTGAACCCATTTACTATCAGAAGAAACATCATTTACTATATCTGCACATGAAGTAAAGGCATCAAAATTGTTCACACATTTAAAAGCAGGATTAATTACCTCTCCTGATCCAACAATTTCAGATTGAACCTGTTTACCATACTTCATGTCTTTTACCTTTTCATCCTGCTCTTTGGTAACAGGGGTAGGGACATAATTGTGGTTGTAAGGTGGGGGAACTTGACTGAATCCTATTCCCTCACCTTCATTTTCTTTCTGTCACAATTGATTTTCAATCATTGAGTTGACAACTTTACTAGAACCATCGAATTTTTTAAAGTCTAGTTCAGCCCTTTCAAATTTACTAGTTAGATTCAAATTTTCTAACTTGGAGGCTTCCAGTTTAGCAGTCAATTCAGCGATTTCTTGTTTGGCATCAAGATGATGACAAGACTTTATACTAAAATCGGATTTAAGTTTAGAGATATCCTTTAGTTGAGCTTCTATTTTATCTTGGAAAGCTTTTTCATTTTTCTTAAGTTTAAAATTCTTAGATTTTATTCTTTCCATATCCCTAATTAAGTTGTCATTATGAAGTTTATACAGTTCTATTTTTCCAACACAATCTAAAAAGCATGGTTGAAAACTTACCTCAGATGATAAACTCTGAAATACTACTTGTGAGGGAGCAGACTGATTAAGAGTACTTCCAAATATTGAGATTAATTGTGGAGAATCCATTGAGTAATTAAAGTAATTAATATGAATCTCGCCAAAAAAATTTTAAAAAATATGATCGCCAAAATTCTCAAAAAGATGTCCCACTCGAGAGAAGTGTCTAAGAAAAATTTCGTTCAAGACAAATTTTTTCGAATTTCCGGCCAAAATTTCACCGAAAATCGCCAGAAAAAATGTTTTCGCCAAAATTTTCAAGAATGAATTCTCACTTATAAGGAGTATTCAGAAAAAATTCTTTCAAGAAAAATTTTCCCACCAAAATACTCAAGCTTGACCGAGAACCCATGATTTGTACCGAGAACTATGAACTTTGACTGAGAACACGTGTTGACCGAAAACGAGAGTTGACCGAAAACTCTTGTTGATTGAGAACCCAAAACTTTGACCAAGTTTGACGGAGAATTCAAAACTTTGACCGAAAACCCTTAATGTTGACCAAGTTTGACCGAGAACTCAGAACTTGGCCGAAAACAGATGAAATCCACTGAAAATAATGTAATAATGGCCGAGAACCCTTAATTTACCCCGAAATAATGTAATAATGGCCGAGAACCCCGAACTTTGACCGAAAACCCTTAGGATCTCGGTTTACATACGCGGCCCAAGCTCAACCGAAATCCATAGGGATTTTGGTACTACATCATCATAACCATAATGCAATTCTTCAACTCTTCTTCGTTTATGTCACTTTAGTCTTGATCATGTTATGGCCTTTTGATATGCGTCAGTCTAACCAAATTATGACCCAACAACGTGATCTTTAAAACGTTATAATACATGATAGAAAATAAAATCAACTCAGACTGATTACACATGTGTCTGGATCCAAACATAACTGTTCAGCCTAACAGTCAAAGGCTATATGGCCGTGGGCTAACAGTCATAACCAGTTCTCCATTAGGGGCTACGTGGCTCGGAGAACTTTTGTGTGTGTAGGGCAGTGGTACAAATACCGGAAGAAGAAATATTTCCGCTGAGCTTGTCAAGAAACTATATTTATATTGTAACTATAATTTAAATATTTTTAGAGTCAACGATTTACCAGCATATCGCTGACGTATTTTTCCCCTATATTTCAGGGAAATATATTAGTATAGGTAGCAAGGAATTAGAGCCATTCATGAAGATACACACTCGCAAGGGAGAGATGGCTCAGTTTTAAATAATTAAAATATTATAAACAAGATTTAAACATTGTTTATAAATCAAACACTCTGGTATATATTATCCGAGAAGTTTTCAAATAAGTTAATATCTTATTATAACCAAAGTCTTCTGCTAAAATAAACCGCAACTCTGATGTATTTATAAAACAGGTACCAACTATTGGTCATACGCCTAGGCCCTAAGTCGGGGTGTGACAATACCCGTAAGGTACTGATAGGGTATGACTTACAATGCTGAAACTCGAACCCGAACTAAAACCGATAATACCCAAAACCCGGTTCTAGTTATACCCGAAACCCGGGTTTTTTGCATACCCGTATATTAATGTTTGTGCACCTATGTATGTGTAGCACTTGGCACTTACTGTATGGCTACCCATATAGATGATCTTCCATCATCCAACAGATTTTTTTTGGGTAATATATAATTGTTTAGAGCAACACCTTTTTTCTTTTGATATACCAAAAAAAAACTCCAAAGCCACTCAAAAATAGCGGTTAGGGTCCTTTTTGAATTTTAACCATTAATATGCTTTTAATGTATCTCTAGTTTTCTACACCATAAGTAGTATAAAATAGTTGATTGGCATATACTTTTAGTTACAACTCACAACACTTGAAGAAAATTACTTCCTCTTCTGTTAGCACAATTTCTAGTTCTATAGCTCGATTATCACCAATTTGGGTTCATTTTGAGTTATGCCAAATTTCGTCTGGTCCAGCGAAAGCTTGTTTCATTCATTGTGGTTCTACGTTGAGGTCGGACTCCATAACGATTTAGAATCAACATGTGAAATCATGTCAAGCGGCTCGAGTCGAAAACTTTTTGAAAAGACAATTGGAACTCAAGACCCGCGGGACTAAATGAAGACGATCAACTGATCGAAGATGATTTAGTGGTTTTATTTTATCCTGAAGGACATGAACTATCAATGTAGAAAATGAGTTTTTTTAATACTCGAAAATAGGGTATTCAAATACCCGAAAACGACCCGGAAATAGAGTATTCAGATCCCCGGGTATTGAAGACCCGGTTCAATACCTAACCCAAACCCAGTACATAGGGTATGGGTTTTCAAGCCAATACCCGGACCTGAAACCGACCCGGGTATTACTAATACCTGATTTTCCAATATTTGATCATACCGGAAGCTAAGTTTTTTTAATACCCGATTTATGCACTTCTAATCACGTGTGTTACACACTTACGCGGGCTTTAAAACTAGTGTGTGTGTGTATACGGTAAGGATCCTTAGAGAACCCATTGGAAATTGAGAACTTTGAGAACATTTTGAGCCACAATAAAAGCCTCTAAAAAAATATTTAAAAGAATTATAAAACAAAAATTTTTTAAAAGTAAAAAAATAAAATTATTATATTTCATTCCGGTTTCATAATAATAATAATAAAAATTCATATTATACACATATGTATAATTTCATTTAATCTCTAGTTACGTAATGTACACTATCATTTACCTTAAATTTAGGGATGGCAATGAAACCCGAACCCGATGGGAAAACCCAAAACCCGACATAAATGGGACGGGTAATACCCCTCCCATTAGGGTTTGGGATTAGTTTTGAAATTTTTCGCGAGTTTGGGACGTGTTTGGGATTTATAATATACCCGATTACCCGATAACATAAACCCATTTAACCGATTATATATCCGATGTACCTGATATAGCTTATTATATATGTATATATATATATACACACACTATTTTCCAAAGATATTATTTGTCAAAACTTGTTTATGTAATTTATTTGAAACATTTTATCTTTATAGTAACCATATTTGTAATCGATTAGTTATATTTTGTCACACACCGACAAAAGGCGGCGAAACATGCCGGGGTGCAACGGATTGCCCATGAACATAAGACACTATTAAAGTGACAATATTTAAACAACTCATTCATTTCATTAAATCATCCAAATAACACAAACGTGTTCATACAAATAACTGAATAGATAGTCAAACAACTAAATTGTTCATTTATATCTAATAACCTAAACAGTCACAAGATAATAGTTCTTCAAGTCTCCAAATCAACCAAGTAATAAACCTGTAACATTGCATAAAATAAACTTTGTCAACACGAATGTTGGTGAGCAATTTTCAAAGATTGAACGATAAGTATATAATAGAGAAAAATCCACAACTCGTATATGGAATGATAAATAATAGCAACAATTTAGATATGCAAATAGTAGATCGTTTGAGACACCTTTCTATATGGTAACAACCAAATATACTCGGATTAGTTTCCCTATTCTACTAGCAATTAAGCTAAAGTAGTTAGGGGAGCATATGATCATACTTAATAGTTTCATAGAGGCCAACCCGCCTAAAGCAATAAACATATAGCATGAAATCATGTAAATCATATAACACCAAATCGATCATTTATTTAAGTAACATATACTAAAGAGTTTGTGGTTTGAGACACAAGTATTGTTGAGTCAAAGATTTGACCTAAGAGAACTATAAGAAAGATTGGAATCTTCTCAACCTCCTCTGAACTCGCTAAGTATGTAATCCGAGCACACTAGGACTTCCGGGCAAG
This sequence comes from Bidens hawaiensis, assembly GCF_021521415.1. Lineage (NCBI taxonomy): Eukaryota > Viridiplantae > Streptophyta > Magnoliopsida > Asterales > Asteraceae > Bidens > Bidens hawaiensis. Next base: position 426,064 of record NW_027492510.1, read on the forward strand.
GTTTTCTTACCCTAGCAAGGTATTTTGTCCATCGGGCAAGGTTATCTTCTAGAAATCTTCTTTAGTGTATATCCGAACAGAATTCACTATGTCTAGCAAGATTGTTCTTTTTAGCCAAGCAAGGTTTTCCTCCAAGTAAGCTCTTGGCTAACCAAACTCATGAAGACAAGTGATTGGAAGATCGGGCAAGGTATTCTTCAATAATACAGTGGTTCGAGCAGGCTTGATGTGAGTAATGAAATATCTCAAGTAACATTGGGCAAGGTTCAACTCAAGCAGGCTACAGTGTTGCCAAGCACACTTTGCTTTGCTAAATAAGCGATTCCCAGCAAGGAGTTCAAAGGACCATTGAAGAACAAGGTTGCTCGTAAGATCATGTCGGGCAAAGTTTGATATGATATTGAAGTCTGTTAGGTGAGTACTTTCTTAGGAAAATACTCTAAGTAAAGTCTACCCGGAGAACTGTTCCCGAGCACACTTCAAGGTTACCAGGTCTACCCGTAGAGGACAAGAAGGCACAAATCCTACTCGGTGAAGACAATTTATGCAAAGTCTACCCGGAAGACCTGTTTTTACACTTAGTATAGTTTCGATTATGTACTACTTATTTAGGGTTTCTAGAATAAATGACAGCTGTCAGAAGGTTTCAGGCCTATAAAAGGAATATTTTAGGGCACGCCTCTAAACAGATCAGTCACTTTTCTCTGAAAGAATATTCGTGAGTGTGACGGTTGTCATAAGATCGTACGGATATAACTTTCCAACCAAGAAACCCTAAATCGATTAACATTTGTATGATTCGTTTTTATAATTGGAAATATTTTAAGTGATTCTTGTGTGTTAGTTACTTTTCATTAATCTTTTAGCAACTACACTGTTTGTTTCTAATTCCGCCGTTAACAAACAGCTTTCTTTCCCAAAATAGCAACCGTCATTAACTCTCTTGTCGACACATTTATTGTGTGAGTTATGACTTGATTGTGATTGTGAGTGATTATTCGGGACCGACAAGTGGTATAAGAGCGTGTTCGTTACTGATTTGGGTAAAGAATATGTTGCTGATTGAAGATCTGAAGAAGAACAATGATGTAAGAAGAACACTGTTTCATTGAAGAGTGACGTAAGCTGCTCTGTTCTTCATTTCCGTCCAAATCTACATATTACCGATGTCTTCTTTTACTTATTTTGTTTAAAGTTCTCATCATTATTACTTAATCTTGCTCTAATCGAACCAGATACATCAGATCTGAAGATCAGGTTCTCAGATCTGATTATTTTCAAAATCTATTTTTACTGATTAACTGATTACTAATTAACTGATTCTGCTTTTCAAAATGTCTGGTTACGAAGAACAAGATGTTTCTACTAATAAGATTCCTAGACTTTATGAACAAGAGAATTTTACCAAATGGAAGGTATTATTTGAGGCTGTCGTGTGTTATAATTATGTTTACATGTGGAATTCGATAAAGAATGGCCCTCAAGATAATGATGGTGCAAATGCTACTGCTGCTGTACGTGAAAGGATGAGGAAAGTGGACGACAGGGCCTTAGCTATGATCAAGCTAGGACTGTCTTGGGAGATTTTAACCAAGGTTGCACATCACACTACAGCCAAGGCTATGTATGATGCAATCCTTGAGATGTATGAAGGTAACACCAAGCTGAAAAACATAAAGAAACAAAGACTCAAGCAACAGCTAGAAAGATTCAAGTACAAGGAAGGAGAAAGATTGAAATCGATCCTAGAGAGATTTCTGGCCATTGTGAATGAGCTGAGGACTACTGACTATGTGATGACCGAGTTTGATCTGACCACAAAGCTGCTAAACTCTATGCCCAAATAGTGGTACACAGCTAGTAAATTCATCCTGCAAAAACCCAACTTTGAAACACTCACATTGGATGATGTAATTTGCTTCCTTCAAGCTGCAGAAATAGAGATAATTGAGAACGATCAAGGAAGAGAAGCCATGTTTCCAGGTGTCCAATTCTCACATTGCACCTATGGAAAACTTGTCAACCAAAAACAAACAGCAGATTCCCATCAAAGAGGAACCAATTGAACAAGGTGTTGATACACCTAAAGCATTTGTTGGTGGTAGCACAAGTCACCTAGGAAACCAGTTAAGGTTCAACGTCTAACTCTTGGAAGACAATGACACAGCCTCTATGGCAATTGGACACACACCTTACACTGGTGGAAGCAATGGTCAAAGTAGTGAAACACAAGCTTTGTTTTCAATGTTTACTGAATCATACAATGCTTTTGTGGCAAAGAACTTGATTCATACTAGTGTCATCCAGGATGACCTTGAGCAGATTGATGTAGATGATTTGGAGGATATGGATTTGAAATGGCAAGCTGTCATGTTGGGTTTGAGAAGTAAAAGGTTGTTCAATAGGACTGGAAGGTCACTGGTGTCTGGCTCTAATGAAAGGATTGGGTTTGGCAAGTCAAAGGCAATTTGCTACAATTGCCAACAGCCTGGACATTTTGCAAGAGAGTGCAATATGCCAAGAAACTTTCAGATGAATCAGTACCAGAATCAACAACCAAGAAACCAACAGCAATATCAACAAAATCAGCTAAGATACAACAACAACAATCCAAACAACTTCAACAACTATAATCCCAACTTCAACAATTTCCAATAGCCTCAAATGTACAATCAACAGGTTGTGACCCAAAATCAAAACTTTCAAAGAAATAACCAAAACAACCAAACCCTTCAAACAGCTCCAGCCAGCTCAAACAGAACCAACCAAAATCAACCAAGAAATCAAGGGAATGTAGCTTTGGCTGCACAGCAAGATGGTGATTTTGATAGGAGCAATCATGAAGAGGACATCTCAAGAGAAAATGTTGCTATGATGGCTATTGCTGAAAAGGAGGCCGAAACATCATCTCAGGTACACTCTACTCCTACAGTTGATTTACATGAAATTATCAATGAGTTAACTATAAAAGTAGGCATGCTGGAGGGTGAGTGTTTCAGGAAACAAAGTATCATCAATGGGTATGAGACAAGTGATTTGATTAATGAAGAGAAAATAAAGAGTTTGGAAGATGATTGTATGATCAGTTATAGAGCTGAAAAGAGGTATATCACAGAGATAGATGGATTGAAGAATATGATTGTTGAGGAGAAAGTGCAGAACACAAAACTGCAAATTAAGATTGAATTTCTGAAGAATTTGGTTTCCACAGGAAACATATGTGGTATCTTAAACCAAGTGAAAGAAAAGATAAGTACAAGGCAGTTCCACCACCATTCAACAACAACTTTGTGCCTAAAGTTGATAAAGAAAAGAGGGATGCATATCTACAACAATTCAGAGATGTCTTTCAAGACAAAAAAGAATTTTTTAATCTTTATGAAAATGTTGAGGTGAATGAAGAAGGAGAGTTTGTGGTCAAAGAAGAAGTTTGAGAGGACAAGTCAGTTGGAGTGCAAGTCTCTGAAGATGATTTGGATTATGATGATCTGAATGCAGATGACTTGAGTGATTTGAGTGATCAGATCACAGATGAAGAAATTAGGAAGTGCTGAAAGAGGAAGAAGAGTGTAGAAACCAGAATCCATAGACAAGCTTCCATTGTACCCACCAATCACACCAAAGATGAAGAAACAAAATGATAGAATGAAGAGAGAACATGTGTCTTTTGACATATGTGAAAAGAAGAAGGTAAGCTACAATGCAGTCAGGCCAACAAGCAAGGCTTTATTGGATAGGATAAGTGTAAACAACAAGAAAAGGTTAACTGAAACAGTAGATGTTGAAAACTTTGTCCCCGTTTGCCCAGTTTTCTCTAGTCATGAGGTGTTTGATATTGGGGAAGTTGAGACTATGGAATAATATGAAAAGAGGCAGTCAAGGCATAAAGGAAGCCTAGATGAAGAACCTTTGAATATGAAGAAAATTGTCTTTGTTAAAAACAAGTTTGAAAGACAAGATATCAAGATTGAGGAGTTTGTTCCTTTCTCAATTAACTTTGATGGTCTGAAAACTCAAAAGACACTAGGTGTCAAACCACCTAGACCTAGTGAAAGGTTTAAGAAAGGAAGTGATCATGAAAGATATAAGGGAAAAGTTTGGTGTAAGAAATGTGATAAATATGGTCACCACACAGATTCTTATAATGAAAGATTCAACTTTAAGCATTTTCATGTCCCAGATGAGAAAAAGTATGGACAAGACTTTGTTCTGTACAAGCAAAAGTATGATGCATACCTGGGAAAAGGAAAGGTGTGTGGTAAAGATACCATGGCTGAAGATGTTTTGAAAGCTGAAGTAGAGACTAAGAAGGAAAAGAAATCTGATGTCAAGACAAAGAAACATGTGACTAAATCAGTCAGAAGAAGCAAGTCTTCTAAGAAGTCTGAGAAAGCTATCAAGAAGAATTTTCAACCATTGAGAATTATCCCTAAACAAGACACAAAATCAGACAAGTCTGATAATTCTCAAGGATCACCAAGTAGTGAAAAGGCAAGAAACAAAGGTGTTTTTCCTAAAAAAAAACAACTGAACTAATTGGTGATGAAAAGTTCCTCTTAAAGCATGGTTATGAACCTCAATGATTCCTTTGGAAACCTAAGGTTGAAGTTAAGGAGGAGAAGAATTCTGAAGTGAAAGTTTGTTCAAGACTAATTGATTATGCTGTCTAAGAATGTGTTACTTTATTGGATGATTTCTCATGTCCAATATCATTTGTGAAAACTCCTAGAGAATGTGGTTATGAAACTGACAATTCTGATAATCTTGAGTTGACTCATGAAGATCCTGAACCCATAACACTCACACCCAATGCTACTACTGAAAATGAAACTGATGATTTGCAAGTTGAAATAGCTTGAACTTCATCACTTAACTAATCAACTTCTTTGATTTGTGCAGGAACAGTCCACTCCACTGAATGAAGTGTGGTATATGGACAGTGGATGTTCTAGGCACATGACTTGTGACAAGAGGTCACTTGTTAATTATGAAGAAAAATTTGAAGATCCTGTGGCATTTGGCAGTGATGAGAATGGAGGAAAGATAGTTGGCAAGGGAATTTAACAAATGGAAAAGTCTCATTTGACAATGTGTTCTATGTTGAGGGACTACAATATAACCTGCTAAGCATATCACACATGTGTGATAAGGGTTACAAAGTTGGTTTTGATTACTCACATTGTTTCATTTTAAGACCTGAATTTGTGATCCCACCTGATATGATCATGATGATGGCACCAATAAATGTCAACTTATATGAGCTCAACATGAAAGAAGCTGTTACAAGAGGTGGTACATGTTTTGTTTCCAAAGCCACTGAAAGTGATTCAAAATTGTGGCATAGGAAATTGTGTCATGTGAATCTGAAGAACATGAACAAACTTGTGAAGGGTGAGCATGTAATTGGTTTACCTACAAGGGAGTTCAGATTGGATGATAATTGTATTTCATGTCAAAAAGGCAAGCAGCACAAGTCTTCTCATAAGACAAAACTCATCCACTCAATTGATCAAGTGCTGGAATTACTTCACATGGGTCTTTTTGGTCCTGTGAGTGTTCCAAGCATAGGAAAGAAAAGATACTGTCTTGTGATCATTGATGATTATTCAAGATATACTTGGGTTTATTTCCTGAGTACAAAAGATGAGACTGCAGAGCTGATTAAAGGATGTGTAACCAGGATTGAGAATAAACTGGATAAAAGGGTTAAAGTGGTGAGAAGTGACAATGGTACTAAGTTCAAGAATGGAGTAATTGAAGAATTTTGTGCAGAAAAAAGGAATACTACAGCAATTCTCATCTCTTAGAACTCCTGAACAGAATGGTGTTGCAGAGAGAAGAAACAGGACACTCATTGAGGCTGCAAGAACCATGTTGGCTTATGCTTATCTACCTGTCACTTTCTAGGCAGAAGCTATTAACACAGCATGCTATGTTCAGAACAGGGTACTTCTCAACAAAAGACACAACAAGACTCCATATGAAATTTTCTTTAATAGACCACCCTACATCAAGTTTCTCAAGCCTTTTGGATGCAAATGTTCACTCTTTAAACAAGTTTCAAGCTAAATCCTTGGATTGATTCTTTGTTGGATATTCTACACACTCAAAAGCCTATAGGGTATACGTGAAAGACCATTTGAGTGTCATTGAGTCATCTGACATAATCTTTAATGAAAATCAGTTCAACACAGTTGATGGTGTAGCATGGCTGTTTGATCTTGAAAAATTGATAAAGTCCTTCAAGATTTATCCTGAAGACTTTGATGATTCATTCTACAAGACCAGTGTAATGGAAGAGAAAAGCAAGAAAACACTGGACTTGGAGAAGTTGTCGAAGATGGTTGCAAGTAAAGAAACTGAATATCCATTTATAAAGGATCCCTCAAGTGCCAATGTTGAACAAAATCAAGACAATTATCAGGAGAACAATCAAAATCCAGAAAAAGATCATGCAGATAACAATCAAGATAATAAAGAGGTGCATAATGATCAAGTTCAAAATGAGGGAAACCTAAGCAACCAAACAAGTGAAGAGGAAACAATCTCAACAGCAAGGTTTTAAGATCGGTTTGAGAGATTGAATTTGGAAAACAATGGTGCATCCACTTCAAGACAGAATAATGAAGAAGCACCAGAGTTTCATGATGTTGAAACTGAATTGATCATTGAGAACCAGATCTCAATGAATCAAATCTTGACACTAATGTGTCTGCAGATGTGATAATTCAAACCCCTTATGTTGAAAAGAATCATCCTTCTTAAAACATCATTGGAAATATATATGAAAGAATTACAAGAAGTCATTTTGAATCTGAAAAAATCAGTTTGTACTCCTGCTTTCTATCCCATATAGAACCAAAGAACATTGTTCAAGCACTAAAAGACAACAGCTGGGTAGACGCAATGCAAAAGGAGTTGGCTCAGTTCAAAGATCTACATGTTTGGGAGCTTGTGGACAGGCCAAGAAATAAATATGCAATTGGAACAAAATGGGTTTTCAGAAATAAAATGGATGAGAGGGGTATTGTGATTAAGAATAAGGCAAGACTTGTTGCACTTGGATGCCTGCAAGAAGAAGGGATTGATTATGAGGAAGTCTTTTCACCTGTTGCAAGACTAGAAGCCATAAGAAATTTTCTTGCTTATGTTACCTCAAAGAATATCAAGGTATTCCAACTTGATGTCAAATCTGCATTCCTAAATGGAAAGATTAATGAAGAGGTGTATGTAACTCAACCACCAGGTTTTGAGGATCCTGTGTATCCTAATAGGGTGTATAAGTTAAACAAAGCCTTGTATGGATTGCATCAAGCTCCTAGAGCATGGTATGATGAGTTGTCAAACCATCTGCTTGAAAATGGTTTCCAAAGGGGAGCTACTGACAAGACACACTTCTACAAAAGGAGAGGATCAGATTTGCTATTGTTACAAGTCTATGTGGATGATATCATCTTTGGGTCAACCAATGAACAAATGTGTATGAAGTTTGAAGAGGTGATGAAATCCAAATACAGTACGAGCTCTATGGGAGAAATGAACTTCTTTCTGGGACTGCAAGCTCAACAGAAAACTGATGGGATTTTCATCTACCGGACTAAATATGTCTAGGACATTTCAATAAGTTCAAATGTCGTGAATTCAAAATAGCTTCAACTCCAATGGACACAAAAGAAAAGATGATAGCTGATGAAAAGGGGAGCCTGTGGATGAGCATGAATATAGAGCCAAAATTGGATCCCTGATGTACCTAACTGCTACAAGACCTGATATTATGTATGATGTGTGTGTCTGTACAAGATTCCAGTCAAGTCCAAAAGTTTCTCACATGAATGCAATCAAGAGAATTTTTAGATATTTGAAGGGAATACCAGACTTGGGGATTTAGTATCCAAAGAACCAGTCTTTTGATTTGATTTCCTACACAGATTGTGATTATGATGGGTGTAACATGAGCAGGAATTCAACCTCATGTGGATGTAAATTCTTGGGAGACAGGCTAGTGTCATGGCAATGCAAGAAGCAAACAACTGTGTCAATATCTATTGCAGAAGCTGAATACATTGCTACATCTGCTTGTTGTGCTCAAGTTCTCTAGATTCAGAACCAAATGCTGGACTATGGTTTGAATTTTCTGAACACCCCCATTTTCATTGACAATACTACTGCATATTTTACTGTTAAGAATCCAGTACAACATTCTAAGACTAAGCACATTGAAATCAGACACCACTTCATAAGAGATTGTAGTGAAAAAGGTTTAATTGAAATGAAAAGAGTTGATACAATTGATAACTTGGTTGACCTATTCACCAAACCACTTGATAAAACCAGGTTAAACTTTCTTTTAAAAACCCTGGGCATGATCAACTCTGATGAAGTCTGATTGAGGATGTGTGCTTGACTGTGCAAACTAACTACCTATTGAAGTCCTGATGAATGTTGTGTTTGTGTGTTTGATTATGATACTTTTTGATGTTATCTCATATATGCTTAAGTGTTTATTTGTGCAAATTAGGTGTCATTGATGCTTATGTTTGTTTATCAGTTGACTGATAGGATGTTATGATAAGTAGTTTGAATTGTCTAAATTGATTAAATTCTTATCTGATGTCATTATTGATTGTTTTAATATGTGTTTAATCTGATCTAGTGATGTTGTTAGGATTTGTTAGACTATGATTTGTGTGAAGTCTGCTTGTTTTAATGATATCATTGATCATCATGATTTGAATATGCTATGCTTGTGACTGTGTCAAACTGTTTTTTTGTGTCAAAATGATATGCATAACTGAAAATTGTTAACAAACATGTTTGATCAAAAAACCTTTTGAAAACACAAGAGCAAGTTGATAATGGTGAAGAGACTTGATAATACTATTCAGTTCAAAGCTTTGTAGAAGCTTAAAAGAAAATTTTCAATGAAAAGTCTCAAAGAGTTACTTTTGCTGAAACATTATGTCATTTGCTCAAGTTTGAAAGGCATATACTTGTATATGATTGGTCCTGTCATCTGTTTTCAGATTGATAGGATAGCTATTAACCTGGAAAACTGAAAGCATTTGGGGCAATTGTAACTTGTTTTCTATTCTTTCACTTAAAACTATGTCAATAACTCTGTTTTGAAAGGACAAGTACTCACATATACGTTTGGTCCTGTTGATCACTTGTGGTCAAACAGGATAGCCATTTACCTGTCAAATAGGAGATATTGGGGCGTCTAAATTTAAAACTGATATTATATGGGAAATGATAGTACATTGATTACTTAGCCAATCATATGGATTTAATAGGCCAAAAGGGAACTTAGTACAGTCATTAACATGTATGGTTGCTTTCCCATGATGTGTAAAATCGAAGGTGATATAAACATAAAGAAGCTGCTATTTCTTATGGGGAGTTACATTGTTGTCTATGCATGTTCTTAGATAAATCTTTCTAAATGATAGGCAGAAAAGTGATTATCCAGTCATACATAAGCCCATTGGTATTTGGTCACCAAAATGAAATATCTGATTTTAGAATGACAAAGAACAACGGTGAACTACATGATTTTAAATATTTTAATCAACCAAAAGTTGATCTATGTTCACAAACTTATATAAAGAAAATACAAATATGAGGGTTAATACTAGAACTACAGGGGTGGAGGCAATCATATAATTCCTTTAAACATTCCGAATGAAAGGTCTGTAAGTCCGACTTGCGTGGCATGTAAGTCCAAAGTTCAACCTCACATATGTTTGTAAATTTGAAAAGAAAAATCTAAGAAATTTTAAAATATGTTTTGTCATTAAAATTTTGACCAAATCCAGGGGGGTCAAAGTCAAATTAGGGTGATCTGGAGAAAGCCAAATAAGCCTTGAGAATAGATATAGAACATCAGAAAACAATATGTGTTATCCATTAAGTATTATGCATATTAATTGAAACTTAATCATATCACCAAAGAGATGAAAATTCATGCTAAGTCTAGACCTGCTGTTGACCTGTCTATGTTGTCATAATAATGCTGAGAATGAAGTATTGAGAAAGCTACTTAGTCAATATGTTCCCATTCTTGAGATCTTTTTAGCAAAGAAAAGAAATTGTTTTGAAAATAAACATAACTGAAATTTGATCTCTAAATGCACCATTTGCTCTTAAACAATGAATTTTATTGATAAATTTAACTGATATCATGTTTAAGTCAAAAAGTGTTGCATTTTACCTACAAAAGGTCGATTATGTATTTTCGGATAAGGTTTGATGTTTTATAACCTTTCCAGGCACACTTAGATGTTTTTATCTAAGTTTATTAATTTCGGGCATGCTTTGAAGTACTTAACACTTTTCGGGTAGAGTTCACTATTCTACTTACTTTTCGAGCAAGCTTGATATTTGTGTATGTTTGAATATGATACTTACTAGCAAGCTTATATATAGTTAAGACTTTCGAGCATACTTTAGTGATTTGTTAGAAAGTACATCTATTTCTAGCAGACTAGTTGATATGATTAATTACACTGTTCCCTAGCAAGCTTTGTTGATTTTTAAACTTTCTAGCACACTTAAACTGTTAAATAGGTTGCTTTTAAGTGAATATAGCAAGATTTGTGATTTGGTGTGATAATCTAGCAAGCTTTAGTGATTTTAAGCTTTATAGCATACTTAGGTGTGTTTTACTGTTTAAATTCATTTCTAGCAAGCTATGTATTTTTGTGATTTTGATTCTTTGAAACTACAAGTGTTTTCAGGAAGACCTTGTTTCCCGGGCACACTTTATATTTTGGGTACACTTTGAATTTTCAAATGTTCCCTTAATATACTTGGTAATTTCAATTTGACTTTCCGAGTACACTTTGTGTTAGGAATACACTTCTAGCACATTTTGTGTTCTTGAAGGTATTTCGAGTATACTCTGCATCAAAGTATATTTGAATGAATATTTGTGAACTATTTTCGGGTAAGATTATTGATAAGTTGAGTTATTTGAGTAAGATTAGTTATTAGGAGTAAGTTTGACAAATCTATTTGGGTATCTTAAGTGATTCCCAGCAAGGTTGCCTACTTGATATTTTACTTGATTATTCGTCTTGTGATTCAGTTCTTAAGCAATCATGTATTTCAAGTAAGCTTTCTTCATTTTTAGTTAAATTTACTTTTAATTCTTAATTGACTTAATTGAGAAAGCTTTATATAAGTGGAGGAGACCGGGCAAACTTTGTCTATTCAATAATGAACATTTTCGGGCAAGGTTTGATACTTGAACTTTATCGGGTAAGGTTTTTAAGTGTTAAAACTTTTAATGGATAAGATTATTGTATGACAGCTATTAATTCACTAAACGACAAAAAGCATTTAAAACCCACTTTCAAAAGGTATATAAGAGGGAGTGAGAGAAGTTTTTGAACATTATTTTCCCTCTCTCTTTCTCTCTCTTCTTCCACTGATTGCTCTCTGAAAAAACCTAACCGACTTATCGCATTCATCATAATCCTAACCCTAATTTATCAGCCCTCACAATCAGACTCAGTAAGCGTCAATTAAATGATTTCCAACCACGATTATGTGATAATAGGCTTTTATTATTCATGTTTACTAAAATTCTTTTTCTAGTGTAGGTTATAAACTTGTCGAAGATCAGGTTCTTAATGACATTTCTTTCTTTCTTCTTCAAATTTATAACTCGAAATTACTTAAAGTTGTGAACTTTATGACTAATTTCTACTTTGAATGTGTTTGATTATGTTTTCAAATATGGCGGATAATAACCAACCAACATATCCTTTTAAGCATAAGCACAGCATGTGCGCTCTGTTACAAGTAACACCCGACAACGAAGAAGTAGAATCTATGATACGGTGGTTGCAACGGTCAAACATCCGATTTGCTCTAACGGAAAATCCAGTAATATACAGCAATCATTCGCTGGACTTTTCAATGTCAGCAAGGATTTTTGATGATGTGAATGGAAGAAGAATAGAGGCCACGGTTGCAAACCAGGAAATACGGGTAAATGAAGCCATGATTCGAAGGTGTTTACAGTTGAATGATGATAAACCCGAACCGATTCACCTTACAACTGAACAACTACTGAAGGTGCTTGTTAAAACTATGGGCTATCAGGGGAATATACATGATGGACAATTTCAGAAGGGCATGTTCCCCATTTTTACAGATATCTAATCCACCGCATAATTCATGGATTTGCTCCACAAAAGGGTTCATGGATCCTTATGAGTAGGGATCTTGCCAATGCCACTGTTGCTGTGCTATTTAATCAAGCATTTAATTTCTCGAAAATGATCTTTGAAGGAATGGTTCAAAATCTGAAGAAGACAAACAAGCAAAAGTTTTTGGCATATCCTAGGTTCTTACAGATAATATTTAACCAGGAATTGGAGGGATTACCTACAGTTGGAACAACACATTTATTACAGAACCCTGATACATTCAAAAGAATTGAGAATCTGGCTAGTACAAGCAGATACAATCCCAATGAAGTGTATGAAGACATGCCATGGTTGATTTTTGATGAGACTGAGATTCCTCGTTTGGATGTGATATTGGCTGAGAGTGAAGAGGATCATGAAGATGAGGAAAGTGATTATGATGAAGGAGATGATGGGGAAGATGATTCTAATAATGATGACAATAATGATGTTGAAATTGCAGAATGAGGTGATGCAAATTTCGATGAAAATGTACAACCTCAGGAGGAGTTTCAGATAACCAACACCACCACTCACACCACTTGGTACTCCACCATAAACACCACCCTTCTCTCCACCACCAAATGACCAAATCACCCAATCCCCACCCACTCACACACCCATTTTAGCCCTAAGCCAAACTGAACCATTACACCAAACCCCACCTCAAACTACAACCCAAACCCCACCTCAAACCACAACCCAAACCCCACCTCAAACAAACCCTGTCCCTGATCCAAACCAGTCACAAGCTCATCCTATAACCTCACCATCCGATACCCCTCCCTCAAATGCCTTCCTACTACAAAGAAACTTCAACCTTATTTGCCAAAATATTGATCTGAAGGGAGAAAATACTGAACTGAGAAAAGAAAATGAGGAGTTGAAGGCTCAGTTGGCTATTGCACAATCAAGGATTCAAGCCCTGGAGCAGGAGGTTGAGAAGACCTCAGATGCCCAAAAACAGGGGGAGAATATTTATGAGCAAACTGATGTTACTAATACTGATGATGTTGCCATGGAAGATGCAATTGTAATGTCAACCGATGCTGATGGTTTGACTTGTTTATTAAATGCTTATGATGATGATGAGGACAATAGTGAAAGAAGGGTAACAGATGATGAGTATAAGGCTGATGAGTTAGAGATAAAAGAGTAGAACTATGATGTTTATAATGAAGTGTTGAATGTTGTGAATAGGGATATAGATGATGATGAGGTGAGAGGAGAAAAGGAGACAGAGGATGGAGTTGATAAGATGAACATTGATGAAAATATGGCTACTATTGATGTTGCCACTGATGTATTGACAGATGTTGTAACTGCAACTGAAGTAAAAACTGATGTGTTGACAGATGTGTTAACTGCAACCAAAGTACAGACTGATGTAATACATGATGATGATGCTGCTACTAAGGAGCTAGTATTCATAGAACCCGAAGCTGATCAAGCAAGCTCCAATAGGGTAGAGCATGATGAGAAATGGAACAGTTGGAAAAAGAAATTGATGATATTCAGACTGAAACCGAAAGTGACAAGCAAAGAAGGATAGCAAAAGGCAAAGCCATTGCTGAAAAAGAAAATGAGCCTGTTAGGGTAGAAACTGAAGAAGAAGAAGAAGAAGAAGAAGAAGAAGAAGGGGAGTGGATGAGATTGCTACTACTGCTGCCAGAATATTGCAACAGGTCATGAATGAAACATGGGAGAGGGAACACATTGCCCGAACCATAGATCCAGAAGAGCTGGCAGAGCAGGAGGTCCTAATTATTCAAGCCAATGTTTCCAAAATTATTGATGAAGAAGAGGCTGATGATCAAGTGGTGATAGAGACCTTGATAAATCTTAAGAGAACTGAGGAAGTGGATAATTCACTTGACATAGTATTAAGCAAATTCAGCCAATCTCAAAAGCCTCTAAATGAAACAAATTCAACAACTGAACCAGAAAAGGACCTGAATATAGAATTGAATTTTGAAGAAATTGGTGAGTCTGTTGAATCTATCTATGCAAAGAAATGGGTTGAACAAATTAAAGAAGATATCAGACAGAACCCATCTGATTGGGAATGTACAGATGATGCAAGATACGGGAAGAAATACACAAGAAAAAGGCTCAGACCTGAAGATTATGAACAAGATGGTAGAGTTGAATCTGTAAAGAATGGGAGATGGGATGATAAGAACAAATATTATGTTGAAACCCCTGATGAGCAAGCAAGTCCACTAAGGGTAGTTCCTCTACAAAGCTTAAGGCCTGAGGAAGTAGTTGAAGGAGTCTCAAATGTTCCAATTCCTGATATTCCAACTCCCAATGAGCCTAAAATTTATGCTGTAAATGAAAGAACAGAGGAGGAGGATGAATCTAAAAATGATAATGATGTTGATGATCAGGGTAAAGCTGATGAAAATGTTGATGTTGTGTCCCCAAAAGTACAAATGTCAGAAAATCAAAGGTCAAGCATTCAGCAAAGCATTGTTGATACAAGAAGGAACCATCCTTTGATTATGGGTTTGATTAGACATGGTTTTAAATATGAAGATCTGGCTTCCTTAACTGATGAGGAGTTGCAGAAAAAATTGGATAAAGAGAGGGATGTTGTTAAGAGGATGATGGAAAAGAAAAATAGGGACAATCTAAAATTCAGAGGATATCTGAGAAAACACAATTTCTCTGAGAAAGACTTATCCCATTTCAAGTTTGAGGATCTTGAAAAGCTATACAACACAACAAGAGAAGATGTCCAAGAAAAGGAAAGATTTGCAAGGGAAGCTGAACTAGCTGAAAAGCTTGACAAGTTGAAAAAGAAATTTGATGGAAGATGTGGATATTTGCTGGATAAAGGTATGTCACCAGAGTTGGTGAGTAGTCTTTCTAGAACTGCTGTTGACTCTCACTACAACAGACTGCAACGAAAATACAAGCTAGAGAGAGTTCAACCTGAGTCATCTACTAGGCAGTCAAGGGAAGAACAGCCTGAGCCTCCCAAAAAGAAAATTATAACATTGAGGAAGAAGCAGGAGGCTGAGAAAAAGTCAAAAAGGGCTTAAATGAAAGATACCCCAATCCCAGTGGAAGTCAAAAATGAACAAGTGGATGAACCTATAGTTCCATGGGAGAATGAATAAATGATACAAATTCTAAGGGTTATAATGGTCAATCAAAGGGGAATGGATGTGAATGCCTTTGATGCACTTGATAAAGATCAACTGAAGGAACTATTTTATATTCAAAAGGCTGAACAGGAGAAAGTCTTATTGGAGGGTGAGAATCCCAGAAGTTTTGTTGAAGGAAGATTTGTGCCTACAGGGCTAATGAATAATCCAAGGGTAGTTAAAATGATTATGAGACTTTGCACAGATGCGGGTGAAAACATTGCACATCTGATCAAATACCCTGCTGAATTGATTGAGTCAATGTATATGAAATCATTTGTAGTTTCAGGGCCTAGAAAACCTATGAAGTCTATCCCAACCAGGCCCTCTGACTCAAGGGTACATTCATCAGGAATCAGGGGTGAGTCAAGTAGAGCCGGATCCCAAAGAGAAACAAGACCACAATCTGATGCGGATCTTCCAAGAACACTTTTCTATGACTCAGTCTGACAGTCTTTAAAAGTGATTATGCAGAGTAGACAACTGAGAGACATTATCTTTAGAGAAGATTTTGCTGACTATTCAAGGGAACAGTTGGAAAAGATGGCCACACTATATTTGTGTGATTATCATGATAGTAATAAGTTGGCAGGGAGACAGCAAAATGAACTCTCAAAGTATCTGAGAAATGAAGCTGACAAGGGTTCCCATTTTTAAAAGAAAAGAAAAGGTGGAAGTTAACAAAGCATGACAGAACCAGAAGAGCAACAAGAATGAAAAATATAAGGAGTGCTGAACTGAATTATCAATTGTCTGTCAGAAACAACAATCCCCTGTCAAACATGAACACGTGTATAAGCATTGGAAGAAGAATGATGCGCCCAAACTATGTTGTCCAGAAGAATGGCATCATTGCTGAAATTGAATATAAATAAAATGATAGCCACAATATTCTTCGAAACTCAGATGGACTTATCTTGGGCGTAATCAAAAAGGATGAAGACCTGACTTATCTACACAATGAATATCTAAGAGATATAAGGGATATGGCTATTCCTGAAAGTCACACTCATTACCAAATCTTGTCCATTTTTCAGCAAAGGGCAGGAACGGTAATTATTAATAGAAGACAAGAAGCCTATGATGCCAGAAGAAGATAAAGATCTTAGAATAGGCTTTGATTTGTAATGTCTACGGACAAATTTCTGAATATGTAATAGTTTGACTTTCTGAATATGTAAAATTTGATTTTGATTTGATGAGTATTTTGACTATGTGTAAGTAACTGTAGAAGTGTTTTGGGACAATTGAGGTGTTCCAATCTAGGGGGGATTGTTGAGTCAAAGATTTGACCTAAGAGAACAATAAGGAAGATTGGAATCTTCTCAACCTCCTCTGAACTCGCTAAGTATGGAATCTGAGCACACTTGGACTCCCGGGCAAGGTTTTCTTACCCTAGCAAGGAATTTTGTCCATCGGGCAAGGTTATCTTCTAGAAATCTTCTTTAGTATATATCCGAGCAGGATTCACTATGTCTAGCAAGATTGTTCTTAGCCAAGCAAGGTTTGCCTCCGAGTAAGCTCTTGGCTAACCAAGCTCATGAAGCCAAGTGATTGGAAGATGAGGCAAGGTATTCTTCAATAATATAGTGGTCCGAGCAGGCTTGATGTGAGTAATGAAATATCTCAAGTAACATCGGGCAGGGTTCAACTCAAGCAGGCTACATTATTACCAAGCACACTTTGCTTTGCTAAAAAGCAATTCTCAGCAAGGAGTTGAAAGGACCATTGAAGAACAAGGTTGCTCGTAAGTTCATGTCGGGAAAAGTTTGATATGATCAAGAAGATTGAAGTCTGCTAGGTGAGTATTTTCTCATGAAAATACTCTAAGTAAAGTCTACCCGGAGAACTATTCCCGAGCACACTTCAAGGTTACCAGGTCTACCCGTAGAGAACAAGAAGGCACAAAGCCTACTCGGTGAAGACAAATTATGCAAAGTCTACCCGCAAGACCTGTTTTTACACTTAGTATAGTTTTGAATATGTAATTTTAATATGTATTATTTATTTAGGGTTTCTAGAAGGAATGATAGATGTCAGGAGGTGTCAGGCCTATAAAAGAAATTTTTTAGGGCACGCCTCTAAACGGATCAGTCACTTTCTCTGAAAGAATATTCGTGAGTGTGACGGTGGTCATAAGATCGTACGGATATAACTTTCCAACCAAGAAGCCCTAAATCGATTAACATTTGTATGATTTGTTTTATAAATGAAAATCTTTTGAGTGATTCTTGTGTGTTAGTTACTTTTCATTAATCTTTTAGCAACTACACTGTTTGTTTCTGATTCCGCCGTTAACAAACAGTTTTCTTTCTCAAAATAGCAACCGTCATTAACTCTCTTGTCAACACATTTATGTGTGAGTTATGACTTGATTGTGATTGTGAGTGATTATTCGGAACCGACAAGTATAAATCATTTGAGTTTGAATAAGTATGCATTGCCACGCCCAAAACGTAAGATGGAAAACGGGGGATGAAAAGTACTCACTTTAACTAAGTGAATTGAAAGATTGATTCGTGAATAATCGAACATTGGTTTAACAAGCAAGACCTAGATTAAACGGGTCTTAAATTAGTATGTAGTCTTGAAAGGGTTTAAGGTAAATATATGACAAGTGAAGTAAATAATTAAAGTTTATGGTTTACAATGTAAATATTTGAGAAATTAAAGACATGTTTCTTGAAAAATAAGTTTACCCGAAACCAGGTCTTGGTATTTCATTCATAAATGTTACTCAACCTATGTCAAGTAATTATGTGGGTTATAATGCACTATTGCAAGACCCTTGGTTATATAAATACCAAAACGAGGTTTTAATCAAGTGTTTGGATTTGTCAATTTGAGTCTAGATAATTAACTAAACTCAAAGTCAACTTTCCAAAGTGATAAATGTTATTAGATAACTCAATAAAAATCAAAAGACTTGACCAAGTATATAAGTATATAGTTCTATTGTGAATAAACTTAACATCCGTTAAGTGAGTATTTGGTTTCACCGGTCCAATCTTTTTATAAGATCAAGTTGGATTCCGACACACCAAGTATGTTGAGAAAATAACTTAAAATTAGTTTAAAATAGATTCTTGAAGAAAAGATGAGTTTCGGTGGCCCCAAAACACACTTGTGTGTCTTAAGCGAGTCAACTCGCTTTAGTTCGGTTTTGGTTCGGCCCTTGACTCGGAATGATACCGAGGATGGTTTCCACATACTCAAATACCATAGAACTATAAATATGATTTTAGAAGTTATAATATTCAAATCTTACATAAACATGTTTATTTAACTATTTAAAACAAAACTAGTAAACAAGAGTTCGGTTTTTGTTCGGTTCTCAACTCGGGATAAAACCAAGGCTAGTGACTTCATACCCAATACCATGGAACTCTTTAAACGTGAATTAAAAACTAAACTACTTACAATATAAACAAAACTAGTAAAGCATTAAAGGAAAATAGTATAATCAAGGACTATAATGAGTCCTCATGTAACCTTGCCATGTAGCATATCACCTCAACCGACCATGTCCGGAGAAGATGAAAGCCGAAGGAAACAAGGGGTGCATATTATATATATGCTGTACCATAAGCTTCAATTAGTAAGTAACAAAACAAGATAAAAGAATGGTTGTTGTTTGATTGTTAAGAACCTTGAAGGTATGGAATGGTGTTCTTTATTTGGGAGAGAAAATAAGTGAATGAACAAGATGAAATGAAGAGGATGAGCTTGTATATATAGGGTAGTGGTCAAATTTAATTTCCATGTTTTATATCAAGACTTGCATGTGTTTTAATTGATTAATCAAGT